>NC_134037.1:40195661-40498411 GCF_965140245.1 Athene noctua | reverse complement strand
AATAAGAATCCTAATAAGAATCCTGCTCTGAAAGTAGGGAAGCATGATCCTTGGCCAAGTGGGTGTTCCAGGTTCCCACCACTCCAATAACAGATCGTTTTTAAATAAACCCAAAAAACCCCTGAAGACCTCCCAGTTGTACTAAACACAGCAGTTTGATCCTTTTTTTGGCCAGTAGGATAAAATGTGATGTTATGACTAGATGTTTTTTAGGGAGAAATCTCCTGTGACAATCCTAAAGCTACCTTACTTACAGAGCAAAATGCTGAAAATTTTAAACTATCACTTAAGATCTTACGCAGTTTCTGTACCGACAAATGAAATTGCACTTGCCATACTGCGCTTTTTTGGATACTTATCTGCAGAGAAATTATGTTCCCTTAAATTAGCTTTTTAAGATAAACACACATGCATATGCTGTTTATTGTACTTTAAAAATAAAATTTAAAAAAAGTTGAGGCCAGAGAAAATTCTTCAAACTGCATTTGGAGAGTGACCTAAGATGTGGGAAAGTTGTCTATTGCTTATGTTATTTTTTCACCCACTTTTGAGTGCTTTGAGGCTACATTTCCCCTGAGTTATGACAGATATTGCCACCCACCTTAGTTCTTCCTGCCTCTGCCCTAACAGAACCTCTTTGTTGTTTTATCTAATCAGATTCAGAGGCCCTGCTAGAGTTGGCTCTTTCAGACTGTTCAAAGCGGTTATATTTCTTATTTCCCAGGCTTCAGAAGAACTAAAAATAACTAAGTGAAAATCTGAAATGCAAAGCTAATATTCTTGCCAGTGTTAAGCAGATATGTTGTGAGGATTAACAAGAGATTTTACAGATTTGAAAAATTTGAATAAAACAGAACACTCAATTTTTCTTTGCTGAGTTTTCTGAGTTTAATCTTTCTTAAGCCACTAAGAATTTTTAATGAAAATATTTACTTTAATTTTTTCTGAATTGAAGATATGTGGTCTGTCTTTCTGCAAAGAGAAAAATTTATTACAAAACTTTCTGTATACGAAAGAGAATATTCATGACAGATGAGGGTTTGCAGTTCAAATTACTTTGGGGTGAAAGTGACCCAAGTTGTTTTGCCAGTCCCCATGGAGAGTATGAGTCATAGGTGTTTTGCCTAGTCCCAGTTTTCACTGACAAAGGAGGACTTGCAGTAGGCAAAGAGCAGGATCATAAGGCTATTTCAAATGTACTATGGTTGGTCACAGCAGACGTCTTTGTATCTATCTTTGCACAATAATTTTCACAGGATTTGTCAAAAGCAAAAGCTCTCAACAGGAGGGATTCTGCTCCACTGGCTGGACTACACAGTAGAGCAATGTTTCCCAACAAGTTTATAGAGAATTGGGAAATGGTAGAAAGAGCAGTGTTAAATGTTGGCAGATGCACTTCTTTTAAGCTGGGAGAGTGAGAAGCAGCTATTATTACTGACTGCAGACATTCATCCTCTTGAAGGAACCTTTAACTGTCTACATTTGCTGGCAGTAGCATAGTTTTCCCTATGATGGGGAAGGGTTTACTCATGCAGCCAGTAATTACATCAACTTTGCGCTCCTCTTCTTCCAGAGGAACCAAAAAGCTGGTAGCACAGGGCACAGCATTAAGGCAATTAAGCATTTAAACAAATGAGCCAAAGGGAGGATCCATTTTGAAAAAGTCTGAAAAATGGTTCATGTCTGCTAACCCAGAAATGGGGAAATGGCCCGCAGTGTGACAGCCCAACTTCTAAACCTGCAGCTCAGTTCAAGGGACATACACATGAAGTAGAAATAAGATTAGTGACTGGTCTAAGACTCTGGAACAATTTGAAACATGATGCAGAATTTATTTCTCAGACTGTGGAGAAACTGCATGCTGGAAAAGAGCTGGCAGGTGAGATGCTAAGCTGAATTCAGGGTAGCTACCATAATGCCGCTGACCATAAATCTGGCCCTTGGGATCTGAGGACTATGGTTAATCAGTGGCAGAACAAACTAAGACCTGCAGTGAAAAAAAAAGTATTAAAAATAATCTTTTAAATTTAAATTATAGTTAGGTGAGCTACTTTGTAACTAATCCCAATTTAACAATGTCAGACTACTGTTTTCTCTTGCACGAAATACAGTTACACATAGTTTTCCCATTTTCTGAGCAACTTGTACTTTTATGGAAGGCTTTTCTTTTTTCTGATGCATATACGGGAAAGGGTTTTTATTGCATAGTCATGTAAGGAAGTATTATCACAGTGGGCATGCACAGAGAATGCAGTTTTAACTTCTTAATTCACCACTGTTTGTTTGCTTTTCATTCAGTATGAAACTGTTAACCTTTAAAAAAACATAACCAAGAATATGGCTAAATATTTATTATCATAATCTCATATTTCACATATTTGCAAGTTCAGTACTGAAATACTATCTAATGCAATGCCTCAGCCAAAGTGGATGTGGCAGACGTTTTGTTTCTTTTTTATTTGATGTCTTTTTCCCCATTGACATTTATGGATGATACGAATCTGAAATTAGATGCGCAAAAACATAAGTATGGATATTTTATCCCTTTTAATTTTACCATCAATTGTTTGAAATTATTATACTAATACTTAAAGCCTTATATTTTAGCAATCTGTAGAAAAAAAATTGCGTTAAGTGTATATATGCCACATATTCAAATGAGAAGCCAGTGACTACAGAGGCAAAATCTGGTTCCACAGAAGTCAACAAAGGCTTCCCAACCATGTCAGCAGAGCCAGAATTTTACGTTATAATTTGGGGCTCTGTCCAGCAGGATCCATTTCAGAATTTGTGACCACCCTTCTGCTTTATTAGCATTGCTGCCCAAATTGCCAGATTCCTGGCTGAAATTCATTGCTAGTCCTGCTCTCTGTTTTTTAAGCTCCACTGTTAAGAGCTCTTGAGAAAACTGCTCCAACTGGTTGGCATTAGAAGGAAATGAAAATCTTTTAAGTGGCTATTGTGCATGTTATTTGAATGCACTGGATGACATTTCAACACCAGGCAATGCCTCCTCTCCACCACAGTCATCAAGAGTGGTTTGGTTTTTTTCCCTTCCCATATGGGCACTGAGGTTTCCAAGAGCATTGATCCCTCTGCACATTTTTCTACACTTTGTACAGGCCTCTTTGAACATATTTCTGCAAACAGAAAGGCTTCAATGTGCAACAGTTTTTTAGCAGCTTGCAGGACTGAGCCCTTGATGTGATTATTTGATTATATATGAAGTAACTCTTATGATCAACGAATGATGTCACGGCTATCACTTTGAAGTTAACAGCAAAATTTGCATTGGCTTAAATCTGAGCAGGATCAAGGCATGCAGCATCAGACTGACATCCCTTAATTAACTTCCATATTTCTCTTTAAATGCTCATGCCTCACTCCATGCTTTTTCATAAGACAAGAGAAAAGAACAAACGCTGGAAACTGATGTTTTCACCAGCAGTAGGCTGTCACGCTTAACAAATTGTTCTAGTATATTAGTTTATGTGGGCATCCTGTCCTTGATCAGCTTCCACATTTCCCATAGACAGCAGCAGAAGTTGCACACAAAGACAAAATAAATGACCCATATTTTGCAAATGGAAATATAATATCCCATCTGCAGACAAAAGGCTTGATTGAAAGAAGTGCTGCAGCACCTTTAGCGAAATAATTCCTATAGACCGGGGTGGAAAATACAGAGCCCATACTTCTTTGCTTCTTTGAATTTAAACTATAATTTATACTTGCATAAAAAAATCTGGGATACATAAAGGCCATATTGGAAGCACAGTCTTTACCTCTCTAGCTAACAGGAAATGAGAGACAGTAATGGGATTTTAACTAGTTTCTCACTTGCGATGAGTATCCAACTCTCGCCGAAGAAAACTTCCTTTCAAAATCTTTTCATTCCAAGTCTGCTCAGCAGACAATCAAAACGTGTGTGTGTGAACAATGTTCATTTGTATTCTTAAGTGAGCTTGTTTTATTTTGCCTTTTACTAAATGCTGGCGTAAAAATTCCTAAAGCAACGTGACTCTCACAACAAACACAACTGACAGACCCTAGCTGGAGAGCACATGCAAGCACAGACTGCAATTGTTCTGTGGTTATTTGAGAGACAGTGGTCAGGGAAACAGGGGTCATTAATTTCTCTGCATATTTTAAACATTTCCAGAGATGTGCTAAAATGTATTAAAAGCACAGCAGCCGACATCTAAGGCTGAAACATTAGAAAAGCTTTAGAAGGGAATTTATGTGTAAGAGCAAGAAGGGATGGTTTAGTTTTGACCTTTGCATTAGGGAAAGCAACACAATTCTAACTCATTCCATCTTGCTTTTCCAAAAGATCAGCTGAGCGACTTCAGGAGAAGTGCATCCTTTCGAAACCTGAGGAAGAGATTTTGGCTGCAAGTGACAACAGCGTTAGCCCCACGCGCTTCATGAGCAGGAACAAGGGTGGTTGTCCTCTGCACCGGCCTGGCATCGCCACCGAATGCAGAAATAAACTGAATCTGGGTTTAATTCCCCCGCTTTATCAGCAGGCTCCTGCGCAGCTCCTAGAGGGCAGAAAACTGAAACAACTTGAGCAGCAAACAGGGGAACCGGCAGCCGCGGGCCGGGGGGAGGGGGGCAAAGCCACGTCCCGTATCTCGGATCCCGCAGCCCAGCCGCAGCCCGCGCCGCCGGCAGCCCGGGGGCAGATGGCCAGAGGGCCGGAGGCCGTCCCTGCGGGGGGGACGGAGCAGCCCCCGGGGCCGGCACCGGCCTCCCGCCGCCGAGTCCCCTCTCGCAGCCCCCGCTCGCTGGAGGCAGGTGCGCGGGCAGGCCTCGCCGGCCCCGCGGGCGGCGGCCGAGGGCTGCTGCGTTATCCTGGCGTGACCTCTCATGGTGGAAGCGGCGAGCGGCGGCGCCGCCGGCCCCTCCGCCCCGCGCCGGTCCCCGCCGGCGCTGCCTCCTGCCGCCCAGCAGGCGGCGCTGCTCCGCGCGCGCGCCGGCACCGCCGCACGTCACCGCGCGGCGACTTCCGCCTCCAGCTGCGCGGGCCGGGCCGCGGCGGGGCGAGGCGAGGCGGCCTTTGCCACGGTAGTAGTGGCCGCTGGGGACCGTTCTCTCCCGCCACGTGCCTCCCACGCGCGGCGGCGGCGGCGGCGGCGGCGGCGGGCCGGGGGGAGAGGAAAGCCGGCGGGTTTGGCGGGGTCACGTGACACGCCGCCCCGCGGTGAGTTTTGGCGGGCGGTACGGTGGCCGGGAGGGTTTCCCAGGCAACTGCGCCGCCAGCGAGAGACACGGCCGTGGCCGGGAGGGGCCCGACGCGGCCCAGGTACGCTCCCGGCTGGGGCAGCGCTCGCCTCTCGGCCGTTTCCTCTCCTGTCCCCCGCCGCTCTCTGGAGCGCCGCTCGGGCAGCGGAGAACAGCCCTGCCCGCCGGCTCAGCCTGGCGCTGCCCCGTCGGGAGCTGCGCTTCTCCCTCATCCCGCCCAGCCGCCCGGCTCGGAGTCCCCGCGCTGCCGGGGCTGTCGCACCCTTTCGCCAGCACTCGCTAGGCCCAGGGCGGGAGGGGACGGGGACGGAGGAGAGCCGCGGAGTTGCGGCTGGGGTTGGGAGGAGCACGGCCCGCCGTCCCCAGAGCTGCTGCTCGGCAGCCGCCGTGGGCCAGCTCTGCGTGTACTTTAGGGCAAGCTGGAGGAGGACGAGGAGGATCAGGTCACGGCTGGTGCTAGCGGTGGGATGATTAAAAGGTCACATGAAATGTGTTAAGAGTGTTTAAGCTTTTCTTCATCCCTGTGGTTTAGCCATACCTTCCCAAAACTTCTGCTTTCAGCACTGTGTTATAGCATACATCCCAGGAAGTGACTTTTTTGTTTTATGTACAAAGTCATTTGTGAACCTGCAATTCTAAAGGTATGGCTCTAAAGTTTGTTTGCTAAGAGTAATGTTTGTATGTGATCTTCTATGTCCTTTTGAAAAATAAAGTTTTATATTGTTTTTATAAAGGCTGTAATTATAAGGTAGACAGAAGTAGAGAGAATGTCAGAAGAATCAGTTTGTTTTTCTGGCAAGGCTGGAATTAAGTATTCTCCACTTGCTGAAGTAGTTGCTAGAGCTAGTAAACTACATCTAATGTTTAGCATCTAGTGTTCTTTGATGTAAAAGTATAAAATGATACTGGATTATGTGAGAGGTAACTCTTAATCTTTTTACCATGTTTTCAGAGAATCTGTCCAAGTGCTTACATAAGGATACTTTATTCAATTCAAAGTCTGGGCAGTCTGCTATAACTTTTTTTTTAACTGCGAAAGCCAAAGTGTCGGGTGGTCTATCGATGAATAAGGAGTGAAAGCAGGAAGCAGTTGTCACAACTCGCCTGTCAAAATCAATTTACTAGGTAGGTAACAGTCCTGTGTACTGAGAAGGCTCCATATTGGGAGAAGTTTTATTTAATGGTAAAAACATTTCTGCAAATGTTTAGCCCTTTTATGTTTACATAGCACTTCTCAGCCTGGAAGATCCGAGGGCAGTTTAATGCTGCTATACATATGCAGTTTCGAAGGTAGCCATATGTTTTGAGCAGTAAGATATACAAAAGCTTTGTAGTGTTCTAAGTGTGAGGCACATTTTATACCTGAGAAGTCAACACAGACTTTTGGGAATGGGAGGGGGACAAGTGCCATTGGCTTTCTGTGTCAGGGCAGATCAAACCAAATGTCATCCTCTAATCTTAGAAGACTTTCATGTATTTATTCTTTACTGAGTCCTAAGCACAGCAGAGACAATGAAACAAAACTTAGAATGCCAGATGTCTCCAGTTTTGGAGAAGAGACATAGAAAGGAATTAAAAGCCCTTAAAAGGGATGGGAAGTATTACTGCAGTGGATTCTTGTTTGATTATTATTGACAAAATGTTTAATTGTGGGTAGCTAAGAGGTCAGCCTTTTGAAGAAAAATATAAAGAAGATTAAGAGAATCATATTTTATTTATCAGAGTTTAAATGCTGAAACTGTTGCTTTGGAAATGAGTATTTTGATTATAAGAAATTTGGGTAATCCAGGCATGTTTGTCCTGATTATCTCATTCAGTAAATAATTTAGATTTGGGGTGGGAGGAATGAAATTTGGCATCTCTCTTGAGATTGGTTTTATTTTTGCTTATAGCTCTCTATGAAAGCAGCAAATCACTACACTACCTGTAATTTCAGAATGCTTTTAATTAACTTTATTTTAAATCTTAGTTTTTAAACTCAGTTGTTTGGAAGGTAACATCCAGTTGCACATTATGGCTCATCGATTTTCAAAAGAAGAATTAGATGAGCAGTTTGAAGAGTTTCTGAAAGAGGTAGGTTTCAGAGCAAGGTCACATCCCTTTTCTTTATTAAACTACAGGGGGAAAATTGAGTATGAAAGAATATGAAATGGAAGATACAGCTGTGCTTTTATCACATAATTCACATAGCTGTCTCATGTTTGGGTCTTTGCAAGGTCTTCATTGCTAAACTTAATTCATGATATTTTACTGTATTGAAATCAAGAGAACAGTTTTGTGATTAAATACTTTGTCACTGATAGGTTGCATCTTCGAAAAGAGCCTTTATTTCTTGATTTTTGTTTCAATTTAATTCTGTTTGTTATATAGTAGCAGAAGCTTCAAATTGATATAACACTGAAAATGCGATAAAAAACTTTTTCTGTATGTAGACACAAATTACTTTTAAGAATTTCCTTATTTTTCTGTGCAGTACCTAATTTCACTGAATTCTATTTAAAAATTCTTGTATTAATCCTAACAAAATGAAGTATGTTGTAGTGATTAGAAAATTTTCATTTAATTCCTTTATTCCTTATGATGCTTGATGATTTTGAGTACAGGCAAAATCCTGCAAGACTGTGGGTTATGACTTAAGCTAACAATTACTTGGACGTGGTCAAAATGCCCTAACTTTGTATGTTTTTTTCACTGCATATAGACCTGTAATTTAAGAATTTGCCCACTGGCCTATCAGACACACAATGTGGTAACCCTAAGGTATAAGTACAGCTATGTAAGGCCTTTACTAGATTCTCCTATATAAGTGTAGCTAACGATGGCAGACAGTATTCTTGGCGTCTCTGTTATATGTAATGTATGTTTAAAGGTTTTTTTGGTGTAGAGGTTGTGCTGCAGTTTCATTACTTGTGGAAAATGTAGGTGCTAAATTCTGTAAAAATTACACTTTTTACCGTGTAGTAAAGACTGTTGTAATCAGAGGCGGCTTTTTCAAGAATTAGCTTTCCCAGGTATGTCTGTAACTCTGCCTTGACCATGCAGCTTGTGAGATGTTTTTACAGATACAGAATAAATGTAACTTCACTGAGCAATACTAAACTGATAGAATAGAAAACCAAAATACCATCTGAAAATTAAGATTCACAAATAACTTGAAGGTAGATTTTGGCCTTTAATTTGATGATGTAATTGAGTTAACATTCTTGAATTCACTGAAATTATTAGTTAGTAAAAATAGAAAATTAGGATCTTCATTTCTGTCAAAAGTTCTTATTGTTATGAAGGGAGTTGCTCTGGGGAAGAGAAAGGAGGTTTATTCTTATATTTATTTTGTGCATCTGTCAAAACTCTGCATAGGATTGCTTCTAGTATTTTGTTCCTCATTTGACATGCTCTTCTTGCTCTTCAACTATTACCCACACTGAGAATGCTGAAGTTAGAGAAAAATCAAAATAGATGTGTTATTCCAAGTGGGATTTGGCATGTTCCAGAGAAAGTAACTTTTAACAACTCATGTCTTATTGTTTCAAACTAAAACTGTTCATAAAGTGTTTAAGCTTTCTTAAACACACATACTGCAAGTCCAGTCATTAAAATATGCATTGGTTTATGTTTTGCCAGCTAGATATAGATCCAAATAACAATGACAGTATCTACTTTGTTACTTTATACGCATGCATCTTCTGTTATGTCCCTCTCCTTGCTTTTATTTTTTTACAAAAAGTGTGCAGCCTTTTAATATTAGGAAGATGAGAAACTGGTGTGATCTGTGGTTTGAAATCACTGTGTAGGTGATGTTTGTGTTGACAGTAAAAAGGGGGTGGGGGGTAGGGGAGGAAATAGCAAAAACTGTCTTAGTAGTTTGAGGAACACTTAATATCGTTTAAGCAAATCTTTCAGAGAAGAAAGGGATCAGGATGCTTTTTCCCTTTTAAATAACTCAGAGTGAAGCAGCCTTTGTTTAGGAGGGGTTGTGTTATATGTATGTTTGAGATTAAAATATATGTTATAAGAAAGACTATACAGTTGGAAGAGTGAAGAGGATTTTCTAGGCTTTTATTGTTATACAGAAGGAAACACAAATGCATAATAACAGTTACTGCATGTAGGATAGGTCTTTTAATTATTCCTCTGGCTGATCATGCTTATTGCCAACTCCTTTCCAGAATGGCCTGTTATCATCCAAGATTGTTTTCCTCCTCCTCCTCCACTGTCTGTGTTCTTGTGATCCTTCACTTCCCACTACCAGAATCTTGCTTTAGTGTGTTTCCTCTATTGTCACTTTAATTTCCCTTAAGCATCATCTGTCATATTGGTATAGCTCCTAGGTTTTCAGAGTGTTGGCTGTGAAGTTCACTTGAGACATGCAACATGAGAAGCTCTTTGTAATGCACAGTGCTTCAGTTAATTGCTTTTTTGGATGACACTTCAAGCAAAGCAAAGTTATGAAAAAGCCATTGTCTGCTTCTAGTCTTCTAGGTTGACTGTAGTTCTACTTCATATTCATGAACAGTTGAAAAGGAAGACTTTCAAAAGGAAAGGCTGTACCACCTTCACTAGAAAATCTGTAGAATAGTACCTGGAAGAGTAACACTACATATTAAACCGTGTCTGAAAAACAATTTTAATTTTTATTAAAAGATCAAATATATTAAAATAATATTTTATACTAAAAATATAATTTGGAGTAGACTTGTTCTATTGAAAAAGACTTGTTTCTTGAAATAATTAGGACAACTAGTCATTTAAGTCTGGGTGTTTTAGATCCAATCCTGTATTACCTATCTACTTTATTATGTTCCTTCATGTGCGTAGGAGGTGGTAAGCTGATTATGTGCCATGTTGTTTTCTCAGTTCTTAAAGCTGACTCTTGGCTTTTACTGAAGTTGAGATTAAACAACTGTCACTTTTCTTTTCTTTATTTTAATATTTTGTGTGTATGTCTCTTTCTGAAAAGCTGGAAGGCTGTTCTGTAGAAGAGAGGAAGGAGGAAATCAGTGCCACTTACTGGCACCAAAAAGTGATTACTGGTCCAAAAAGTTTGTTTATTTTTTTATTTGCTTAGTTCTTTATTTATTTTCAAAGGGAGAAAAAGAAAAGACAACTTACATGTTGGGAAAAATGCACTAGTACTTTTGTGTCAGCATTTCTTTCCCAGCTGCTGCAACTTTACTGTCTGTAGTTGACAAGATGGCTGGACATAGAAAGTTTCCAGAACTTGAGAACCACCTGTGGGAGTTTCAGTTTCTTTAGTTACAGTACTCTAAGGAATATGAGCATCACCGAAGTTCTACTTGCAGGATAGAGGATGCTGTTAGTCATAAAAGAAGCAGCAAGCGGTAACAGAGCTTGCATCAAGCACCTGTCAGTACTTCTAGGTAGCAGGAGGGAGTTTGACCTTTGGGGACAATGGCACTAGTACTTGTGACTAGTGTAAGGAAGTTGTTATTTATAGGACATTTATTAAGAATGTAAAGATGTTTTGCTCTTTGTCACTGAGCCAACTTAAAGAAATTGCAATACATCCTGTTGTCTAGCAGTTTCATAATTCATTAAAATTGTGTTTTATTAAAGTGCAAGACTCAGAGCACTTAATTTTTCTTTCTGAGACTGTATTGACAGGCATTGAGTTTTTCCAAGCTCTAAAGCTGTTACTGGTCAGAGATATTCATAAGAATATTATTTTCTTTTTTTTTTTTTCTTAAATGGTAGTTTTGGATAATGGGCATTTGATTTAGGGATGTTCTTGTTAGGCCCATATGAATTGAGGCGTTAGATATATAGTAAAGGTAGGTTTTCATGTAGTGCTTTTATGCAGCAGGAATCAGGCAGGGGACAGCAGAGGTTTTTTTTAATAAAACATTCTCTTGTGTTTTACATATTAAGTACCCACAGTCCTGTTGCCTCTACTATTCTGTATCACATTTTCTTATTTGTGACTATTACAAAAGTGAAGCTTTTGAAATTTTCCTCTGTGATGCATTTCATATGTGAATGTTTCTTATGGTTAATGACTTTTGCTAACTCAATTCACTGTGTTCTTTAAGACACTTTAGGACAACAGGTTTCAACAATTATGGCTAAAAAGATAGATAAAAATCAAAAGTATGCTACTCCTCTTAACACCATGTTTACAAAGTTTAAGCACAAAGAATACATAGCATGTAAGGTGGCAGTGCGCTCGCTTAATGAATATATTTCCTTGTTCAGTGTCTGGACAGCTGATTGTGGCTGCTGTAAGCCACAAAGAGCTTTATTAAAGGAAAAGAGCAGAGATTAGGGTTGTTTTGTGTTTAAAAAAAGCTGCATCGCATCAAAAAAGTGCTGTTGTCTTAATGAAGTGTCTGTAGGTCTTTCCCTTTTTGTTACTCTTCAGTAACTTAAATTCATAGGCCGTTCATACTCGGACCTTTTTTTTTTTTTCCATTGATTTAAGTTGTCAGTAAAGAACGGCATGGATGGCTAACACAAAATCACAGAATCGTCTAGGTTGGAAAAGACCTTGAAGATCACCTAGTCCAACCATTAACCTAACACTGACAGTTCCCAACTACACCATATCCCTCAGCGCTATGTCAACCCTATTCTTAAACACCTCCAGGGATGGGGACTCCACCACTGCCCTGGGCAGCCCATTCCAACGCCTAACAACCCCTTCTGTAAAGAATTACTTCCTAATATTTAGTCTAAACCTTCCCTGGTGCAATTTGGTGCCATTCCCTCTTGTCCTATCACTTGTTACCTGGTTAAAGAGACTCATCCCCAGCTCTCTGCAACCTCCTTTCAGGGAGCTGTAGAGGGTGATGAGGTCTCCCCTCAGCCTCCTCTTCTCCAGACTAAACACCCCCAGTTCCCTCAGCCGCTCCTCATACGACCTGTGCTCCAGACCCTGCACCAGCTTCGTTGCCCTTCTCTGGACACGCTCGAGTCATTCAATGTCCTTTTTGGAGTGAGGGGCCCAAAACTGAACACAGGAATCGAGGGGCGGCCTCACCAGTGCCGAGCACAGGGCTCAGATCCCTTCCCTGTCCCTGCTGGCCACGCTATTGCTGACACAAGCCAGGATGCCGTTGGCCTTCTTGGCCTCCTGGGCACACTGCTGGCTCCTGTTCAGCCGGCTATCAATCAACACCCCAGGTCCCTCTCTGACTGGCAGCTCTCCAGCCACTCCTCCCCAAGCCTGTAGCGCTGCTGGGGGTTGTTGTGGCCCAAGTGCAGCCCCCGGCATTTGGCCTCATTGAAACTCCTCCAGTTGGCCACATATGAAAGCTTAAAACACAAAGTTGGTAGGAATGGCTCTGGCATTTTTATTAATTTCCATCAACACAAAGTATAAAATTAATTTCTGAAATCTGATTTGCTGGCAGCTAGAATGTTGCTTGTGAAACTTTTTTTTTTTTTTCCAAATATGAATAATGTAAGGCCAAGGCAGAAATGTTTTTGCTCTGCTTCATTATCTTCATGGATGTAGTCAGAATTTTGTTTCTTATATGTTGTAACTAATTGAAAAAAATGCTGATTATGTTGTTCATTCGAACATATACTTTACTAAGCATTTAATTTTTAACATATCCAAATTGCACTGGGGTTATTATAATATGCAGTATTATACCACATGAATATAGTTATTGTTTCTTACTCAACTTTGTCATGCATATACAAAAAAGCCAGACAGTGGGGAGTAAAGAGAGGCATCTGAAGTCAGAAATTCAGAAAAGAGTGGCTGAAAGACAGTTAAACAATACGAAAATGTAAAAGCTGTCTTTAATCTTGAATGCAATCGACTCAGTCTCTTTCAGATGATTCACTTGGAAATTCAAACAAGAAATCCAGCATTCTTGAAACATTGGGACAACCCAGGAAGAAAGAAACGAAGAAAAAGGATTCAGTGCCATGGTGGATATCTGAGGAAGATTTGGATGATGGTGGTAAATAATTTAGTTTTGCAATTTTTTAGCCACAGGGGGTCAGGCTAGTTCTTTCTCATACTTCGTATAGGCCTGGTTTGAGGTTAAGTTGATGCCTCTCAAGTGCTTTAAAACATTACAATACAAATTTGTAAAATATAAAACCGAAATGTAATTGTATTTTTTTTAAGGAACGTATTCAAGCTGTTTTTTCTGTAGCTTTCAAGTTATTAAAACTTGTAAAGAGTAAACATATTATCAATAGTAAGATAATTAGAAGATGTAACTTAATGAATTCTGCTGAAGTCTTTGTAGGTGTGTTTTGTAACTGACCTCTTCTCTTATACTGAATTTTTATAGATTTCTGTTTTCAAAACTGGAGAGGAAAAGGACCAATATGTATAATCTTGTGCTATTTGCAACATTTTTAATAGGTTGGGGAAGCACAGAAAAACTTTTCGACAGCAGCTGATTCAAAGATGTATGTCTGTCAGCATTCTCAACATTTCCTTTGCCAAGAACCATGGCTCAAGGGCAAAAGGGCTGTGATGACATGATTGCTAGTTCAGTATTTGTTTGGTCACATAGTTCTGTTTAAAAATATATTATTGCTTGCAAGCTTTCCACCTCTAGTTTTCCGTTTCTCCATTGTTTTCTTATTGGATAGTAAAGCCTACAAGTAGTTAGTTTCTGCAGAGTGATTGCTTCTTGTTCTTGTAGGAATTGGTGACTTCTTACTTGCATGATTTGTATAACTTACAACTGGAGCTTTACGGAAAGTTCCAGAAATCAGTTTTTCATATTACAGGCTTAAGATACTGCCAGTACTCTGTGATTTTAAGCATAGCTCTATCCTGTCAGTGTTGTCATAGTTGGGAGTCAAATCTTAGGCAGCAGTTATGCCATTAGGCATAACACTAATAGGAGTGGTCTGAAGTGCTTATCTGTCTCTGGTCTGTTAAGATGTTGCTGGAAAACTCAGATGGATATGAGAGAGTTCCTATCAAGTAGTTATGAGATATATGATTTACTTACAGCTTTTCAGAAAATGGAAGGACAGACTGTTCTTGCTGGGCAAAGTGTGTGAATTAAGCAGTTAGCATGACCTCATTTTTCTACATACTATCAGAGAAAATTTTCAGGTGACTTTATAAGCTCAGCATTCTTCCATGTTTTTTCTGAGATGCTTGAGGCAAGCCATAAAGCACTTTGATGCTTCTCATGCTACTTAAACCAAAACCTACGGAATAGGTACTTAAAAGTCAGATTGATTACAAGTTTTAGAGAACAGTGCTTGTATGAGTTAAGTACAATGCAAAGCAGAATCAGAAAAAATGTGGTTATATCAGGTTGTTCCCATCCAAGCCAATTCCACCACTTCTATTTTTTAAATTAAGAATATCTTATTGTCTGTGTGGTTTAACTGAGGTAAACCAATTAGAACTGAAACATGCTTGACCTGCAGTTTATTGACATAAAAAGAGAGTTCTGGTAAACTTTTTAAGGTCTCTCGTAAAAATGTTTTCTCCTTTAAAAGGAAAACATTCAGAAGGTGAACCTACCCAGTTATGCCAGTACAGAATCCATTTACTTGCAAAGGAAGCTAACCTGTTCATATTCATACTCTTGGTGAATCACAGAATAATCTAGATTGGAAAAGACCTTGAAGATCACCTAGTCCAACCATTGACCTAACACCAACAGTTTCCAACCAGACCATATCCCTCAGCGCTATGTCAACCCAACTCTTAAACACCTCCAGGGATGGGGACTCCACCACTTCCCTGGGAAGCACATTCCAACACCTAACAACCCATTCTGTGAATAAATGTTTCCTAATACCCGGTCTAAACCTTCCCTGGTGCAATTTGGGGCATTCCCTCTTATCCTATCACTTGTTACTTGATTAAAGAGACTCATCCCCAGCTCTCTGCACCCTCCTTTCAGGGAGCTGTAGAGGGCGATGAGGTCTCCCCTCAGCCTCCTCTTCTCCAGACTAAACACCCCCAGTTCCCTCAGCTGCTCCTCGTACGACCTGTGCTCCAGACCCTGCACCAGCTTCGTTGCCCTTCTCTGGACACGCTCGAGTCATTCAATGTCCTTTTTGGAGTGAGGGGCCCAAAACTGAACACAGGAATCGAGGGGCGGCCTCACCAGTGCCGAGCACAGGGCTCAGATCCCTTCCCTGTCCCTGCTGGCCACGCTATTGCTGACACAAGCCAGGATGCCGTTGGCCTTCTTGGCCCCCTGGGCACACTGCTGGCTCCTGTTCAGCCGGCTGTCAATCAACACCCCCAGGTCCCTCTCTGACTGGCAGCTCTCCAGCCACTCCTCCCCAAGCCTGTAGCGCTGCTGGGGGTTGTTGTGGCCCAAGGGCAGCCCCTGGCATTTGGCCTCATTGAAACTCCTCCAGTTGGCCTCAGCCCATCGCTCTAGCCTGTCCAGGTCTCTGTAGAGATGAAGGACTGGATTTTTTCAGAGGGAGTTGGAAGTAATCCATGCGTAATGCTTTCTGAATCAAGGGTTCAACATGTCTTGGCAGTTGGAGATAATAAAACTAAGAATACAAGAACTTGGGGCAAATATATTAGATCTGGGCACTGAATTCTTCCCCAAGCACCATTTTTGCCAGCCTGATTATTAGTTTCATTTCGTCTACACCTGGGTCACCATCACTCTGCGTAGAATTCCACACTTGTGAGACATATGCAGTAAGCCATATCCCACCTAGTACTTTAATACTACCAAATAGAGAGGCCTTTACGTTTTTACTGGAGAGTTTTCTAGGTTCTATCTTGGCAAGAAGAGGATAGCTCTGTGGCAGGAAGCAGAGCTTTTGGGTGTATCATCCCACGAGGAAAAGACTATATCACACTGGACAAGACTATATCACACTGGACACTTGCAAATGGTAGCAGTTGTATTAACATATACTGTGATAGATTAGGAGCTGTGTAGCACAGAAGCAATCTATACTATGATGAATGCCATTCTAACTGCAGTCTAGTTGTAGGGCAATTAGAGTCAAAAGAGAGCTATTCGCAGTATATATCGAGTTTTCCTCTACAGTTGCAAAAGTAGACAATTTTTATGTAGCTATAATGGCGAATAATGAATCCCAGCCATAAAGGATTTATACATGGATGTACACGCTACAAACTATGCTATGATTTTAGTTCATGTGGATATACCTGCAGTGTTTTTAAAATGACAGGTCAGGTGAGACTAAGGAATTCAGTGTGGATAGGCTTCTAGAACTGCTCCTTTTTTCCTCTGTGTGTCTCTCTTGCATGCTTCCAAGTACTTCATCAAATACAATTTTGTCAGATCTAATATTCTTCAGCAGGTGTATGTTGTGCAGTATGTTGCTCAGATGTCTTAATAATGGATGAAAGCACAGCAGTATTGCAGTATAAGTTACTGCACAGGATGACTGAGAAGGTGATGATTCGGATTTATAGCTTTTTGTAGAATAATTGTCTTGTGGAAAAAAAATAATATTGCTGTGATGGTAACATATATGGAAATAAGATTAATTTAATTTGAGAAGCATAATATTGGCATGCTTTGAAATTTTTTGGAGATCCTTGTGTATTCTTCTAGCCATGTTGTTTACAGATAGGACTTTATTAGCAGGCTGTCAGATAATAGAATTATTATTTTTAAAGTGTTTTGTCATCATTAATCAAACTTATGTAAAGTACACCCACCCACAGTGCAACACTGCAGTAGAAATACGTGCTCCATATGTATGAGTTGATGTGTTTGGGTGGTGCTGTATAGAGATATTGTTATATTAACAGCCAGGCTAATTTGCTCAAGTAAAGCACCAAGCTGATGAATTGTTTCTAGTTTGAGGTTTTCGTTTTGAGTTACTTTGGTATCTATATCATGCTTTCTTTAAAGACACAAAGAGAGATGACTAAAAGACTCAATATATGCTATACATTTATTTGTTGTCTGATTGTTTTTTCCAAGGCATCTTGTTACAGAAGTGCCAGGAAGTAGGTAGAGATTTAAACTAATAGCCTGTTTTCACTGGATTTTGTAGATTTATGGTAAACAGCATAGACTATTTCTGTTCTTTTGGCTGAGAAGTATAAAGTACATTTTAAAATAACACAACTTGTTCTTCCAGGCACGTTTGAACTCTTTGTTCTTCAGCTTTAAATTGAAATGTGCAAATTATGATTCAAGATACTGCCTTTCATATTTGACAGGTTAAAGACCTACCTCTAACTAATGTCCTTTCTACTTGCTTTTGTCGTTTAAATGATAAAAAGAAATTGGATAATAAGAATTCCTGTCCTGTCTTGCTTGCCTGTCTGTTCTTGCTTTGTCTTACTTTTCAAGATTTTCAAACAAGATTTGTTAAACTGAGAAAAGCGAAGAAACTGATGGAAACCCATGCTGAAATAGTGGAAAACAGTGAACAAAAGAGTCCCCATTCAGATTGCCAGCCTGGTATTTGATTAAATACGTTTTGTTATATTTATTCAATATCAGCCTTGTATTACCAGTGCATTTCCTGTAGAAAATCCTTTGCAAATTGTCCATTTGACCATAGTGTTATCACTGAAAGCAAGCTGCCACTTACTTCATTTGTCATTTCAAGAAGAAACTAATAACTGTGAGCTTTTGCTCAATTGTCATTACATCATACATCACTACCTATAGTGATGTAGTAGGACAGACAGTATTTGAATGTAACCTGGTGGGGAATATCTTTGAAAATCTAAAAAAAAAATCTTCATATTTTATATTCAAGAAATATTATTACATATAATATTATGTATTATATGTTGTTTAATTTCAAAGACTGCAGTCAGATAAGTATTCTACTGATTTTTCTATTGATGTGATTCTTTTCCCTTTGATGACTAGTTGACTGCTCTTTGCATGCTACCTCTGGAAAGGAAACAGTACAGTTGGTATAATAACGACAAGTTAAATTGTTTAATCTGCAGGATTATTTTAGTCAGTGTAACTTCAGATTCAGCCTTTTATATGAAGTCACTTTTTATGCTATCTGAAGAGAAACTCCAATGAATAAGTAAGAGTTATAAAATTTGACCTATGAAATACTTTTGTGTAAATGGCAATAGCAATTAATTTATATGTACTAGTTTAAATGTGGCTTTGGTGTTAAAGTCAAGCAGATCAATAATATTTTGGAGAACCATGGCAAAGAAATATTTGGCACTTGGTCTTTAGATCATATCAGTGATCACTGTGTAGCCTATAGAACATTTCCTTGTGTTAGCTTTCTAGAGTGTATATGCTGCCCTGTTTTCATAAGCCTCATTTGCATAGAATAGCTATAAAGCATCTCGGTCTGGGAGACAAACAGTAAAACTGAATCTCTTTCTTGATTAGACTTAATATTTGAAATATGAGCAACAGGACCACTTTGGGAATTACTTCAAATTACTGTTTTAAAAGGCATCAGCTGTTTGCATTATTTATAATGGAAGGCATGCTGTCAACACTTTCCATTTCTCAGTAAATGTGGAAGAATATAAATCTAGAGAAGTGATGCCTTAATAGTGGACATCAGTTGAAGGAATAAAGGACCCATGCATTGTATCAGAATGGATTTCATACCGCTTCTCTTTTTGCACTGCACTTGCCATATGCTCGTCAACTTCCTCTAGTGATCTTGGGTGTTTCTGACGTGTTAGCTTCTGGTCACATATCCACATAGTCCTGTTTCTAGATAGCAGAAGTATTTGGGCTGATCCCCTAGACTACCTTTGCTCTCTCTTGTGTCAGGGTAAAGACCTGTAACTAAGAGTTTTGTCTGAATTAGCCAATTTAGAAGCCCCCTCCACCCTGACAATTTGAACAAGGAAAAGTGCATCTGTCTTGCCTAAGGTATATAAAGTGTGTAGTGTGGCTACTATCTAAGTATCATGAGAGAGCACAGTTTTCAGCATGGCTACTGTTATTTAAAACTTACTTCTACTAATGTGAATGGAAGGTGTTTGGTTGTATTTGCTGCTAAGCAAGTCCTCACACGGGTTTGAGCAAACAACTTGCAGTTTGTGTACCTGACAGTGATAAAGACAATAGTAATTCACTTTCATGTCCTTATGTTTTTCCAATTTTCTCTGAACCGATCTAGATGCTTGCTTTCAAATCTTGTAGTACAAAACTTCTTTGATTGTTGAAGTAGTTTTACTAGTTTTCTTTGTTTTCAGGTAATATATTGAGCTCCTAGAACAATGTATTTGAATACATATGTGTATGTATATGTGGAGCAAGAAGGAATTTGTCTTTTTCCCCTCTTTTTATTTTTAAAAAGGGGTTTTGTTCTCAGAGGTTATAAGTATTAATTTTAATTTTTAGTTACAGCTAGAAAATGGTAGATTATTCAATATACAAGAAATTGAACTGCATTACTTTTTCAGAAGTGTCAATTTGATTTCTCACATCTTATCTTTCTCTTTATTCCCTGTCCATTATGTATAAAAACTTATAAATGTTTCTCTACACTTAAAAGTAGTTCCCCCTAAACCCTCTTCCAGTGTATCTCGCAGCAAGGCTTTGTCTAAATTCAAAATGTTGGAAAAATTTCATAAGGACAAGAAAGATTCATCCTTAAACAAAGAAGAAGGAAGCCTCACTTCTGACAGTCCAGACAATTCTGAGGGTAACAAATCTGTATTTTATGTAATATTAAAAAGGTAAAGTGGCTCAGTTCTGACAGTCCTGGTCAGATTAAGGAGAAAAGAAGTTACTTTTTAAATAGATGTTTATCATTGTTTGAGGACTCAACGTTTGAGTCCTTTGTATTTATGTTTTAGACTTTTCTCTGCAAGTGTGGTGGTTAGAAATATTTTTCTAAGTGAAACTCAGGTTCTTATTTTAATTAATTTAAAGTGTCAAGACTTTTAAAAAAAATACTGTATATCATTAGCCTTACAGAATACTGCATATGAAGATGTGGGTAGTGAAATATTTGGAATTTAAGAATGCTGCTGTTCCAAGAAGTTTTTATGAAAAGTAACAAATGCCCCCCCCCCCCCAATCACTCTTGCAAGCCCCATAGAAATCAGTAGGACTGTGCAAAGAGCCAAAAAACACAGTGAAAAGAGACTGAAATCCATCCAAGTTGATATTTTTTCCAAGTTTGATAGGTTTCTCAGGATTCAGATTGTGTAGGGTGAGTAAAAAAAGACATTCTTGCCTTCATTAGCAACAGTAGTATCCTCTGTAATCTGGACTGTGTCTGGGAATTGGGAGTGGCTGAGTTGCAAAACTCGATGGCTGCAAAACAGTATTTGATTTTCAAATTGTTATGGGAGGTGCTTTTTAAAAAAAGCTCTGGTCTGACTTGAACTGGCAAAATACTTAAAGAATATTAGCTGACATAAATCCCATGGAACCTTTAAGCTCAGTGTAGGTCTGTTCAGAAAGTTCACTGAGTTTGAGATAATTTAAGTAAAAAAACTCAGGGAAACGTTTTTCTCTAAAATTCTGTTAAATTCTTGTCTTTTTACTGAAGTATATTCCCATATTCTTTCTTGTAAATCTTATACAGGAGGACAGGGACAATTTATATTTTTGATTCTGCTAACATTCTCATTGAAAAAATAGGGTGTTTGAGGTCTGGTGAGATTATGGGTATTCTAAAAACTCTCAAAAAACTTGCTGTCTGGCTGTAGACTCCCGTTTGCTGTCTTGATAACTAGAATAGAGCGCCATCTGGGTAAATTACTTTAAATTACTTCATTTAGCTACCAGAGAAACGGACTGTTTCAATTCTGTTCAGCACTTTGATCTTGTTATGCTTTTCAATGCATTTTATGCTTTTCAGTGTAGTAGCAGAATGTATTTATTTAGGCATTAACTTTGTATACAAGTGGAGTTTGACCTTTAGTCAATGTCTGACATTTACTTGTTGCATGCAAGGTAAGTCAGTCAGAGCTCTGTATCGAAAACAGCGGTGGAGTTAGATACGGGAATGTGGAAGTCATTCCCAAGATGTAGAATCTTATGCACTTAGCTTTCTAATAAAACTTGCAATTTGTCATTGAAATAAAGGAAACAAACTATTCTACTTCAGAATAGGGAGGCCCTTATAGTCAGAACGCACGTCCTAAGGGCTGCCCAGTATTGAAGGAAAAGGTATTCAGACTTATTGCCCCACCCTTGCTTCCACCCTGGGTACATTTTCAGTACTGAAGGGAGAAGTTTCTCCATTGTCATGATATAGGCAAGTATGGCATTTCTTAAAAGGTTGGACCTCTGCAGAGAACACAGTAGCAGCCCAGAGTTGAAGCACTTGATCAGAATGTTGAAGACAGCTTTAGTGTTTTTGATATGAAGGGTTATTGATATACACGTCTCCTGCCAGCAGGAAATGAGCTGTTGTCAGTGTCTTCACCTCCTGGTACATTCAGTACAGGGACATGGCTACAGTCTAAAGATCATTTGGCCAGACAGAACAAAAATTCTGAGTTTGTTTTACCAACTCGAGATTCATGTTGGAAAAGACAGACATGGTTTTTGCTCCCTTCTGTGAGAACTATTAAATCGTTTCATGTCATTGGCTAGAAGTAGCTTTTCTCCTATCCCTTCTCCTAAGAGAACCTCTAAAGTGTAAGTGTGTGTGTGTTAGGGGCAGGCAGAAGGGACTTGGTACTGCTTTTTAACTAGTAATGTACTGCAATATTTGGCTTTTCGTTTTCTGTAAGGAAGTACATAAGGCAGTGTTCTGTCTGAGGGCAGAATTCATACATCAAGTTGGTCAGGTGATGCTGAACCCTCACAACAATGAAATTACAGTAAGGAGAGAAACTGCATGTTGTAGTTGCATAAACATACAGAATGGAAGAACTGGGTGTGCATCAGTAACTTTGGTTACTATTTTTTTTCCTTTAATTTGCAGCAGATTTTCATTTGCATTTAATTTTCAACAAACAAAATGTACCTGATAACAGCTACAATTTCCAAAAATCTGTGGTGCTTTCTCTGTAGATCAAACCAAATGAACAGGCTTTTAACAGAGAAATGTTAATTTCAGTATCGGGTTTGTGTGTGTGATTGTCTTCCATGAGTAACACTACAGTAAGTTAATTTTTACAGTTGTTATATTTGCCCCATGCTGAACTTTAGGTTAGTGTGCAAATATGAAGGCTAGGAGAACAATGTATATAATAGCCTAGTTAACTCTAATTAAACAAGATTTACATATCTCAGAAATGGAAGTAAGATGACTATGATTTGTGAGACTATCTTTGCAGTTGCAACATGAGATTAAAATTGGTGGGTCTGGAAGATGACTAAAAGACTGAAGTGTTATACAAGTAGCTTTTAGATGATAGTCAAGAATATTCAACTTTTTTCCTAGAAATGTTTGGAGCCAATGGAAGCTTTGTCAAGATACAGAACACTTCACAACCTATGGGAGAAAATGATGAGAATATGCACGTGGAAAAGATGCAGCTTCAGAAAAGTAATGGGGTTGCTGTCTCCTTAAGTAGAGACAGCCTGGAGACAAATGGTGAGAAATGAGAGCACAACCATTTCATTAGCTAGACCTAAATAAATGTTAGCTAGACCTAAATAAATTACTATTATTAGCAGTTTACCTTAATTCATTGCAAGTTTGAATTCTTCACTTCTGTCAGCTGCATCTCATGAACTGAAGGCTCCTAGTACTAGTGTGTGATTATTTCAAACTGTTAATATTTTATTTATGAGTCTGTCTATAGATGTTGTTAAGTATTATGACTATTCTTTGAGGATGTACAGCACAGACACTGTTAGTTTGTTGTTTGTTTTGAAATTTAGATTCAGTTTTAGCTTCTGGGCCTAATCAAAGTATCATGGGAGTTGGATTGGATACCTTGGAAGAGCAAGAAGAAAAAGAGATCTTCTTTGCCAAACTTGAACGAGAAGCTTCCTCTACTATTGATTATTCAAGATTAAATAAAGAGCTGGATTCCAATGATTCTGTCATAATAGCACCATTTGTACGGTAATTTAGAAGGAAGAAAAGTTGTATAAGTGGGCATATGTGACTTGGGTATGGCCACTGAGATTTTGTGGGACAACATCCAGTATGATTTCAATCCGTTTGTTGTGGTTTGATTTTTTTTTTTTTTTTTTTTTTGAAGACAAGGGCAGAAGGGCAGAAATCAGCTTAATAAATAAAAGAAAGGAGTAAGGTGAGAGCATGACTTGGGGATGAGTGGACATAGCTATACAGTCTTGTGCACAGCTCAATAGTAAGCTGATTTATCATTTTTAAGTATAAGGTGTAAGTAAATGAAGAATTAACATCTGATAATAACAAGGAAGTAGATGAAGAAAGATTCTGTGTCCCCTTATAGATGATGTTACAAATGAATCTAGAGGAAAGATGCAAAATCTTCATAGGCTAGGGCAATCCATTTATAATCAGTTACATGAAAATAAATTCAAACATATGTGTGAGAAAGGGATGAAGGGGTAATTCAGGCTGCTGTTACGAAAAATGCTGAGTGCAGAGGAAACTTCCAATGTGAAAACAGTTGGAGGATGAGAATTCTGGAGTTTCAGGTAAGGACAAAGGGGAAAGAAAGGAGAGATTTATGTTTTTTGATTAATGCGGAATGAGAAGATCAGAACAGAAAGCAAACCTGATGATAAAAATTTATTTGAGAAGCTAATGTAGATGGCGGGAATGCAGGAAGGGAGTGATTTTTAAGAGTTGGATTGAGAATTTTAACTACAGACAGTTGTAAAAACTTCAATATTTATTTTAATATTTGCTGACATCTACCTTTCTTACCTATGATTTGATATGATGGACAAATTCAGGTTTTTAATTTTATTGCTAATTGTGAGAAGTATCAAAGCTTTGAGTTAGGAAAAAAATGTATTTGCTGTTCAAGAAGAGAGCTATATTTTCATTTTGTTTCTCAGAAATGAAGAAACTGAAAAAGAAGAGGAATCTGCACATGAAGAGAAATATGGTAATACTATCTTTCGAAATCATTAATTTGAGAATTCCTACCTTTTTTGTTGTTTAATTGCTGTGTGTACACTAAAAATTGTGAGAACCTCATTAAACAAAATAACAGATATGAAAGCTGTTGATTAGTACTCCAGTTCAAATGCAGAGTCTTCAGAAAAAGACACAGCAGGGTGTCAGAGAATAGTGTAGGATCTTCATGTTTGTAGTGGGGTGTAATTTAATGATCTGGAAAGAAGAAACTTGTACAGTCTTGTAACTTGTTCTATACTCTGTGTTGCCTTTGGGGCTAGTCAGAAAACTTGACTCTTTCTAGGTTTCAGATTCACAAGACAGTCCAGCATCCTCCCTAAACTTTTTTCTTCTGAGTAATGTGTAAACCAATTGACTTCTGTTCCCATATCACCCTGACTGTTGTGGGTAAAGCTTTTATTTATCTGAAACCTAATGTAATTTTCATACTAATTATTTACATTTATCTTTAGTTCTTACATCAGCCTTTTAGGCTGCCTTTGCATTATGACCGTGCAGCTGTATTCAGACAGAGGATTTTAGGGGTTTGCTTTTGGTTTTCTGCCTTTTATAAGTGGATTTTTAATCTCTTGTGACCTAAAAGACAAAGGAAAGAAAGCACAAAAACCAAAAACCCAATTATCAATCAAAAATGAAGAAAAAATGACAATGATGTTGAAATATGTCTTAATGTTTTAGTTACTTAAGTGTCTTAACTGTTATCTGTACTTTTGTACCATCTTTTCATGCCTGAGTTTAATCTCTGTAATCTGTAATATTACTCTTACCTGATTTTTTTTTTCCCCCAAATTTCTATGCTACACTCCTTGCTTATTTCTTTCACTTGTCGTCTCTATTTCACTCTTCATTGCTAGCATATGATAAACGGTGTATTCCCATAACTTAATCAATAGATTGTATTTTCAAATTTATATATTTAGCTGAACTTCTAAGAGGTCCTGTTGTCAGACCTGAATTGCCCAGACATAAAGATTCTGTATTTGTGAACCTTAACCATAGAAAATCTTTTCTCCTTGAAAGCTTGATTGCTCTGTAGACTGCAACAGATCATGATAGTTGTAGCAGAAATGCTGCAACAATTTTATAGCCTTTTTCCTAGTAAATTAGTTGAAATTACTAATGTAATGGTCAGTTTTATGAAATTGACACTCCTGATTTTTAAGAAAACAATTTCTATGGAATGCCTGGAAGGACCAATCTGTGTGTTGTGTGTGTATTGGTTTAGTCTTTGTCAAACTGCTATTTCATTAAATAGAAAATGAAATAGTGGATAATACATGTGCAGAAACAGCATAAGCACTGTGTATGTCTTAAGTCAGTATGAGAAAGCTATTTTCAACTCATCAGACTTATAATCCAAAATCAAAGAGAATGCTGAAATAGTGACTTTTCATAGAGTAGTTTTTGCATATGATTTAGACTCTGTGTCAGTTGTATTGGTGACAAAACACAGAAAGAACACATTATAAACCAGTGTTTTGTAATGCTTCTAGATTTAAATGTTACAGATAATGCAGACACTGAAGCCTGTAACCACAAGATCTGAGTGGGAGAGCGAGCAACAGGGAATCAGAATTTATGGAGGGATCTAGGTAACTGAAGGAAAAGCATTTGGCTTGCTTGTAAAATTCATTCTCTGACACACTTGTGTTTTTAAATGATGCTTACTCTTGAGAGTGGCTGTTGGGCCACCAAAGCAGGTCAGAGAAAGCAGAATTACAGGTTCTGAGCCTAAAAACTGCTGGAGTTGTCAAGGTGTTTGTGCAGTATACTTTGTCTATTAGGGGGGCAATTGCATCATTTCACCCCTAAGTGAGAGAGAATTGTTGAATAAAAGGGATCAATTCAAGTATGCCTTGAGGGGACAGAGGTAAAGTATATCTGATCATAAGACAAACTTAATTTGAGTTTGGAGATACTGTGTGACTTTAACTGTAGTTTTAGTACCACACCCAGTCTTGAAATCTTGCTGTTGCCTTCGTGAAAGGAGTAATAGTGGCAGTAGCTGTTCTGAGATGAGAGACTGGGGAAAAGGAAATAGCTTTCCCTCACTGCTTTATCTTCCTTGAATATTCATTCTATTTGATGTTTATTTTACTCTTCAGGTAGCTACAGTGAAGATTTTGAGGAGGAAGCACATACTAATCCTGCTTTTAAAACTGAGGGAAGTCAGGTGAAGCAAAACGTTGCGTCAGGAGTTGATTTAAGTCCTCAAGAACAGGTATAACTTACCAAATGTTTATATTACTTGCATGAATTGTAAAAACTCTGCAATGTGTAACTGTAAATATAGTAAACCTTTCTATAATGTGTACTATCTGAAGGAAGATAATATAGTGGTCCTGGGACTATATTGTTCTAGTAAGGATATACACTTTCCTGTGATAAATCACTGAAAGGATTATTGAAGTTCTTCACAGGGTTTCCTGCTTACTACTCCTTTGAACTAAGAACTCTAGATGGGCATGCACAAATGATGAGCTCAAGTTGGAGCCTCAGAATGGGTAGTGATTAATCTCTTGGAACTATTAAGGTGGCATCTACCTCAACAAGTGGCACAGACTGAGGGAAGTAGTTCTGGACAGAGGACCCAAAATCTACACTATATGAGCTTGGGGGGTATTACTGTCGACGAGCTTAGTCAGGTCTTCTGATGTGGAGCACATCAGGTGCATTGCTAGACCACATATTCTAATTTGATATTTTATGAAAGGAGTCCATAGAGCATCACATGTTCATCTATAATAGATAAATGCTTATTAAAAATTCTTTTTATTTTTAATATTTTTAATAAATGTTTGTAAAGAACAAATAGAATGGAAGTATAATGTACTTACTACTACATTATTTTCTTTTATAAAATTACAGTGTAAGAAAACTAGGGAGGTGCAAAAATATTATTCCATTTATGCAGAGTAGCATTTAGTTCCTGGTCACTTGTGAGAGGGTTCATAGAGTACAGGATGTTGAAGACCTTTTGGCATCCTAAGGTGAGAAGTGCATATTCTTGGAGCACCAAGAACTGCTTAGTTATTATTTCTAAGAACTGTTCTCTTAGGTTTTGGACCAAATTTAAAGTCCATCCAGATTTTTTTTTTTTTTCCTGAAATTCAAAAAGTAGTATTTTGTTTCTTTCTTTTTGTTAGGAAGAAGGAAACACTGGCATGCTGGCTAAAGGTAAAACATAAACTTTGATCAGTAGGAGAATACTAAATGTAACTTTTTGAAACTTTCTTACCTGATTTCTACTATTTTGCTCTTTCTCACCTGATTTTTTTATTGTGATCTACTGAAAGTCTGTTGGACTGAAATGGTTAAAAATTAATCTACATGTTAACACTTCAAAGTGATCATCAATGTAATTTTTTACTACATCTAGTTAGTACTCAGATTTTGATGCTTACAATCAGTCAAACAGTTTATCATTAATGACGTTAAAATAATCTCTAGCATTTTTTGCATAATAAGATTTGGTATACTTCTAATTCTAATGTATACAGAGTATAAACAAGAGAATTGTGTTTTCTTTAACATTTATTTTCTTGGTTTTAGTTGTATTACTTGATTCACAAGATTCAACTGCAGAACTTCAGAAGGCTGTTGAAACATCAGATGTAGCTTTAGGTGAACATTGTCTGCCTGAAGAAGTCAGTGGGATTGAAATGAATGAAGCAGGTAAGGGTTGCTTTAAAAAAAACAACTGCCAAAGCACAGAACAAAACTCAAACCCCAAAATCTTACTTTAGTAGAATGGGTGGCTCTGATGTCTTCATTTGTTCATAGGTTATCAGTGACCATGAAGCCCTTGGCTTTCAGTAACACATCTTGATAGAAAGAGGACTTATTTCAGGAAAAAGTAATGTTTCTACTAAAAAGACACCTTTTTACAGTTGTTTATTGTAAAGTTGCTTTTGACACTGCAGTTTGTTTTTTAAATACCATCTCCTTTGGTTATTCATGATAGTCAAAATTCTTCTTTGACAGCATTGAACACAATTATGAAATACGTTGTCACATCAAACTTTACAGCAGTGTATGCAAGTGTATCCAGAGTATGGCTCTGATGGCATCTATTAAAATAGTTATGTCACATAGGCAGTTAGTCTGAGTACTGATAAAATATTGAGGGAGAGGCATGCAAACTGTAGATGAGACTGTTTAATATGTACAAATTACTTGACAATTGTTTATTTTATAGTAAAAATGAGATTTTAAAATATTTTTTTCATAACTGAAATCACTGTTCTCACCACATAATAGACCAAGCCAGTAACTGAAACAAAAGCTGCAGTGGGATGCTTCCCAAACCAGAAAATCTTGTAGTGTCTCTTACGAGCCTGCATTTTTCACAGGCACTTCCTATGGACAAACCACCAGTGACATTGAAGCGTTACACCAAGCATACCATCATATTGATCAGTCTTTGGGGGACACTGATGAGCAAAAACTGCACGATTCTGCAACGGCAGTCTCAGAATGCTTAGTGCAGAGTGCTTCACAAAATAATAACATCTATTCCAAAAACTTGTCAACTACTGAATCAGGTAAATAACTCAAAGGAAGGCATGTATTGTACAAGCATGTAAAATGAGTGAACTAGTAATATCTTTAATACTCCATTAATGAAACATTTTTAAATGTGCTTTTTACAAAAATATTTTCTAAGTTGGGGGGGGGGTGTGTTAATTATTTTTTTTTTATTTTAATTAATTAGATTTGCCTACTGTGGAAGAATTGATGAAACCAATTAAAGGACATTCATGTAATATCAGAAATTCTGATGTGGAGCCTGAAAGGTATTTAATAATATTAATAATGCATTTTAAGAATTGTAATAACTTAAGTCTATTAATTATTTATGAAAAACAGCTTACTAAACTCAGCTATCTTTTTCCCTAATTAAATGCTGAAATTTCATTATGTCTTGCACTGGCATTATGGCATATGCAGTGAACTGTAAAATGAATATACAGGGTTAATTGGTTTAGCCTAGGGATTCCCAAACTTTGTTTGAGTGATAAGCAGCAGTGTTTGCCAAATCACTTGGAGTGTTTCTTACTCTCAACAGCTAGCATCTCTGCTTTCCCAGTCTTCTGCTCTTTCCCCTCTGCTGTACATGGATTTCAGCCCATAACCTATACTAGCTCTCCAACCTCTATAATCTAAGATCAAATCCTCTTATTCTGCTTACTCTCATGATTCTTCTTAACCTGCACTTCATACCTCCTTCTGGTTTGCTCCAACTGTTGTGTCTGGAGAAGAACACACAGGCCTTGGAACTGTCAGAAATAGGTTAAAATCAGCAAATGAATTTTGGGAGCCTATTGGATAGCTGCACCCAGCAGAAAGTACCATTCATTTTTTTATTAGCATCAATTGCATCCTTGAAGGTGTTCATCTTGTGGCCACGTTTGCTACCTCCATGAAAAGTCATTGCTGGGAAATAGCTCTTGTTCCACAAAGTGGGAGTGAATCTGTATAACTAAATCTGCAAGGTTGTTCTTAAAAGAAGCCTAGTGACTCTTTCAAATTCAAGCAGTCTTTACAGCCAATACCTAAAGGAAAAATGGCCCACTTTTTCCTGAGTTGATAGAAAAGGGCAAAAGTCTTATTATATATGACTTTATTTCTTTCTCTTGTAGTCCTGTGAAACTGGTAGGCAGCACAGCAAATGACCTCATCAGCCACTCACCCTTTAAAGAGCAGCAGCATAACGCAGTTTGGGAGACAAACTTACTTGAAAAATTTAACAGACAAGAGAGCGTCTTTCTGCAGACAGCTATGAATGACAGTAACTTCCAGAGGGTGACTGAGAAAGAAATTGAGACAAGTGAAGTACAGCCTGACGTACTAAGAGAAAAAGTAGTACAAGACTCCCTGCTTTCACAAGGCAGCAAAACTAAACCAGTAAGTAATATCAAACAGATTTTTATTATATAGAAATACATTTAAACTTTGTATATTTTTAGACTGCCTGTCATTTGATTATGCTCTGATGTTTAAAAATTGAGACTGTTGCTGTTTTTCTTGATACTCTCATGTTATACATTACTATTGGTAGAGGTAGCCAAATCCAGTGGACTTTGGCACCAACAGGATTCTTCCTGTCCCAGCCCAGTATGTGCAGGGCTGCTGCAGTGCCGTGTCCCCAGCTCAAGCTAGTAGCAAGTCTGAGCACATGTTTCCATTATGGGGACACGTATAAATGCACACAGGCTCAGAACAGAGACCATACCTACAGAGAGGACAGCTAGAAATACTGCTCAATGAGAATGTAGGAGAGACTGCTGTGATCACTTAGACAAGTGTACTGACCAGCAACCTGGTCATGTTACCAACTGCTTTACTCTTACTATTTTCCCTCTATTTCCCACACTTGTTCCTAGTTGATCTACCGTAATCTCTTCGTTTACCTAGTTTTTGTCCTTTCCCTGAACATCCTGTGAGTTTTGCACATTCACAATCCTCTCAAACATTCTATTCCCAAATCTTCTCCCTGCATCCCCAAATTCTCTTCTCTTTGCATCCCCTAAATGAGTCCCACATGCCTTTAGGCAATAACCTCTCCTGTCTGCAAGACGTTGCAGGGAGAGAGGTTGGTTGGCTAATTCATCCTGGTGGATTTCCCACTAGGGCCCAGAGGCTAAGCTTTCTCGATTGCTAGTCTTAGAAGCTGTGTGCTCCATTTTTGATGATCCAGTTCATTAGCGTTCCTCTCCCTGCCACTGTTCCTCTCTTCATCGCTGGGTTTCTGTGTTCACTGTGATTAACCTTTAGTCACAAGCTACCTGCTTTGGTAAGCTAAAGATCTGTAATGTAATACAGCTTGCTACAACAATTAAATGGAGGCGGTACAAAATACTTGCACGAGGTATACTTCTGAAGTAGTAAAATTCTGCAAAATTACATACTATTAATTTCCTTAAAAATAATGCTTCCTGCAGTCGCAAGTCTTAGATCTGTGTAATTCTGGTAACTGGGTCTGTGTTCTTTGAGCAGTGAAAGCTACTTCAGATTACACGAGAATCTAAAACTTGTTTTAAACAAATGTGTTCTATCACAGGCTCTTCAGTCTTGTTCCTTGAAGAATGAAAGATCAGAATCAATGACAACTAAACCAATGCTATACCAGAATATCAGAAGTCCAGCATCTTCACATAAAAAGAAATCTTCATATGTTCCTCATGGGGTGGTTAGAAGTTCTGGGTATGGGAAACCCAGTCCGCCCTCAAAACAGTCTTTTCCAGGTAATGAGAAGAAAATGCCAAAAGAAACTTCCAAAAATACCAGTGTGAAAGCCAGAAGTCCTGCAGATAGAACAAGATCTAAAGGTAATTCTACCATAAAAAGTTTGAGTTTTAAGAGCCAGAGAGCTTTGCTGTTCATGGTTCATGTTAAAAAAAAAAATAAATTAAAAAAAAAATAAATTAAAAGTTGTAGAAGAAATCTAAACCCAAATAAAATTAAGTACTGATTTTTTTCTGTATTAGAAGGAAGTTGCTGGAAGAAAGACTCTTAAATAAAGCTTTGCAATGTAATCTTGTTTCATTTCCACTCTCATATACGACCACTATGTTTGAGGCTTATCTGTTGTTCATCAGTAGGACCAAAACAGTAGAAAAAGCTGGTGTTTGAAAGTATCTATGGGTTACATTTTTCATTACAGTAAATGCAAAGATTTGCTGACACACTAAGTTCTGTGTGTGATGCTGAATTTCTGTTCTCAGCTTCTATCTTTGCTTTCCTAGAGTACAAAGAAAGCACTAAAAAGAAAGACATACTTTCTGTTCATGTCTCTTGTAACACTAAGGAAAGGGCAATGCCAATGCAGTCCTGTGAAAGCTGAGTTACAAGTAAAGGTCTGAATTTTTTTGGTTTGGGGTGAAGCCTGAAGAGTTTAATGAGATCATTCATCGTAGTGTCTTTGCAAACAATGTTTGTTGTCTCTGAGGCATGGGAAAATAATTCTACATATGCGCAGCTTTTAGCGCACTTCTAGCATGTAATGCTTTTAGAAACCCTGCAAGTAGTATTGGGGAAAAGTAGTTTAGGATTTTGTTGCCCATTTTAGGGAGTGCTTCAGTGGCAGCTGTCAAACTAAGGGACCTTAGTTCCTTAGTGCATTGGTGTGGCACTTCCTGGAGAAGAGGAGGGTGTAGAGTCAGATGGAGGTGGTGAAGTGAAAAACGAGTCCTGAGAAAATGAGGCCACTAGCCTCATTCAAACACATTCTTTCTTTTCAAGCTATAACCATTCTCCATAGCGATTTTGGGTGACTTCAGAAGTTAATCTCACCAGGATGCATTCTGCAGGGGCCTCTAAAGCTAGGAAGAGAATGGCATTGAATCAAACAGCCCTTGATCATCAGTGCTAAGGGAGCACCTTTGTGAGGGGCAGTGTGAGAAATGTGAGAAGTATTAAATTTGGACAATGATCACTGCCTGTTTCTTTTCAGGTATAATATTTCTAATCAGGAGCTCTTACCTTAAATCACTCTGGGTAGAAATTAAATGACAGTTAGAGTTACTATCTATATTTCAGAAGACTTAAGATGTGAATAGTTCCATGCATGTTGGTTACTCTCTAGGTGGAACCTCCCTGATTTTTAATTTCTGGTCAAGTTGCTATTTGATGCAACAAATAAATAAATGTTGCATGTCTTTGTATGCTGTCTGCTCTCCAAAGTTCATTTTGAAAATTGCTGTGTCTTATCTTCACCATCACTTGAAATATATTGTGTTTCTGTATACTTAGATAACTGGCCACTTCTTGAGCAGAGAACTGAGGTTAACCTTGTTCCATGAAGGATTTATTATCCAGCTACTGTTTCAGTTGTTAGCTTGGGTTTTGTTTTATCTTGACACCAGTTCCTTACTTTAAAAAGCCTACGTTTTCCGTAATATCTCATTGTTCTCAAGTTTCGATATTTAATTCAAAATTTGAGTTGTAGAATACTTAATATATATGCCTAAGGGGTGGATTGTTTTTTTGAAAGAACATTAAATTCTGAATTTAATTTTGTTCTATTTTACTTTCTGCCTAAATGAAGAAGCCTTATTTGCTACTAGGATAATAAGATCTGCAACAAATGAACCAACTTTGAAGGGAAGTATTAACAGAGTTATGCCTGGCCAATCAGTTGTTAATAATCTTGGACACCAGGCTGTGGATTATTGCAGGCAATATCAGCATGTAAGTAATAATCTAATGCTCCTAGTTATAGTATGTACAACTTGGTTTGCAAGGCTTTTTTATCAAGACTTTTAATAATTAACACAAGATTGGCAAATACTGAAGTACCAAATAAAGACTTTCCTTTAGTCAAAAACTAGTTTTTGCCTTTAAAATATGTTAAGTATAATCATACTGCTTTTCAGTTGCTTGGATAATTCTATCACTTGGGTGGTTCTATATTCTTAAAATTGGCACGCTTATTAATTTCTAAAAATTACTGTTTTGTGGTAGAAAAGGGAAAAATTTTAAATAAAACTTCTACTTAAAAGTATTGTTATGAATGTTAAATAGTACTACTGTTTGGGTTTTTTTCAATTTTCATTACATTGAATATCTAATAGTATCTTCTGACCTCTCCAAGATGACTGAATTTGCAGTAGCATGATGGAATTTCCTTCTTTCTTATAAACTGTATAAAAATATAATCATTGAATACCTAAATCATTACAGCTTTTCAGAAAGTAAGATGCATAAGAGAGTATTTCTGGCAGCTGTGTAGTGGCTCTCATATGAGAGGTGTTTGTTTCTTGTTGGGTTTTTTGGCTTGTTTTCCTCATACGTATTTGGAAGTGAGAAAGTAGCTTATTAAAATAAATGTAGGATGTTTTGCTATTAGAATGTTGGTGGGTTGTTTTTCTTTTTAAGTGCCTTATGTGGTTGTTGAGAGCAGACAAGCCAGTTAAATAAAATCGGTGAGCAGAATTTTTGGTAAACAATCAGCTTTGTGTAATGTTCCCCTAAATTTTTCTCTTCACTAGGATTTATTATTTTCTCCTATCAAAAGTTGTGATAGGGAACTATATTTGCTAAAACGAGTACAAGTTGCAGAGGAGGACCTGAATACAGCTCGTGATTTGATTCAACAACTAACCAGCACGGTTTCACAAAAAGAGAAAGAAATAGAGACAAAGATAGGAGAATTGAAAACACAGCATGAAAAAGAGCTTTCTCGGCTGGGTCAGGAAAACTATGTTCTTCAGAGTAAGGTACTTTATCCTCTTGTATTCCATTACTACAGAACAGAAGAAATAGTGCTTCTGAAAATTAAATTTAAATTATTTTACACGAGTTGTTAATGAGCAGAAAATCCAGATTTACACACACTGCTAGCTTGTAAATGTATACCCACTGCTGGGTTTATTGCCTGTAAGACATGATCTTTTTTTTCTACAGAGATAAACTAAGTTATCCTGAGATTCTTTAGATATTTTGAGAGCTCTGCAGCATTTTTTTAAAAGATTTAACTCACTTCTAGGTTAAAAAAAAATCAATAAGAGATTAACAGATACCACTGATAAGTACTATATGTTGACATATTGGGGAGTTCTTGATGGATTTTTCAATGTTGTGTTCTGTCTATATGGCATATTCCCAGGGTTCTTCCACTATACCCTCCTGTCTAGATGCATAAGAACAGAAGAGGGAGGGTAAAATTTTAACTTTTCCCAAAATTTTTATAGTTTGTTTCTGTTTTCTAATGCTTCTGTAAAACTCCAATGGATCATGGGTCAGCTTTCATATCTTAATGAAACAATTGACCTATTTATATTATAAAAGTGTAGTCTTGTAGAGAATTCCGTATTGTTAACAGAGCTTTCTTACTGTGTGTCTTTTTCCTTCTGAAAGTTGAGAAGTATGGAAGAGCTGACTCAAGAAAAGAGATGGACTCATCATACAGCAACAATTCCTGTCACTGAAGAAAAGCTAGCACAAATACAAAAAGAAATTGAAGATCAGGAGGTCATTATTCAAGGTTATCAGCAGGTATACCACGCGTATTGAGCTGTGTTCTATCCAGTTTCAGAAACAAATTTATGTGATGGTTACTACTTTTCTGTGGAAAATAGTTATCCTGCTGTCTAAAAACTGCATGAAAATTAGCTGTGAAGAGCAAACATGTATTGCATGTTTAAAAAGTATTTCACACTTGTCTAGTTTGAACTAAGTTCTACAATTCCATGTAACTCTTCTAAATTGTATGTAGAATATGCTGACTTGTCAATTGAGAATAGGGAAAATACTTTATGGCCAATAAAGAACCACAAACTTTTTGCCGTGAATGTAGTAGAAAGCTAGTATTTTTAAAGAATATTAGAAATCTGAAGGGATCTGTTTTTAAGATGTTTTTCACAGGATGTGTAGAAAACTTATTACTGTGCCTGATTACCTTTTTTTTTAATTATTTAGTCAAGTGTAGAAATAGATAATGCAAGCTTAATAATCCTTTTAAATACTTGCAGCTATAAAATCAAATAGGTTAAGTTTAACCAGCTTCCAGCTGGTGCTCAGCAGCATTTCTTGGTCTAGGCACAATGTCTTGCCAGTATGGCTGTGAGCATCCAAACTTGGTGATGGTTTGTGTGCACAGGATTGGAGCATGGGTAGGCTGAGCTCTGATCTATCAGCACCCATCCATGTATGTGCTTTTTGAATATAATTGGGATAGCTTTGCGGAGGAACTGGCCTAGGTTCTCCAGAGTGAGCAGACACTTGGACAAGATTGTAGAGGTCACTGTATACTACTTTAGCATAAAGATAATGGAAGTAGATATTTTATAAACTTAGTAATAAAACATTTAGTGTTTGCTTCCACTGTTTCAGTAGGCAAACTATGCAAGTCATAGAAAATTGGTTTTGAACTGAATAAAACAGTAACTTATGAACATTCTTTAACTTTGTCTCAACTTAGGAAAATGAGAAGTTATACAAACAGATGAAAGAGCTACAAATCCAAAACAAAAAAAATGAGGAACAAATGTTTAAGGAGAATCAGTGTTTAATGTCTGAATTAGTAGTCCTAAGGTAGGCTCATTTAAATATCAGACCTAAAATATCTAGAATTCTCAGCTTTGTTTATTATTTTATTTGTGAAGAACCCCTGCAGAGTCTGTCAGGTGCATGTTTGCCAATGTTTCTTGGGTTTGTGGTTTTGTTTTTACTTTTGAGAATTGATTTGTGTTGATTATGGGCACTTAATTCTTATTCTTCTTGCTGATGTTGGAGACTTGTGGGAAGACTCAAGTCTTCCATTTGGAGAATATTTCAATGCTAAAATTCAGATACTCTTAATCATATCACAATGTGTAATACATATACTACACTTGTTCTGGTATTATGCTCTGCTTGTGTCAAAATGTTTTTGACAAGATGCACAGTAGACCAGGGGCCACAGGAGATCCTGGTAGTGGAGGAACCATTAGATTCACAGCACTGTAAGTCCTGTAAGATTTACATCCTGTGCTAGTAATGAGAAAAAAAAACAGCAATTAAATGTACTCTTGATTTACAAATCTTTGCTTGGGAGAGGCCTGTGAATGAGTTCCACTGATGCTGAATAGGTTTGTTTCCCTCCCTTGTGTAGTCCCAACAAACAAGTTTGTACAAGGTGAGAAGATTTCACCTTAAAGGTGAAAATTTTTCATACAAAGGTGTACTGCATAGTTGCTTATTTCTTTGTTTTGAGCCTGCATGAACTCACTTTGTGGTACCACTTGGGGGGAGGTTGTTTTTTAGTACACCACTGTTAGTATGCCAGGTCACCACATTGCGTAACTGTTTTTTGCTGTTGCTGTTTAGAGAAAAGATAGAGAAGGCTAATACCCGGTCACAAATTGTGCAGGATTCTGAGCCAGCCAGAAATCAGAGTTTCACGGAATTGATTTCAGAGCTTCGAGCAGCACAGGTAGGTATATACCAAGCCTGTTTTTCATGTTATATGCATAACCATCCATATTTTAAACTAATAACATAAATTAAGTAACAGAGCATGCTACTCTTCTACAGTGTTAATTACTTGTCACACTTGTATATCACAAATATCTCATCAAATGAACTTTCAGAAATAATCCCCTAAGCCATAGATTCACTGAAAGAGGTTGTTGTGTTTAGTGGCAATTCTGAAAATACCTTGTGGGAGCTTGCAGAAAGTAGTGATAACTTTCCAACATAAGACAAATCCAGAAGAACGTTTATCCCTGCTTATACCAAGTAGGTTCTAGAAAAGAGTATCAGAGTGAAAAGAATCTTTTGTCATTCAGTCGTGTGACTTTTTCTCTAGTCCTACAGATGCTTGTGTTTTTGAGGCAGGGTGTTTAGTAAGCTTCATGTTAAAATTAAAGGTTTTCAGGAACTTCTGCTCTCAGCTTACTGTAAGTGGGGCACTGTTCTGTTACACACTTCCTCTGATAGTTAGATAAGAAATTAAAAGCTGCTTCTTCGATTTTTGTTTTGGCTTGCGGTGGGTTTATTTAAAAACAAAAACAAAAAACCCCAAGAAAACCAAGTGGTTAGGTAGGTAATAAGAGGATCTGGATCCAGTGAGCCTCAGGACCAGTGGAGGCGTTCCTGGTCTGATAGAGCTGACTTTGAGCTCTTAAGACTCCAGAGACTCTCCTAGTTCCAACCTCATACGTGCTGCTGCTACACTTCCTTGTCCCTAGGTCCAGCCTGTAATGAGACCAAACACGAGATCCAAAGATGGAGAGAGTCACACAGACTAACATGGTCAGGCACACAGACAGCACGGAGAGTAGTGTCTTTGCTCACACCACAGAAATACAAGCAATACTCTTGGAAACACAAAGAGCACATACAGACTGATCCTGTTCAGCAGATCAGGACAGGAGTTCACTAGCAGTACCACACCACACCACAGTGTATGCATATTTACTGGCTTGCCCCAAAATCTCAGTCAGCTGCTTCCTGCACCTATGGATCCCTAGGACCAAGGGCCTCCATCTCCTGAGGTGATACTGGCACCGAGACCTTTTGTCCTACATAGTCTTGAAGTTTGCTAGTGATCATGCACAAACAAACAGAACAGAGAGTGCATGCAGAAAATGGCAAGAAATAGAACATAGCAAGATGAACTGTTGGACAGTACATCTGTCCATTTAAGCTACAGTCTAAGTCTTAGAAATAAGTAAAGCCATTTTCTTTACTGAGTCACTCAAAAGGCAGATATTTTCTACATCAAATACAGTTATGTAACACTTATTTTTTTAAAAAAAAATTAAATTTAGCTTAAGCTTTCCCATTCTCTGCTATAGCAAGGTGTGAGAAGAGCACCAAAACTAGAAAACTTTATTGCTGCTGTGGTCTGATGCATCTGCAGTGATTTAATCATTTTATGGTGAAAAAGCGTGCTCAGGATTTTTGTAAGACAATGTGGGTTTTTCTTATTGTTTTCTCTAAAACTCAGAAGGAAGAAGCTAAATTACAAGAAGAAATAAGACGTCTCAAACAAGATAAGCAAGCTCTTGAAGTAGACTTGGGACAAGCAAAGAAGGAGAGAGATTTAGCAAAAGTCCAGATTGCATCCTCATCAGGTAAAACACCTTTATTTTGTTGAAGAATTTTGACTCTCTGTGCCTCAGTAAATAAATATGTAACTAAAACTTGTTTCTTATTAAAATATTTAGACAAATGCATCTAGACCATTTCCAAATATTGACTAAACTTAAAAGCATACAGTGAGGGACATACTACAGTACAAATACTGCTGCATTTAAAATCCTAATTAGGTTCTGGTTTTACAACTTCAGTAAACAGTCCTGCATTAACAGGACTGTCAAAAGAGTAAATGTATGAAATGGGCTGAGGATAGTGTTGACTAATTACTTCTTCAATATATCATTACTATTAAAAAAATACTAAGGATGTCTTATTCTTGTAGGTGAGAAGACTTATGAATTTAAAGTTATGGAAGAATCATACAAACAGGAAATTACTCATTTAAAAAGAAGACTTCAGTGGTATGCAGAAAATCAAGATCTTCTGGATAAAGATGCAGCCCACCTTAAAGATGCAAGAGAAGAAATTGAGAAGCTAAAACTAGAGGTGATAATATCTACCTTTATCTAAGAAGTTGGAATGTTAAATTATTTATTTTCTAGTGATGAGTATAATGTAATTCTGTCCTTCATAATCCCATTTTTCTCAAGAAAAAATGTGAACTCTTCATAACCTTTAAATCAAATGTGGAGTCTTTATATGCAAAATTGATATTACTGCATATGCAGTGAGACTTGCAAGTGCAGAATGCTTAAAAACCTGGGTTTGCTCCTGTTGGACATTGTGATGATGCTCCTGGGAACAAAAGTAATGTGTTTCCTTAAAACCTGCAGATTTCTTGACTAATGAAAAGTAGTACATTGATACATTAACAGTTTGAAACATCCCTCTTATCATTCTCTTTTCTTCTTTTTTACTCCATGGTAGCATAGGCAACACCTTTATCTTTTTTTTCTCTTAAATGCAGGTTCTAAATTCTTTCTTACAAAAATTCTCTGGTTGCTGTAATGGGGAGAAAAATGCCAAAACACTCGCAATTTAGCGCAAGCAAAACTAATACACGAATCTTGAATAGTTCTGAGATTTGCATTGTCTGCTTGTCAGTAGGTTTGACTTCGGATTCACAGAAATAAAGAACTTTACCAGTGATAAAATATAATGGATCATGGAATTTTTTCATGGTGTTTTATTAGATCACAGACAAAAGAAGGTGCTTCTAAATGAGCAGCCAGAAAACAAGATCCCTTAAACACCACCATATCAAACTTTGATCAACATGTCATTGTTGTGAAAGAAAATCTTTTCATTTGCATTTTCTCCAGGATGGACTGGTGTTTAAGAGCTTTGACTCCATAGAAACAATCAAATTAGTCAAACTATGTTGGCATAAAAGCATTACTTATGCCAACATTGCCAATGTGAGAAAGAAATCAAGATAGGAATACTTCCAACTATACGAGGTGTAATATCCCTGTACAGTGATTGTAGTGGTTAGTAAAGGTAGGAAATACCATTTTAGATTAAAGCTTTGAGTCTTCATGGTCAGACTTTATGGGAGTGCAGAAGTGTTAGCTATCCAGTTCCTTCCCCTCATCCTGGGAGTCGGCAGTTATTAAGGCACAACATAGCATTCCTTTTTGGCTGTTTCTGTATCTCATCCCGAACCGTAGCCTTGCAAATCACAAACTATTTTCTTAACTCACTCTGAATTGATGTAATTCACTGTAGTACTTTATATTATAGCTTATTAACCAAGCCTGCAAACTGGAAGTATGGGAGAAAGAAGCCAATTTACTGGTCTGAAGACAAGATTGTCCCAGAGCTGAAGTTCTCTTCTAGATTTCCGTAGCTAGTTTCAGCTCCTTTGATCTTAAGTGGCTTGAAGAAGCCACTGAAGAATCAGTGAAGAAATTACTATTACCAGTTTTTAAGTTGCAGAATATTTCCATTATATTATGTGTGTTTGAAATGCTTACTTTTGTACTACAGGATAGTATCTCTGAATATATATTTCAATTTATTTTCTCATAAATTGCATAGGTTGAGAAGCTCAGAACTGAAGCTGGCAATCAGTGTGTGCAACAGAAGAAACGCTTGCGAGACAGAGCAGCAGATGCTAAAAGAATTCAGGATCTTGAACGACAAGTATGCAATAATAGAACTGTGTTTTGTCTTTATTTCAGATAATGTCTCTTAAAACACTTATGAGCCCTTTCATAAGGATAAAGCATTGAATGAAGCCCTGTGATAAAGTAACTTGTGCTGTGGAACACAACACAAAAAGCTACAATTATTTACTTACAAAGGGCTCTTCTGCTACTGTATTCTAATAAGCTATTTACTGATATCCCTTTTCAAATCCTTTAACATTAAATACTGGTTTGAGTTTCTTTGAAAGGGGCAAGAGGGCAAAACCACACAGAAGCTTGCTGTTTGTCTTCTAAGACTCCTTTGGTCTATGTTCAGTAATCTCTTAATGCTATAACCAATTTCAGCCAAGTTGATTCAAGAGTAGCAGTTTAAATTTTATTGAATTCCTACAAGGTTCCTGAAAATGAGGAGTGGAGACCTTAAAATCTGTTTCTACTGAGGAAAAGTCAGGTGGAAGTGGGCTTTTCTGAATTTTAGATGGCAGCTGCATTTGGTAAGGAAGTGGGACAAATGGTAAAGAGCCTCTATGGTGTTCTAATGTGAAGAATGTCTTATCCATAGATAAAAGAGGGGCTTGTTATTAGTATTGCATGCAGGGTGTTAGTTTTATTGCAGCCTCCAAAATAAAAGGCATATGATCTGTTATTGGGAGAATAATTTCAGTACTGTTATGAAATACCTCTGTAAAAGTTGGAAAAGTAGAATGTGAATGTAAGTCCAGAAAAAAAGCAAATAATTTAACAGCATTAAGAGCCATATACAACTTAAGTGCTAAGAAAGTAAATAAAAAGTCCATTTGACATAAATAAAACACTGCTCTGGTCTTCAGATTGTCTTAAGATGATATATAAATAAATCACAAAGAGATGGTGAGTCTTGCTTTTCTGTAAACAATGTAAAAAAATTCTCAACATATGCATCTCTAGTTTTCATTCTTCACCCAGCTTAAATGGGTGACATTTGTTACATTCTGTCACTTCAGTTTTCATTAGAACTTTGTCCTTTTTGACTTCTGACTTAATTTCTTTTTGATAGATCAGAGAAATGGAAGGAATTCTAAAAAGACGGTATCCAAATTCTTTGCCTGCTTTGATTTATGCTGCTGCTGCTGCTGAGAAAACTAATGATCTTTCAGCTAAAACAAACACAGTCGATTTTTTGGAGAGAAGAATAAAAAAGTTAGAAACAGAACTTGAAGGTAAAGATGATGAAGCTAAAAAAAGCCTCCGTGCCATGGAACAACAATTTCAAAAAATAAAGGTAAAAGTCAGAGGCTTTTTGAGTAGTCTGCTGAGTAACAGTCACAAGGGGTCTAACACAGAGTAGTGGTGAAAACTGAAGGCACATTCAAGGGAAAAAATATTGAAAGAATTTATAACCAGAATTTCAGTAGCTTCAGCACTTAAGATAAAAAGAGCGTTGAAAATGTTAGAGTAGTATTGAAACTGAGAGGACAAGTTATTGAGGCATAATAATTTAATTCTTACAGTTAAGGTAAGTGGGCTTCATCCTGTGGGTCAGAGTAGCTGCTTACCTAATTCCGTAAGGCTGTGGTTTCAAAGTTCTGCTGACCGAGCATTTCTGCAGAGAATGTTTGGGAACGTTCAACATTCTATCCAAAAATTATATGATAGCAAGTCTTAAGACTTGTGTTAGGAAACATGGAAGTCTGGCATATTATTTGAAGGAAAAGGTGAACCGCACAGGTGCTTGATGAGCAGGAAGGGAAAGCATTGGACAGTTGTTCTTCCTTTTCTTCATGTGAATAACTCATCATGCTTTCCTCAGAGGCTATCCAGGCTATTAAGAAGAGTTAGGTTTTCCTCAGCTCATTAGGAAGAAAGATTCTGTGTGTCTCTGAATTCATACTTATATATTTATACTTATAAATAAATAAAAATAAAAAACTGTCCTGTTAAAATTTAAGGCATTTTTTTAAAATGTGAAGTAAAACTTTCAGGCATGTGACAGTAATGTTTGCTAACTGACACATGACATTAAAAAAAAAAAAAAAAGACTTCTTGCTATATTAAAATGTTAGTTTGCCATCTGCACTGGTAACATCTGAAGAGGACTCAATTACAGAAAAACGAAAGAGTTTTTTGTAAATTTAATTTTCTTTCCTATGGTTACTGCATTAATTGTGAGTAAAGGGTTACTCTGTAGTAAATGTTTTGATTAATTCTGACTTAAATTTGCTTCATGTAATTTTTTCACTCACCAATTTTTTAACTGATTGAGTACTGTTGTTAGTAATGCTGATGTGTATCCTATCTTGTGAAATCTTGCTTCAGATGTGCAGTAACTTTAATAGGAAGAGCTAATAATAAAAGTACACTTGAAGAAACTGATTTTTCTTCCCCTCCCTCCCTTAGATACAGTATGAGCAAAGACTTGTAGAGCTTGAGCAACTACTAGCCTACAGATTTATGAGTGAATCATCAAAACTGAATGGTGATAAAGCCAGTTCTACAGAACTTGAACAGGAGCTTCAGAATCTAAAGACGACCCACCAGATCACCATTAAAAACCTCCAGACAGAAATTGAAAACCTTAAAAGTCAAAATTCCCAATTAAAGCTCAAAAGTAAAAAGGATAATAAAGACTTAGAGTCCACAGACTCTCAAATGAAACAAGGTAACGCAAAAGACAGACTGTTAAAACTGAATGAAGAACTGGTCACCAAAAATAGAGAAATACAAGACCTTACAAAAACTGTAGAGAAACTTCAAAAAGAAAGGATGGTGATGTTGTCTGATGATTCTTTGAGAAACAAACCTGATAATAAGGAAAACTCTAAAGAGATCTTGAAAAAGAGTACCCCAGCAACAGATAAAAGGAATTCCAGCAATAGTGAGCCCTTTCTAAGCATTTTCAATGATGACAAAATATACCAACCAGATACCTTTTCTGATTTTAATCTCTCGGAAGTTCTTCAAGAAAATGCACAGCTGAAAGAGGAGTTAGAAAGATTGTCTCTAGAAATGAACCAGCAGAGGGTGAAGTCTCAAGCAACACTGGCTTATTCTGAAAATAACATACGAAGGTAAATGCTCAATGTGTTCCTTTAAAAACCTTGTTGAAATGTTGGCTTATCCAGGATTGAAGTGACACATTAATGTCAGCCATGTGCAAAGCTATCTTAATATTTGGCCAATGTTCTCAGTAAACTTCTTTTTTACTGCTTGGGGTGGGGGGGTAGTGGCGTTGTTTTTTTGTTGGGGCTTTTTTCAAGCAGTGCATTGTCACATTTCTTTCTGCAGGCAAACCTATATTAATCCTTCTTATTAATACTACAGTTTGTCGTGGTTTTGAGTAAAAAGATCTCCATAAATTGTTACATCTTAGTTGCTTTGTGTTGTATAGCATTAATATTCAGTACACATACTTTCCTTCAAACCATGGTATGCTTTCAGTGGAATTTACCTGACCAACTGTAGAAACTTTACACTTCACCTAGTCTCCCTTAGATCCCTTTATAGTCAAAGTAGAGGAAATTGGCATCTTTAAATTGCAAAACATTCTGTTCTGAAACGGATACCTGAAATAGAACAGCTGCATTATGATTTAAAAGCACCTATTTTCTGTGCTTTTTTTCTTTTTTTTTTTTTTTTTTTTTTTTTTTAAGATCAGCCAAAAGAGATGATTGGTGAAGTTTTCTGTATTCTAGCTGCCTCTTAAATGAAGCACACATCCAACATTGTAGGCTTCCCACCCTGTCATCCCTCCAGAACAGTAGATGTAATGGTGGTGCTATCTTGCAAGATTTTGTTATGAAATTTCAAAGACATGCCACTTTTAACATTTTTGATATTTTATATGTTCAGCTGAGAAACTTTGCCACATTTTTGAAGAACTGTCTGTAGCTGCTTTATTACATCTTATTTTCCTCTCACTCTGTTCAGGATACAGGAAGACACAGCAGAATACATTGCATCTCTGAAAGCTTCCCATCAGAGGGAACTGGAGAACATTCTTTGCCAGCATGCAAAGGAGCATTCTACTTCTAAAGTAGCTGAACTGAACAGCAGAATTTCAACACAAGAGGTAAGATACAGTAGATACATTCATTACACATCTGTTAAAGTTACTTCTTTCTATATTACTATAAAGTTTATCTTTCTTTGAAGTAGGATGTATTGTTTTTAAAAAGGGCCTGTGCCACTGTATTCACAGAATCACAGAATGGCTGAGGTTGGAAGAGACCTCTGGAGGTCATCTCATCCAACCCCCCCTACTTAAGCAGTGTCATCTAGAGCCAGTTGCTCAGGACCATGTCCAGACATCTTTTGAATATCTCTAAGGAGGGAGATTCCACAATCTCTCTGGGCTCAGAGACCCAAACAAGTGCTTGGTCACCCTAACAGTAGTTTTCCTTATGGTCAGACAGAACCCCCTGTATTTCATTTTGTGCCCTTTGCTGCTTCTCCTGCTGCTGGATGCCACTGGAAAGAGCTTGACTCTGTTGGCTTTACACCGTCTTCAGACATTTGTAAACATCATTGAGATCCTCCTGAGCCTTCTCCTCCAGGCTAAACAGTCCCAGCTCTCTCAGCCTTTCTTCATATGAGAGATGCTTCACTCCTGTCATCATCTTAGTGGTCCTTTGTAGACTCTCCAGTAGCTCTACTTCTCTTGCAGTGGGGAACCCAGAAGCAGACACACTACTCCCAAGTGTAGCTTTACTAGAGCTGAGGGAAAGGATGACCTTCCTCGACCAGCTGGCAACTCTCATACTAATGCAGCCCAGGAAACCATTGGCCTTTTTGTTCAACTTGGTGTCCACCAGGACACCCAAGGCTTTTCTGCAAAGTTGCTTTCTGACTGGGTGGCCCCCAGCCTGTCCTGGTGCCTGGGTAGTTCATCCCCAGGAGCAGGACTTTGCACTTCTCTTTGTTTAAGTTCATGAGGTTCCTCTCAGCCCATTTCTCCAGCCTGTCAAGGACCCTCTGAATGGCAGTACAACCCTCCAGTGTATCAGTCACTCCTCACAATTTTATATAATCAGCAAACCTGCGGAGGGTACACTCTGCCCCATTATCCAGATCATCAGTGAAGATGATGAACAGGATTGGACCCAGAACTGACAATTCTACACACCACCCCCCTGAGTTACTGGCCTCCAACTAGACATTGTTAACACTCATCACCTCTCTCTGGCCCAACCATTTAAGTCAGTTTGCAATCCAGCTCACTCTTTCTGCTCATCCAACCCATACTTCATCAGCTTCTCTGTGAGGATCTTTTGGGAGACGTTGTTGAAGGCCTTGCTGCTGAAATCCAGGTAGGCAATATCCACTGCTCTCCCCTCATCTGCCACGCCAGTCATTTCATCACAGAGGGTTATCAAGTTGGTCAAGTATGACTTCCCTTTTGTGAATCCATGCTTGCTGCTCCTGATCACCTTGTCCTTCCTGTGCCTGCCAGGTTTTCAGGATTAGTTGCCTTTATCACCTCCCCAGGGATCAAGGTGAGGCTGAGTAGCCTGTAGTTCCTTGCATATTTCTTCTTGCCCTTCTTGAAGGTAGAGTGACATTTGCCCTCAGCACACATGGTTGCATCCTGTTACAGCCATGTGCAGTGTGCATAGGTATTCCCTGACCCGACCCTCTTCCACCAAGGGTGTATCTTCCTCATTCCAGACTTGCCCCCTAGTCTCTGGGGCCTTGGATTCCTGAAGGGCAGTCTTGCTAGTAAAGACTGAGGTGAAGAAGGCGTTCAGTACCTCAGCCTATGTCCTGGGTCACCAGGACCCCTGCCCCATTCATCAGCAGACTCACATTTTCTCCAGTCTCCTGTTTGCCACTTAAGTGCTTACAGAAGTCCTTCTTGTTGCCTTTGCCAGTCTCATCAGATTCAATTCCAAGTGGTTTTCCTAACCACATCTCTGCATGCTTGGACAGTGTCTCTATATTCCTTCCAGATTACCTGTCCTTGTTCCCACTGTCTGTAGGCTTCCTTTTCATGTTTGAGCTTTGCTGGGAGTTCCTTGTTCATCCATGCAGACCTCCTGGCATTTTTGCCTGACTTTCTGCTTGTTGGGATGATCTGCTCTTGAACTTGGAGGAGGTGATCCTTGAATGTCAGCCAGCTTTCTTGAACCCCTCTCCCCGCCCCCCCGCCCCGGCCCCATCCCAAGGGACTCTTTCAGGCAGATCTTTTAAGAGGCCAAAGTCTTGCTCTTCTAAAGTCCAGGGCTGTGATCATGTTTTTGTGCCTGCTTCCTCGTCTGAGGATCCTGAACTCCACCATCTCATGGTCACTGCAGCCAAGGTTGTCTTTGGCGTTCACACCCACAACAAACCCTTTGTTGTTTGTAAGTTTAAGGCCAGCCGAGCACCTCTCCTCACTGGCTCCTCTGTCACTTAGGTTAGGAAGTTGTCATCAGTACTTTCCAGGAACCTCCTGGATTGCTTATGCCCTGATGTGTTGTTCCTCCAGCAAGATTTAGGGTAGCTGAAGTCTCCCATGAGGACTTGGGCCTGTGATTTTATTTGTGCATTAAAATTTTGGTAGAATTTTTAGACACAATATGAAGGTAGAAAGAACTAATTGCATTCAGATTATTTCAGAACTTTTTTTAACTGCAGAAAGTTAACACTGGGGGTGTTGATTGACAGCTGGCTGAACATAAGCCAGCAGTGTGCCCAGGTGGCCAAGAAGGCCAGTGGCATCCTGGCTTGTGTCAGCAATAGCGTGGCCAGCAGGGACAGGGAAGGGATCTTACCCCTGTCCTTGGCACTGGTGAGGCCGCCCCTCGATTCCTGTGTTCAGTTTTGGGCCCCTCACTCCAAAAAGGACATTGAATGACTCGAGCGTGTCCAGAGAAGGGCAACGAAGCTGGTGCAGGGTCTGGAGCACAGGTCGTATGAGGAGCGGCTGAGGGAACTGGGGGTGTTTAGTCTGGAGAAGAGGAGGCTGAGGGGAGACCTCATCGCCCTCTACAGCTCCCTGAAAGGAGGTTGCAGAGAGCTGGGGATGAGTCTCTTAAACCAAGTAACAAGTGATAGGACAAGAGGTAATGTCCTCAAATTGTGCCAGGGAAGGTTTAGTCTAGATATTATGAAGCATTTCTTTACAGAACAAGTTGTTAGCCGTTGGAATGGGCTGCCCAGGGAGGTGGTGAAGTCCTCATCCCTGGAGGTGTTTAAGAGTTGGGTCGACATAGCGCTGAGGGATATGGTGTGGTTGGGAACTGTTAATGTTGGGTTGATGGTTGGGCTGGATGATCTTCAAGGTCTTTTCCAACCTAGACAATTCTGTGATTCTGTGAAGTAACTTCAAGATTGAGACTTGGTTTTGTATACTATATATGTACATATGTGCTATTTAACAATATGTAGAGGACAGTTAAATAGCACACATGCATGCATGTTGGAGGTAGTATTGTTAATATGTGCATCACTTATAGCTGCAGTGTTACGATACTGTTTATATTTTTGGTGTTTTTTACCTGCATAGGTTTTTACATGTTCTCATGGGTAATTATGTTAATGATAAACTATTTGTAATCTTTTTATAGATATTAATAAAACATCTCCAAGAACAAATCAGTGAACAACAGAGACATCAGGAAGCCCTTTTAGTTTCACAGATGCGAGAGGAACTCCTACAGAAAGAGGTATATTTAAATTGGGGTTGGGGGCACCTTATTCTAATAAAGTTTTCACTTTCATCCTTGTAAAGCCTCAAATAATATATAGTAAGATAAGTCTTAGAAACAGTGTCTTTGTCAGTTGCTTCTACAGAATTATAACTGAGAATGCAATACATTTCTCTTAATGTGAACAAGAGAACACAGAACAGAAGGTGGAACTTTAACCTCCTTTGATATTTTTTTTTTTTAATTAGTTAGAAATATCTGACATCTGTATGAAAATTGATCAGCAGGTTAATTCAAGCATTCATAGCCTCTGTAAGAGTTGTGATAGGTAGTATAATAGACCACGGGGCTTTTTCGTTATTAAGAGGATATTTTATTACTGTTTTCAAATTATTTGTTCAGATAAAGCGTTCCCCTTTTCATCCTTCAGTGCCACAGAACTGACTCAGGCTCAGGCAATTATATTCTTGGCTTTCTCCTCTGATATTTGTGAAATTTAAGGTCTCTTGAGAGAGTTAGTTGTAATAGTTATTCTGAAATTCATTGATTTTTTGAGGGAGGTATCTAGGTTTTTCCTAATCTTCTACTCTACTAATAGCATATAATCTAAAAACTACACATGTTCATGTTTTCATTTTTGGGTTATATTGTTTAAAATTGCTGTCTGTCTTTTAGCTAAAGCTTTTTGAACTATTGGCTATGCTTTTGTTGTTCTTAAAGTGCTGCCAATCTTTCTTTTTTTTAATCACCTCCTGTTCAGGAGGAGGATAAAGTCTGTTTTACCATTGTGCTTATGCTTAATTCACCATCTCCTTGATTTATGAACATTGCTAATTTTTACTTCATTTCAATAATACAGCGATTAATAACTCTTGCAGGTTAAAAAGAATTCTATTCTGTAAGGGACTGAGATCTCCAGACATTTAATCATTTGCTGTCCTTATTTAGAAGAAATGAGAAAGTATCAATATGTGTTTAGTACATAATTAATATAATCAATCTTAATCTCACTAAATTCAGTATTTATCTTACTGAATAGGTTGTGAAATATTTATAGAAAACTGAGGGTTTGTAGGGAGAGAAAAAAGATCTCCTATTAAGCTCTGTATTTGCAGAATAAAGGCTGAGACTTTTGGTTCATATTATGAATCTCATGATACATGTTGCCTTGCCATACAAAGCTTGTTTTGCTCCAGTGATCTCAGTGTGTATAATACTTCCTCCTGGGAAAACAGAGCAAGAGTATAATGGGACAAATGCTATTGATTTGTTTCTTCTGTGACTGCCTTACAGATTATTAATGACAGTGACGGTTAAGAGAATGATCGTCCTATGTTACAGGCTGAATTCAAGGGGCTGGCATTTAAGAAAATGTAATGGAGTGCCTTTGTTACAAAAGTCATTGCAAGACTGGACAGAGAGAAATGTCGAAGTAAAGCCTTGCTTTTGTCCTCTAGCAAGACTGCTGTGCTGTTTAGAAAATACATTTTAAGCATTAAATGGTTAAATGAGTTGAGCTGAAGAAAGTAGACAACCAAACCTGCAAAAGGAATCAGTCATGATAGGGAAAACTACTACCATTTGCAATAGGATTGAGTCCATCTAAAATGATGGTACCTCAAAAAAGGTAAACCTTTTTTCTGAGGCTTCCTGGAAGAATGTTATTTGAATATGAATTTCAGACATGCTGCTTATGGATGTTTTCCATTAATGATACACTTTTCTTCCATAACAGCTTGCACGTAGCACACCTTTGTATTTAACAAAGTTCTGTTGCTACCAAAATATATTGAGCCCATTTTCTCCTGGGGCTTTTTTCCCCTCATAACACCTTTCCTGCATGAATTTTTCTTGTATTTAATTATGTAGTTGAGATCACACATCGGTCTTTCTCTTCAGTGGGGCAATTTAGCAGCCAAGCAGCAGACAGTTTCACAGCCCTTATGAAGCTAAGACTTCTGTTCCTCTGACAGATGTGGCTGAAATTGGCCCACAGGTTCAAAGCTGCCGGAGTAATGGACAGGCAAAAATATAACATAGGCCTTGTTATTTGTTGCAGAGGCTTACAAAGTGAGATTATGCAGGTGACAAACTCAAAGGAAATCTATTCTAACCAAAATTGTTTAACAGGTGATAAACTAGGAATGAAGTTTGTTCTAATCAAAATTAGCAAACTACAGGTTCAAGATGCCAAACAAAATTAATACTACACAACCGACGTAAGAACTCTTAAGCTTTCAGCATGAGGATCCAAAGTGTGCGTATCACCTATAAGAGGAGGGCTCTCAACCTCGAGGAGTTACCTTGGGTGGCATCCTGACCCATGGGGAGAGTCCCTGCCTGCAGACCTGCTGCTCTGGGGAGGACTGGCTCCATTTGCCCTCTGGCAGGACTCCATTTATACCCTTGGTCAGATCTGATCTGTGGTCGTATATGATCAGCAGTCTATAAACCTTTCTCGACAGAAGTGTTTCATTGGCTGAGGGCCTTGCCTGTTGAGCAAAGCACCTACGTGACAGTCACTAGGGAGAGCTGTGGTTCACAGGTCGAGGGGTTTCTAATGTTGTCAGGGAGGGTGCACCTGCCACATTATTTTGGAAAACCACTTTAAAAAATGGCAATAATAGTAAGCCATCTTGGAGTCACTTCTCAGTAAGAGTGATAACACCTTACAAAGATGCACTGCTTCCAGCTACTTGAATTCAGCAGCAGAGTGCCAGGGATGGCTGAGTGCTTGAAGAGGGTTAGCAGTTCTCAAATACATTGGGTAAGGGGAGCCAAGGGTTGTAATAAAGAATAAAGACTTCAAAGCTTTCACTTTAGTTTACTTATACACATTAAGTGGCCAAAAAAGACTTGGAATGTTAAATGAAGAAATATCAAGTTACTTAAAATAGGCAAAGAATGAGAATAAACCAGTAGGGCTTTATAAGAAAACTTACCTGGATTCCTGGAAGATTAGGAAATCAGTTGTAAGTCACTGCTAGAGGTCATTTGTCCTGGCAGTTATTAGACCAAAGAGGGGCTTGTATTTATGTCTGTTAGCAGCATGTCTTTTCTTAATTTATTCCTTAAAATATACTGGCACATTTTATATTCGATCTTTATCCAGGGTGTGAGAAGGGATTGTGTAAGAACATCAAATCATAATATTATCTATTAATTTTTTAGTACGTTTAGAAGTATAAAAATTGACTGTGAATAGTCACTTCATAACATATTATGAGCAGGCTTGGATTTATCAAAAAGGACTAGATTTTCATATCCTCAAGCCACTTCTTACAAATGAAAGATCCTAATCTAAGTCCCTGAGTCCTTGTTTAAGCTTTTGAATAAAGGAGATTTCTCTTTTATGTCTTCCTTTCTGCAGCTTTTGAATGGAATGATTAAACAACGCAAATACACTTTGAAAGGAATCTGCTTTATACTCTGCTTAACACAATGATAACAATTTTCATCAATTCTCTCGAACTGTAGGTGACAAAATTGTTGGAAGAACTGAGAGAAGCTAAGGAGTACCAGAGTCCTGAAATGAAACACTTCTTGTGCCTGGAAAAGAAAATCAAGCATATAGAGACCAGACATGCAGAAAGAGAACAAGAAATTCAAAAGGTACACCAGAGTATATCTGTGTTTACTTCCCGAGAGCACTATATTGGTTTAACTGTAATTTTGATACTAGCACAGGCTCGTCCTGCTCCCCTGCAGTGTGCGCTAGTACTTTTTGATACAGCCATGGTTTTGTCTTTGGTGCCTGCTGATACAAGTGAATGTAGATGCCGTCCTAGTCAGCACATCCTTGCCGTGGTAATTAAGATTACTTGTGCATGATGCACATACCAGGTGCGTAACCTCCTCGCTACCTGATCTAAGGAGGCCTTGCTTTTGCACAGGGTCAGACCACATGACCTCCAGAATTTCTTTGTATCATTCGGTTGTTTCAGTTACACAGAGAAAGCTAGCTATTGAAACATTGACCAGAGTTTGTAATGCGGGGTTTGTTAAGCAACATTTCTCAACTGAACTCTAATTTTTATTTTCTAGTCCTAGAATACCCATTCAGAAAAGCTGCATTAAAAGTATAGAAAAATCTTGTAGCAGTCTACCACATACTGTTTTTAATACCAGAAAATGACAAAAAAAAAGCCTTTATCCTCCACAAACTAAAAATCTGGTATTTTGAAGTTTTGGATCTTTCTGATACAGCTTCTTGTATCTGACATGTGTATCCCTTGAATGAGTGAAACAATTTTGCACTGATTTTTTTCATCTTATTTTATGTCATGGCTTCCATCCTGATTTTTCATCTGGCGAGGGAGCTTCTATCATCTGGAAACAGTTTTCTAGTTTATACTTTTTTTTTTTTTTTTTTTTCTCAACACTTTCATCGCTTAAATATATGACTGTCTTTAATGTTTTAACTTAGGTTTTACTTAAATACGTAAAGTCAAAGAAGGGGATTTGGACTGGAAGATCATCAGACCCATAATAGTTCCTAGTTTGTAGAACATGTTCTATAGTTTTGAAACCAAATCTCACAGAATACACTTTCATGTACAGAACTGTTCATGGTAGAGGGTTTTATTCTCATACATTTCTATATCAGATACTTAATTTTCTTTACAAAAAGAGCTGTGTATGAAACAAGTGACTGGATTAAGAACAAACCTTGCCAACACTAATCATGTTAATATTTTGGTTCACATTCTGTCCTGCTAATGGCAACTGTAGTAGTTACTTTTTTGCTATTCATTTGCTTTCACATAAAGTTAGAATTTCTTTATCATTTCTGTAAAGTGTCTGCTGCTGCCTAGTCCATGAACCATCTCCTCTGAATTCATTACCTGACCTGTAGTATTTACTCAGATGCTTCGTAATGAATTTTTAAAAAACAGAAATAATAGTATGTATAATAAATTACGTCTACGTAATTTCATCTTTCCTGGTGCTACTAGCCTTGTTATGTATTAAGCTTTGGATTTTGTTCTGCACCTTTATTCATCTGCAGTGGGGCACCAAACAGTCTCCCAAGTGAATGACAATGAAATGAACTAATTACTGAACAAGGAAATAACAGATTTTCTTTAGTATCAAACTACAGATACAGTAGTTATAGATAGAGCTTTCCTTAAGGAATCTGTTACAATTAGTAGTGGAGTGGAGATTTTGATACCCAAAAATAAAGTGTCACAAGGTAATTTAATAGAATTATGCCCTGGATTCATGTCAAAATTAATTCAAACTTTTATCTGCAGCAGCCTCAGACCTTTGTGACTAAAGCCTGTTTTCTGATAATTCATAGAACTTGTGGTTTTTTAAAAGTACAGCAGTAGCCCAGAACATGTCATTCAGCTTTGGTATGTTTCTCTTGCAGAGCATTCTTTTGATTAACACTTTGAAATAGCAATTTAAAAGGTTCATTTTGATTATAGAGGGTCTTATGTTGTATGCTCAGCTTTGTCATAAATATTCAACACCTTCAATTGCTGCTTTGGAGACGGTAAGTTAAATTCTCTCGAGGCTCATTAGTCAATAATGGATTCTACCCTTCTGTCATTAATGTGGCTATTTAAAGGAATTCATTGCTATCAGAATGATTTTTGTAATATTCATAACAAATTGTTTCCACTTAATGTGGGCACTGGGCTTTGAGACTGAGCATCAAATACAATGAAGTGGCGTATTTTTGCAAAGGGGCAGCGCTGGCTGAGTATTTGACTAGGAAGTCACAATGCTGACTTGCTTCTAATTCGCAGGCAACCCAACTAACACAACATATTACTGAAGCAAGGCAAACCCGTGAGGCTGAGAGGTGGCGAAGACTGGCACAGTGGAAGAGTCAAGAGCTGGAGAAATTTCGAGTGGAATTGGATTCAATATTAGATGTTTTACGTGAACTGCAGAAGCAAGGGGTTGTTATTCCGGCACCTAATTGCAGTGGATTCAGCATAACAGACAGCTGTTGGAAGACATGATTATGTAGGACATGATTACAGAAACAGAATTTTAATATTCAAAGCTATATACAGAAAATACTGAAAATCATTAATGTAACACTCATAAATTGAATTACATTCTGATCTTATCTGGAATCTTGATTGTCCAAAGGTAGATTTGCACTGAGCAACACCGTGGTCATATATTTTGCTAGGAATAAAGTTACATGCAACTTTTAAAAAATATTTGGAATATTGAGGTTATTCCATAAATTCAATTGAAAAATTGTATTTGATGCTTTTCAAATAGTGCAAAAAATGCCAGAATATTTTTAATGTTTTTTTATAACTTGTCTTATAGTGATTCCTCTGTGAACAATTTGAGTAATATGCTTGTAATATGGCTTGTATTTTTAGTGTATAAAGATTATTTTTCATTCAGTAGGGCATGAAAATCCTCTTTTTCCAACATGTTTTTTTCTCCCTCTAATTCATAAAATGTTCCTTCCCTTATCTTTTAAGACCCCTTTTAACTTTGTGAATGATTGGAGGGCTGGAGCAGAGCAGGCATTCTCTGGTGATGCTCAAATTCAAACTAGACCTTCCTTTGCAGGTATTTCCAGCTGTGCTGGTAAGAATGATGGTGGAGTGGTCTAGCTAAATTGTTATGGGGCAGAGATGAAAAAAGCCTATAAGATACAGTGTGAGAATAGTTATTGGGATTCCCTTTAAAAGGGAAGGCTGTATTAAGATTTTTACACTGGGCTATTCTGGATCTCACACAGTAGTATCTTTATAGATGATCTTGACAGAACAAAGAGTCCAATCAGATGTAAAGACAATGTACTATTGCTCAGCCTGCAGGGATATGGTAGTAGCCAAATTTAGAGTTAAAATACTGAGCAAGTTGGAAAAGAGGCCAGAAAATACCCCCGAACACCTATAGTCCCCAGGAGTGACAAAGGAGACAAGTATGCTTAAGCAGGAATAATCCATTACCCACATACCAAATGGGGATGTAACTTTCTGCTCAACTGCCAGGCACAGTCGTGGGTATCAAGCTGACTGTCAGAGACCAGTGCCTTCTCCTGCTCCTCTTATGCCCTGCTAGAGTTACACACCTAAGTGTAGAGCCTGTAAGATACGAGGTAGCACAGAAGCAATTCCTACTGCATCACTAGCATGTGACTTAGCGTGCTGAGCTTTTGGTCCCTTGTTTCACGAAAGAGATGACTAACTTGAGGGAAAAGAATGATCAGCAGTCTAGAAAATGTAGCCTTAGGAACCACTGAACCCCCTGGGGCTGCCCTGCTCCAGTGAGGAGGCTGGGGAGAGAAGATGAGGGTGGCTATATTACACTGGTCTTCTATGAAAAACCTGCTGGTAAAAGGATAGAAAAAGGAGAAGATAATTCCAGATAGAGAGCTATTTGGGGACTAGAAGGACAGGTTTTCAAACAAATCAGCAAATCATTACTTTTTAAAGTCCTTAAGCATTCCAGAGTACATGTATTAAGGTTGTAGCTTAATCAGCTGAACTTATTTAGGCAAGGAAAAGATAAAAGCCAGAATGTACTCTTCAGGTCCCTGTAGGAGGGGTCCAAGTTAGCATTTAAGTCAAATGTGAAATAGCTCAGGTCAGTGTGTATGTATCTACATCTCATGCTTCTTCAGGGGCCAGCAGTAAATGTGCATTTTGTTTTATACAAGCATGTGACTGAGCATGCATAAAAAACAAAATAGTAAAACAAATTATAATGTATAGGCACAGAGTAATTAAGTGCAGGGATTATTTTTTTTGAGCATACACAAACATTGAGTGAGAGTGTATACACATATATAGAGATATATAAAAAAAAGATGGTCAGTTGGTAATGAATATGGTAATCTTGGTTGTTTCATATGCAGATATTGCATTTGTCATATTGTTTTGTCCCCTAGTAATTAAGTATTAGTCTGTATTCATAAAATATGTAAACACAATAATGCTTTGTGTATAAAATATCAGCTGTGTGTAAATATGTTGTATTTTCTTGATTTGGGACCAATTTGCAAATGAAAAAGATAAAATTCAGTAATTTCAACTGTTTATTTCCTGTACAACTTGCAATATGTGTAACACTGTAGTAAAGTGTGTGTTACCTGAAGTGATTTTTTTTAAAATTACAGCAACCTGTGTCTTCCCAGAAAGTTGCCCAGGATGGGAATGCCTAGGGAAAAGCATTTCTGGTTGCTAGAAACACTCCCTCTTAGGTCATAAAGAAGGGGTTGCCTTAGTGGTCGTGTGGTTCATTCAAACACTTCTATTCAGTTCTCAGCAAATGCTGGTATCTTACACAGTTTGAATCAAATTTCCAATTAAATTCTCTGAGTCTATTTTACTGACCAGGGATGGTATTATTTACCATTACTGTAAGATATAATTTGATTTATACTGCATTCTCACATGTATTTATGTAGTTGTACACTCACTGAAGCATGGTCTTTTAGCCATTTACCATAAAGTGGGCAGCCCACACCATAACAGACTATCTCTGGTCTTGAACAGCTGTAATAATGTTCTCTCGAGAGAACTAAGGTCCAAGTTTTAACTTCTCTGCTAAGTTACTAGTTCTTGACTCTCTAGCAGTCTTAACTGGGGAAGATACCCTGGAATGGAACAAAGGCTAATAAGGAGGTTACTAGCTTTTACTGTATTCCACAGAGGATTTCAATGGGATCTTTCAGAGAGTATTGGAAGTATATACTCCTTGTGTATTTTTTTCCTTTTATATCATACTAGTTAAACATGTATTTCCAGAAGGCATTACAATGGACTAAAACAATCTTAAACATCATTTCTTTGAATCAGTGCTGTATGTTTAGCTGGAATTCATTTGTTTACAGCAAAGCAGCTGGAGTGTAATAATTTGAACTGTCATGTTGAAAGCTTTTAGGAAATCAAGTGAGCAGCTGGCTGGGTGACTCAATGACCTACATTACAGAGAAGACATTTGCTTCAAGGTAGGAAAACAGGGTGTGCAGAAGAGTATCAGATCTCAGCATGGCAGACAGAAGCAGTGTGTTCTCTCCCAGGTTCTCCAAAAAACATTGTTCATGTAACAAGTTAAATAGGTTATCATGGATGAAAGCTTTATTTGATAGTATGTAATACATTTTGAAGTCTACCACTCCATCTAGTATGTAATCTGTTCTGGAAAAAAAAAGGAAAACCTATCTGTATACTAGCAGTAGCTGTGCAAATCCAGTTCTGCAGGGAAGGGGAGAGTATGGATCAAGCACTGATGTGACTTTTGAACAAAGTCCTCTAATAGCTTTAAACACTACCATTCAGCCTTTCATACAGCTACCTACGTACCTTTTATCCAATAATACAAAAGCATAGGCCTTCTACTCTTGCTCTTGTTGGAGAACATGTGATAAAAGGCTGTGGCTCTGTGCTGTCCTTGCTCCCTGTCAGTACCTGAGGCTACAGAGTAAATGCAGTCCAGCTCTGTCATCTTTCACTGCCAGGAGGACGGGGCAGAGTAAAAGGGGGAAAGCGCAGTTGAATTCCTCCTTTGCCAGTGACTTGTGAAGGGGTTTGTGGGGTTCTTTTAAGCAGAGGGGCAAAAAAGGTCAGTATTAAAGTATTTAAGATCCACAGGCTCAAGTGCATAAATACTAAATTGCATGACAAATACACATCATTTACTTCACCTTTTAGCCGCAGGACCATATATCACTGGATTTTAGTAAAGTCATGGTTTTACTTTTCCCTTTTATCTATGAGCAGGCTATTTTCTGATTTTATATTGTAGGTTTGTGTTACAGGTTTTTTTAAAAAGGTACACAACTGAAACTTGGTTACACAGAACATTCTACAAATATTCACCTTTGAAAACTGGAACACATAACCTAGTAAGTTCTTACAGAATACATTACATGTTTATGCAAACATACATACATCATTATCTTAAAGGAATTTTCAGTGACATTAAATCTACCACAGGTGATGCATTTATAGTGAGCTTTGAGAAGAGACTGAGACAGCCTAAGCAGTAAGAAAACTTGCAATAATTCCATTTTCAAAGACCATTCAATTCCAAGTACTCCTTTGGAAGGATTACCCCATCCAAAACACTCTATTCACAGTGAACCAACTCATGTTTGTTTTCTGGGAAAAGATGAATTTTAACATTTATACAAAGTTGGTTATTATACCAATCAACTTTCCCTGAGGAAAAATATTGTGTCTATTAGTTCTTAAAAAGGAAAAAGAAAGAAAGAGCAGCTTTAAAATAACTACTTTTGAAGACTGCAGAAAGTTTCTGCATTTCCCTTTCACTCTGCTCTAATGCAGAGGCAGAGCAAAAATCTGAACCAGACTATTGCTGCCACAGAGCATCTGAAGTCATGTGAGAGCTGTGTAGTGGGGACTTCCAGGTTATTTTTCTGTAAAATGTAGCATCAAGGTCTTTAAAGTTACAAGATGAAAAAGTAGAACCACCATCAGGGAAGAACAGAAGCAGGAACCAAACACTTAAATACCTTTACAGGATTAATTCATGCTTCAGAAGGAAGCTAAGAATACAATTCAAATGTGTTGTAAGTTAAGTTGGTATTATCCTTCAATCATTTTATTAAATACTTTTCATCTAGGCATTCAGTGTCACCAGCATCCATACACATGAATATTCCTTTTTCCCAAAAATAGCAGTTATACACCAAAAAATGTCACAAAGATTTAAGGTAGCAGAATAAAAGCTTAGATTAGCCCACTGGGAATAGCAAGCTTTTCTTTTCCTAAAACCAGACCTGCATTATTTTGAAATGTAGTTTTAAATGCTTTAAAAATAAGCTTCATTTCTCCATTGCAGGAGATGGATTCTGCAGATTTTTCCCCTCATTTAAGCAGCATTTCTCTTTCCAGGCATGGCAAAGGAAAAAAATTTAAAAATAATAGCTCAAACATCACAGAAGTCGGCTTGCTCATCCAGAAATGGGCTATAAAAGCCACGCTTAGTAGAAGTCCCAGAGCTTGTTAACAAGAACTGTATTGAGCTTCAGTTCACACAAAGCTTAACCATCAGATTGCTAACAGCTGCTAGAGGTGCCTCAGGAGGAAGCAGTTGCCACATTCAGAAGGCAGATTTCCCAAATTTGTTAATTTGGGAAAAGTGCATGACTACAGCCTTCATACCTGTGGCTGAGTACTTACTGTAAAAGGAGGCCTTTCCTGCACCTGGAGCAGCATCCGGGAGGCCTACACTGCAGCCCAAGCAACTATGGTCATTTGTAACAGGGTTCACTTCAGTCTTCTCTTGTGAACTATTTTCAGTAATCTGCTAGTTTTAAGCCATATCTGTTTTGCTTTTAGTATAATCCCATGATTTTCAGAACTAGGAAGTAGTGCAAGAATTACATTTAAAAACAGGAAATTCAGGTTTAAGTGGTTTATAATAATGGCACGGGAGATAAAAACAAGAGGTTTCCTTCCCCTCTGTATTCTTTAAATGCACAACCCATTCACTATTTTTTCTATTTGTCAGGTGAAGAAAGATTGAATTAATCAGTATTTAGGTGTCTGAAGAATGTATCAGCAGGTTGTTGCTACATTGTCACTGACAAATAGGTTGGATACAAAGCAGGTTAGTTTCAAGAAAACTCAGTTAAGCACAGTGTCTTGAATCTACTAGATTCATTTAAGATCTTCCTACAGAACACTCGTATTCTAAATGCAGCAGAGGATTTGAACCTGGTTCCTCTGCATCCTTTGTGCTTGCTCTAAAACCATTTGGCCATAAGTTACCATTTTTTGAAGAAAGCTGAAGTGTAATTTAAGTACTGGCTAAGGTTCAGAACCTTATTCCTTCTCTAAAAAATAAAACTTAGAGATTGAAATTACACCTGTTCAATTCTTTTAACAAACCCTTCCCTGGGAGAACAGTTGTGTGTTCTCCTACATGAGTATAAAAAGATGGAACCAGTGCAGCTCAGCTATGCTTTTGGAGCTGGTCCTCCCAACAACTAAAAGCCTGCTAGCCCATTAGTTAAGAAAGGGCCATTTATAGAGCCAAAAAGCAGAAGAAGGTTCAGCCTATAAACCAAGCATACCACCACCATTTGCGTATAGTAACTACTGGCAAAAGAAGCATAGTTTTTAATCTGATATCCTGTAATTTAGCTACTGAAGTCCACATCTGCCAAACTGGAAGTTTGCATCAGCAATACAAAGTCAAATTACTGTTTGTGTGTAATATACTAATTCCAGGTCATCACTAGGCAGCTGTCAGAATGTCACTCCAAAGTACTATAATTACAGGCACCAATTTGCTTTTACTTAGCAGCAGGTGGTGGTAGCATTTTGTAAACACTGTAACCAAACAATTTAATATGCAAGGTGTATTCCCTCTGGAAGCTTTGTAAATTGGGTTTAACCTGCACCAAAAAGCAGTTAGGAATCAGAAATTGAAGTTAAAGCCAAGCAGATATCCTTTGTGCTGCTCAGTTTCAGGTGTCCTTTTTGGGAGTGGCAGAAGCTGCAAAACCTCCCCAGGGGCTGGCTGTTTATTCCTTGCTTCAGTCTTGATTTGAAGTTTACACTTTTCTTGGCCAAGGAACATTCATACACCTCCCAATGCCAGGCTCCAGCCTTCACAGTTCTCACAAATTATTATGGTATCCTTCAGAAGCTGGACATAAACAGTCATTTAAAAACAAAAGAACAAGGGAAAAAAAAAATCAGGAAGCAAAAATAATGCTGAGCAAAAGATTTAGACCACAGAAGGCATCAGAATAAAGCATCCAATATTTTGCTTCTTGTCTAGACTGAGTCCTGTCAGCACAGTCAGTTTTAGATACAATAGGTCTGAAATACCTTCTATCAAAATACCAGAAGGCCAAGAAAGGCTTCAAACGACAATAATGGGAACGTTTACCTTAAAGACTTCAGTCAAGGATCCGACGGGAAGCTTGCATGACTGATTTGCTTTCTAAAATGATTGGTGGCTCTGAGATGAGGAGATGATCCTCACCTAGCGAAGAGTTCTGCTCGGTGTTCACAAAGTTAGGAATGTTAAATTTTGTAAGACAATTTAGGTCCTCTTCAAACACTGCACTGCTCCTGGGAACTTCCTGGAAGTGGATATTACTTTCCAGACCCAGACCTTTCCGACTTTGTTTTGCTTTGTCCAAATGTTCTACTTCATTAATACAGAAATGGAAAAGGGACTGGGATTCTTCAGCTATTTGACGAGAAAAGACCCTCTCTGACTCCAGAGGTCTTCCAAAATCTGCCACAAAGCTATTCATGCGAAATCTTTTTTCAGAAGGCTCTGAATTGCTAGGGAGGAAAAAGAAAAATACAGTAAACACAAAAGCAGAACTACTCATGTCTTAACAGCAAATTTGGTTTCAGCAACCAATATGATCAGGAAGAAAGGAAACCCTACAGTTTATCTACAACAGACTTTAAAATCCAGCACTGTTTATTACTGAAGCTGTTTTAAGTCTTGATTTGTCATGATAATTTTCCATGAGAATCAGTTATCAATGCCAGCACTCTGAAATGGCACTTCTAGTAATCCAAGACTGTAACAATCAGCTCGCTGAATAAGCTTAGAAATTTCCTCTTGATATCAAGTAGTAGCAAGTTTTTTTAAATGGCTTACAGAACACTTTGAGAAAAATCTTTGATAAGAAAAAAAAAATAAAATCTGAGACACAGGCAGCACTGCTGTCACTAAAGACATAATTTGGGTGCTTGGTTGTCCAGACATCAAACCACCTTTTCCTCTGACTTCGGTCAATGACGTTCAGATTTCCAAATTAGGAGAGCTGGAACTAAAGACTGCTATAAAGACTGACAGTCTTAACAGCTCAGACACATAGCCCAGGAAGGACACATTAACATCTTTCTTGGAGTTTTCTAAGAAGTGTTAGTTCAAACCAGCTCCAATCTGCATGGACTCATAAAGGAGCCACGAACAGCTAGGGGTGAGAAAAGTTCAAACTAGACGGAAGTTTTACAGATAGCAATACATTCTTTGTCAGGCGGAATTTATATGCTAGCATCACAACATGAAAGTTACTTGCATCTGAAAGGCAGTAGATGTATTCAGAAGATGAGTAGTGAAAAATCTAAACATATTCTCAGAATATAAATCTTATCAGGTAAGAATTAAATCTTATTGTTTACATGTGAACATGTAGCAAATGACAGTGGAGCCAGATAGCTGGATGCCTCAAGGTGCACACAGCACTTAGTGTTTCTCTGAAAAATCTCTCTAATTCCTTCAAGCCTGCAGTAGGAGGTAAGTGCCTACATGCTTTTGAAAGCCTCAGATGGCACCTTCAGAAACAAGTTCACAGGATACCTACCATTAGTCTTTCAGTCATAGCTAAAGAACCCTGCTTCTCCAATGCTAATTTACTTCCGTTACATGATACAGGAATTCTACCCCAACAAAATCAGTTACACTAGCCTTCAAATCAAAGCAGTCCTCCAGTTTGTCAAAACTATTGGCTCATTCTGTATTTCGAAGTGAAGCACATAGAAGCATAAAATTTAAACTGATGTAAGTGATAATCCACCACGTACACAACAGGAGGCAGACTGGAATAATGCTGTTGTAGCCTTCAAAACTGACAACTGACATTTACATATTTATAATGCAACAGAAAGCACCACTCTGAATTTAAGTCACATATATAGTTTTGCAAATCTGTGACCAAGTATGTAGTATTGTGACATAGACAGTGGAGATAGCAAATAAGCACAGAAAGAAGGGCAAGTGCTATAAGCCCAAGGAGAAGCGACTTCAGAAGAAAGCTTAAAATGCATCCATTAGAGAAGCAAAACTAGTTCATAGGTGTGGAAAATGCTTTACAATCCAGTGAGCTATGAAGGAGCAAAGGAGCACACAAGACTAGCAATGGCAACTTAATCTAAATGGAAGAATTGAAGATGCAAAGAAGTTTTATGACCCAGAATATTGAGGACTTATAATAAAAAATAATCCTGTGCTCATGAGTAGGGAACACAAGATCTAATACATAGTAATATTTTTGGATTCAGAAATTCACAAACACTATCTTTCTGTATTTTGGGGAGGAGGTTTGTTGAGTTTTTTTAAACTAGACTAGAAACTTGCAGTCTTGCTCATTACAGCATGCAAGTATAACTTAGTGTATATCTTTTCAGAACACTCAAATTAAGAAAAGCACCTTCAGAAATCCCAGTTTCACTGTAGAAGGGAACACAGCCACCTGGACAATCAAATCCCTTTTGCAATATTTGGGCCAACAGGACCCTCTGAGCCTGGAAGCTGCCAATAAGAGAGCAGGAAGGTGAATGACAGACACCTTGAACATTATACATACTGAAAACCACTCAAAACAAGCAGTTGCCAATGAACTAACCCAAGCTCCCTTTTCCGGGAATCTTCCAGCCTACATGCTGGGTTCTGGTCCACTGGATTCAGTATTAACCTCTGGACTCTGCCCACTGGACTTGAGTGTGCTGTCAGGGTACAGACCATTTTGCCCAGTATACCCTTCTAAAAGGGTCATACTGGTTTGGGACTGACGCTTGTGATTCCTCTATAGCTTAAGCACCCCTTCTCTCAACAGTCCCAAAGTGACCTGGGGGTACTTGGCAAACCATGGAAAGGAATAAGTAGCTAATCCTCCAAAATAGCAGGGTTTGCCATGCCAAAGGGAATTTTGGGATCTAAACAGATCCTTAGTACCAAATGATGCCCTGAACCTGAGAAATCTTCCTGAATAAGTGTTCAGCAAACACATACATGTATCTGTAGAAGAAGGGTGCGGGGGGGTGTTTCAGTGTATCTACTTTTCTCGGTGGATTTCACTCCAGAATCCTTAACCAGAAACAACTTGATTTCTTAATTTTTTTCTTTCTATCAGTCATTTCACCTTTACTGCAACTAGTTGTACAGCCTGCCTCAATAGCTACATGAAGCTTTGCGATTACATCAGCCAATATTTTGTACAGTTAGGTTACATGAACACATGCATTTGTTGCACAAATGTGTTTTTAAGGACATTTTTAAATGCAGAAACAAACACAGCATGCTATCTTCTCCTGAGTGATGAGAAAGAGTACTTTTCAGGCAGAAATTCAGAAAGATTGTCAACAAATTTTTTGTCACACAAGTTAGTGTTCTACACATACTAATATGCAAGCAAACAAAAAGTGCAACATATAATACATCATTTCGTTAGCGAATTAAATTTCTACCTCTCTCCATCCATATCCTGACCTTTTTCTTCTGGTCTGAGAACGTACCCAATTCTGAGCATCTTGTACAATTTCAGTAAGTACATGCTATCACACCCCTTTATATTGAGCCAAGAAAAGCATGCTACTAGAAAAAAAAAATCAGAGTATTCTACTTTAGATCCATCCATCTGAACCCAGTTACACTTATCCTTCACATTAATGGTACTTTAAAGAACAGCCAAATTGACTTACTGAAGTCAGAGACACGTCCATCAATCAGGCTGGCTTTCTCCCAAGACCTAGGAATCCCATTAACATCTATTTCTAAAGAAGAGCTGCAAGACAGCCCAATAATGAGATGATGAGTTATGAAGAATCCAAGTCAGGTATAAAGACAGAAGATGCAGGCAAACTAAAACCAGTGCAGACTGGTTTTACAGGTAGGTATTTATGTTCTCCATTTTTTTATATACATCAAAAAGTAAGAGGAAACAACAGTATTTACTGGCCTTAGCATATTCCTGGATGATCTGTTTCCAGTACCATACACACTTGATTATCAAATCTCAAAAAAAAAAAAAAAATAGTGCTCAAATTTGTTAGAGGTGCCAACTCAGCACACTTTGTAAGTGAGCAAGCATTCAAACGCACAGCTCCCAAAGCTGCAAAGGAAGTTCAAAACAAATACAGAAAGGAATATCTGGGCTCTCTTCAGCAACTGAAGAAAAAATTATATTAAGATTTAGATTGGAAGGGACTTCTGGAGGTCTCTAGTCCAGTGCTCTCATGAACACAAGGCCAACTCTGAATTCAGATCAAGTTATCTGGGTGTAGAAATTGACCAAAGACAGAGGTTTCACAAATGTTCCAGACCTGTTCCAGGAAAATTGATGAAGAAAACAGAAAAACAGTGGGAGATATCAAGCAGGCCTCTGCTACCTGAAAGTACATTTTTACAAGCGTACAAACTTTGTACAAATATCCATATTAAATTATCCTTGTTGTATATTTGACTTCATCAGTTCTTCCCCTCTCACATTATTCATGTGCGATACAGGCTCAGATGCTCAGCTAAGAAACAAGATCTCCAGATAAAGAGGCAGCAGTTAGCAGGACTTTAGATATATTTGGAAACAAGGTCTGGCTACTCTATGAGAGTCCATAAGGGTGGCAAAACTACCAGCAAGTCAGTGCGGGGAAGCTGAATTCTTCTGTCTATTTCCTTCTCACAGAAGAGGCTTATGATACACATATGTCCTCTCGAACATGGCCCTGTCTCTATAGATGTGGTATTACATAAAGTTTCAGAGCCAGTCTACATATGACTAAATAGCAAAGGGCCTTTGGTAGGTAGAGACAGGCAGGCTGCTTTAGCAAGTGATAAGCACTAACAATTGCCTTTCACAATCAGCTTCTCATCATTGCTACCTTCCTGCAAGCCATCTCTCTCCAGAGAGGCTTTTTGTTTCTACTTTGCAGCACACCAGACTGAGAGGAGATGCGAGTTCAAATTTCTTCAGAGGAAGGGACAATGACAGCCTGCGTGCTGTGCAAATGCAGATAAATGGCTGAGGCAAGGCATGGTCTGCACATATTTATCAGCCAGAAAGAACAAGAAACACAGTTAGTTTGTGACTTCCAGGGGACCCTGGTGTTAAACAAATCTCGAGCTGACCTACTTACATACTTGCTGGAATTTCTCAGCAGAAACTACAACAGAGTAGGGGAGCTACAGGGTTAAGGGAAGATTCTTAAAATACTATGGATATCTACATTTTGGACTTGAACACACAAATGTTGAAACTTGCCAGACTTCAACTTCCTTAACATCTGCATTGCATTTTATTTGTATATACTCTGTCAATATTCACATTTCTCTGTTCCACTCCATCATAATGTGAGCCTACCTAGAATGACCCCATTTATTTGAAGAACAGCAATCTAAAGCCACCTGTCTGGCAGCCTACCCACCAACTTCCTTCTAGCATGAAAACACGTACATGCAGCTATTCCCTTCTCTTACTGCATGCCTACTGACTATTTGCTAAATAGAGAACACATTAACAACTATTCTGCAGAACTGGTCTCCTAAAAGTGCTTGGAACAAAGACTATTTGGAACAAAGATAAACTGCACCCTTTCATAAGAACAGACTAGAGCAAGATGGTGCTGAGCCAGCGCAACATCAGCACTGTCACTGTTTGGGGGCTGCAAAAGAACAGACCCGCCATTTGTTAGGCTCCATTTGTTATTCCAGTTTTCACACTCACTCTTGATGTGGTGCTCCTGTCTTCGTCAGCAGGGTCAGGACAAAAAACATGAAGATGACAAAAACTGCAAGACCAACCCAAAATCCAATCACAATGGAATCTGGTGAAAAAGAAAAAAAACCAAGATGATCAGTATTTCACCTGCATTTACAGAAAGTTTCCTTCCACATGCAGCGTGACTGCAAATTCCAAGAGACTTTGCAGATTATTCCTGGGTGGCAAAGAGAAAGGACAATCAGATTTATCGTTACCTATTTTTAAACGGAAAGCTGCCATTGAAGCCATCATTTCTAGCCTGAATTTTGCTGATGTCTGTACAAACCAGAAACAAACTGAAAGAGGGAAGACACTGAATTCTCTTGGTTAGTAAAATAACAACAGCTCCCTTTATGATGCCTGGCCCATTACCAAGCATTGCTTTGGAAACAACTTCAGTGCTCGAACTCAGAAGAGAGGATTGTTTGATTTTCAGCAAAAACCTCTGTCCCTGTATAATTAAACTCCTGCTATTTTAAATTATTTGTGCCCCAGACCATTAGATTTCTGGGGTTTGATGGATTTCTTTGACACAATAGGTTTAGGAGGATCTAGCTTTCTTTCAGTACTACGATACAGTGTTCTGAAATAAACAGAACCACAGATAAAACTATTTGCTACCTCAACAAATACCAATAATATATGCCATATATTTTAAAATAATTTTTAATTTGTGTTTCCAACTTGCGTACAGAAAACTGCAATACAATGTCAGAAAAGCCAAATGAATTTGGACAAGTCAAACCACCAGTTAACTGAAAGAAAAAAAACAGTGCAATAGCCAAATATAGAAGCAATCAGGAAGAGCATGGCTTTTTGCCTGCATGTGTAAAATGGATCTACTGTTCTCATTTGTAGCAAATGGACCCATAGATAAATTGCCAGTCTTACTTAAAACAAATCTATGTCCACTTATGACTTCAAAGTTGATCCACAGTTGCTCCTGAAGAAAGCTTAAGCTTCCAGGAACTTATTTAAGACAGGTCCAAGTGGGACAACCATATTTCCAGTCAACAAGCAACTGATAAGCATGGCCCAAAGTGGCAGAGCACCAACCCAAAATATGACCTGGTCAAGGACCCACAGTATAGAAGTACTTTTTTATCTGTCATTTCAGTTACTTTTTGTTTATGCAAATATTTAAGCTTCCACTGTAAAAGTTCAAAAAAATTAACATACAAACATGCAAGAGGGAAGTCTTGGTCAGGGCAGGTATCCTATCTACTCTTAACCTCTCATTACAACAGCTGCTACTGAACCTCAAAGGTCATCACTGGCTGTAAAGCTACACAATGATCTGTCTGACCCAGCACTGCAGGCACAGCACAGAACATTAGCCAACCTGTTATCTCCTACAGGAACTAAAGACACTAGAAAACAAGGAATCAGCTAAACTATCCTGCCTGGTGCTAAACCCAAACAGTTAATCACACTACCACTGTGAAGGATCTTCCACCCTAAAGGGCAGATCTGGAAACCAGAAATCAATTCAAACCATTTGTTCTTTCTCTGCGAAGTCAAAGTGCCTGCTACAACTTGAGATTTTCTCCCTGTAAAAATACTTTATCACAATCAAATCACTACTTAACCCTTTTTCCTGGTAAGCTAGGGAGGTTAAGTTTCAAGTCTCCCACTGCAATGTTCACTCTGAATTACTTTCAGAATAATTTTATAAGTATAGCCTGTATTCAGTGGTTCCGGATGCATCTTGTCTTTGGCCTTATTAATACACAATAGCTCATGGTTATCTACCATCCTACTGGACTTTATAGTACCTGAAAATTTCACCTAAAAAGAAATACTCCCATCAAGAAATTTACCATTTACAGCTAACAGTACCTACCAATTAGTCAGACATGTTTCAATGATAATGTAACTGCACTGATAACCAGAATGTAAAGTCTGGTCAAGTAAGATGTCTAAACAATATGCACATACATTATATCGATCAAGCTGCAAAACTTTAACACATCAACTAAGGAAAAAAAAGAAAAAAAAAAAAATCAAGGCTCTGATAAATTGCTGTTCCCCACCAAAAAAAAAAATAAAAAAAAAATCACACCTGCTAGGACTGTATGCTGAATAACAAGCCTGTCTTGCAGTTTGTTTGGTGTTCCCATCAACAGAATTCCTACTGAGCTTAAAGGTACATCTTTGTTGCTTTATTGTGGCTCCTGGTGAACCTTCAACCCTCTGTTCTATCACTTCAATTTTAAACAAATCCAAAAGAATTTAAGCAGGTGGCCCAAGTTCTCTTCGGTATTTCACTTAGGTCTCACTCATTTAAGTGCAAATTACCCAAATCTGCAAACTTCTAAACATTTATTCAAAATAAACTGCATGTAACACAACATTTATTCCAAAAAACCCTGTGGTACATAGGACTACAGATATAATACTGTCCCAAACTACAAACAGATTGGGAAAGTATCCTATGACTTTCAAGTTGCAGTATCACCCTTCCTTGCCTTCCTAACAGAGTCACTACATCCTGGCAGTAGTTCTAAATCCCCTGATCATTCCTACCTCTTTTACCTCACGCTACTGTTACTGAGGTTTCTTCTGTTTCAAAGGTACAAAAACGATTTTGTTCTTATCTCTGCCAGTCACATATCTCCTGGCTATCTTTGTGTATTTACTTTCTAAAGCTTTAATTTACAAAACATCTGGTGCCTACTTTTCTAAATGCTCTGATTTCTAGTTCTTGCCTTCACACCTTCACTTCTCCTCAAGCAGAACACATCTTTTGCTTTTCAAACAGCTTTTTTTTCCAGTCATATTTGAAAAGTCACTCTGGCATCTGAACAGCTTATCTTCTCTCCACCTCCACTTTTTCCTTTAAGGAACATTTTTGTATATTAGATTGTTCTATCAATATTTCTTCTTCACAGATTACTCTGCATAATTTTTCCTGTGCTTTTCTGAAACAGGCCTCTGAATTCCTTTGTATATACATTAAGCTATTAGGAACCTCCCCTTACCTTGGGGTTTTTTTTTCCCCATCCCAAAACCATTTCCCCCCCCTAAAAAAAAAGAAACTTCATAAAAGCCAAAGTCATTGTCTATATTTCAGATAAATGTTGGTCCAGCTGTATCAGGTTGTCCTAGCTGAATTTCCTTTCAATTCCTACCCATTTTTCATCTCTGATCCCTGTCCTCCACTTGTTACATCTACTGTAAAACAGCTCCAGTATTAGCAGAGTGCTGAATTTAACACACTCCTCCTATGAAGAAAGTCCCAATGATAAAAGGTTCTTCAGAAGAAGTTTATTCTCGTGTTTTAAATCTTTTAAAAGCCTTAAATTTATTTTCTATGAAGAAAAACAAAAGCAGTAAGGCTGCCCACCACTGCCTTTTTAGCATTCACAGAAAAAAGAACAAAGCAACAAAGGTAGTACCAAGTAGTCACCAGAAGCAGTAGTGGCTGTATTTGCTGTTACAAACTGATCCTGATAGTCTGACATTCCTCAGTATTGACAAATTTCTACCACAGTCAAGAAATCTACAGTTCTCTCATGAACAAGAAAAGCAGTCAACAAAAAGACACAGAATAATAAACAATTATTATATCTAACAGTTAGAGTAATACCTCTAATTTCTGAGAATCCAAAAAATGAGGACAGAGATGTTTTTTGTACAATAATCAGTTACAAATGACGAGCAGGAACATCAAGATGCGAAAGCTCAGCTGTGATAAAGTACATCTCTACTGAACTTACATTTATGAGCCTTCAGGCCTTCAAATGATACTGGTCCATACTCGTAGTACTCATACTCCCAGGTGTAATCAGAGTTAGACAGGGCCTGCTGGGAGGTTTTGTTAGAAATCATCCTCAGGGCAGACATCTTGTACCTCAGAAAATATATAGATACACACACCTGTGGATACAAAATGTGTTAGAGACTACATACTTCTAGCACATCTTTTGATTTTAAGAGAATCCTTTCTTATTTATCTTCCTCATCACTGTTCCCAAGAGCAGCCACTCCCAATTACAAAGGCTCTCTTACCTGTTCCTTTAAAATCCAGTATCACACCCCCTCCCACTCCTTACCCACTCACAGCTGGCCAGCCACCAGCCCATGGAGAGCTTCTCTTTAATGGAAAGAAGAAAACCTATGTGCACCTCCACAGAGATGCTGGCAAGTCTACAAAGGATCAGAACCAGGCTCCTCAGATTGAATACAGTTTTTATAGCTCAAAAATAGTAAATACCAAAGACTGTATCTTAGGAGGAATGCTGTCATGAAAATGTGGGTGGAGAACTGGCCAGACTACCAGGCTCAAAGGGTTATATTATCCACAAAAAGTCCAGCTAGCAGCTGGTTATCAGTGGTACCCCTCAGGGACTGACACTTATGATGAACTTGTAGTGGATTATGTGGTGTACAGGCAAGAGGCTGGAGGGCAGACTGCTGCTCAGAGGGACCAGGACAAGCTGGAGAAAGGAACCTCATAGAGATCACCAGTGCAAATGCAAAGTCCTACATCTGGGAGGGAATAATCCCATGACATAGTTCAGGCTGGGGGTTGACTGCTGGGGAGAAGCTCTGCAGAGAAGGACCTGCAATGGACAAGCTGAACACAAGACAGCAACGTGCCTTGTGGCAAAGGCAGCCAAGTGTGTACCGGGCTGAATTAACAAAAGGGCAGCCGGCAGGTCAAGAGAAGCCTTTAGTCTTCTCTGCTCACCACTGGTAAGACTGTATCTGGGGTACTGAATCTGGTTTTGGTATCCCCAATGCTAGAAAGACACAGACATGCTGGGGCAAGTCCAGTAGAAGGCCACCAAGATAGTCAGGTAGCTGAAGCACAGGATGCACAAGAGCCTAAGGCAACTGGGTTTGTCCAGCCTGGAGAAGAGAAGGTTCCAGGGAGCCCTTAGTGCTGTCTACAGTTACAGTCAGAAGGTGCAGAGATGATGGAGCCAGACTCTTCTCAGAAGTGCAGTAAAGTAAAAGGACAAGAGGCAATGGACACAAACTGGGAAACAAGAAATTTAAGTTAGATACAAGGAAAAAAAAACTTACCTGATCTAGTTGAACATGCTTTGAGCAGGTGAAAAGACCAGATGACCACCAGAGGTCCCTTCCAACCTAAATTTCTCTGCAACAATAAACAGCTTCAGTATGTCACTACAGAAAGAAAATAAAATAGGAGTGATTTTCCTCACAGATTAACAAAATCTGCAGTGCAACATCAAGCATCATTAAATTGTCCTGATCAATATTTGTCATTATCACAACACTGCACCAGGGATTTGCATTTTGCAGAGTAATTCCTTCAGAGTATTAGACAGTTTTATGCACACCAAAAGAGAGCACATCTCTGCACAAAACATCTGCTGCAGCAGCTGGAGTCAAGACATTCAACTTGAAATATATTACAAAAAACATTTTGTAAAAGCAAGTTGAGCTTTGGGTAATTTTGCATTCAATTATAACCCAGCAGGGTGAAGACTTCATGCAGTTCATAAAACTGCTGCAATCACTTGTTCTGTGAACAATGAAACTTCTCAGAGCACAAAGTCAAATCCAGATAAAATTTCTTGAAAAGGGCCCTAAATAGCCACATTACTCAAAATAACTGAAACTTCAATCCTTCCTAAGGATAATGTGATTGACTAAGGCTGTGCAAGTAAAGCACATTGTTACATGTGCTAGGAGGGCCATACATAAAGAACAAGAATCAGGCACAAAATGAGGAACACAAATTCATCCAGGGAATATGAACAGCATTCCAAATTTGTAAAATAGTTTTTTCTGCAACTATTTTACTATGAGGAAATGCTGACAGAAATGCCTCAAAACAATTTTAAATAAATAGTGAAGTATGCCTGAAAAACTTCCTATCCAGTTACAAGGTTCAGAAATTGATCTATTTTACAACTCAAACCAGCTTAGTTTTCATAATAAGCAACTTGTCAACAGGACTGGGGGGCTGGGGGCAGGGAGAGACATGACCAACCCCATTCTTGGATCAGGATAGGGAGCTTTACATTACCCTCATCCGCCTTCAGCCACTCAGAAAGCTCCCAGTGAGAATAAATAACCCGAAGCACAGAGAAAGAAGAAAAAAAAAAAGATGGCTGTAACAGACAACCCAGTTCATGGCTGAGGATGTTTCCTATCTTCTACTTCCAACCCTTTAAGAGGGGTTCAAAAACAGAGGTAAGACAGAAAAGAAAGAGATAAGTCTAAACTTTAAGCACTGTGTTGACAGTAAAGTAGTTCTTCCTTTACTTTCCCAGTGACTAGAAAACATTTCCTGGAATCAAAGAGAGAATGTCTAATTAAGCTTTAGACAGTTTTCCTCGGTTTTTATCAGCTAAAGTAACTGCTGCCTCTGGGAAAAGCAAATAACACAGAGAAAAGCCGAAGATTCTTGTCCTAGTTTGCTCCCATTTCAGCTGTCAGTTGTCTCTTAAAAGATCTCGTGTTTCATTTTGTGAGTGGGTCCTGAGACTACATGGTTCTGCACAGGGTTCCCACCATCTTTTTTCCCCCTTCTCCTCAATGTTTTATTGATATGTTTTATTAGCACATTCTTGTTTAAGGGCTGCTCTTCTCTTTTATAGCCTTCCAGAGAAGTCTTTCATTTAAATATTTCTCATATGGCATCACCAGTGTTCATTGTCACCTCCTCACTTTTAGTATTATAGAAAGAGCTGAACAGGAATCCACAGGCAGAGACTTCAGAATAGATTATATGAACCATCCAAAAAATGTTTCTTCTTCCACCTCAAATGCAGGCAGATGGGATTAATTGGGCCACATGCAGATCTCTCCTGATCTAGTCACTAGTGCTCATTTATGATTTATGGGGGAAATAGCCACTTTTAGGACACAAAGAATCTGTCCTGGTTTAGTCTTGGGTCAGGACTAGAAGCTCCAGTGTTTCACCACTGACTACAAGCATTTCTAGACTTTCACTGTAGACAACCCATCGTCAGAGGGAGAGGTACTAACTGAAACGTAGATCACCAGCTCCCAGGCTAACCTGTGTCTCAGACTTTGTGGGACATATAAAATACGCCTCTAAATCATCCAGCACAGCTAAGCATAAGCATTTTCCCAAACTAGCTTACAGCTCACTTGAAAGCTTTGTCTGTCCAAATGCCTCCAATACTTCACCCTGAAACATGCTAAAACAAACCTTTTACTCTGCTTCACAAACCAGCCTCGCATGGTGGAACAAGGACCAGCACAGCAGTGAACATTAAGACTTTGTATCTCCTGCGGAAGAGCAAAGCAGAGTGAGTTGGTGTGCTAGCAGCCTGTCAGGTGCATTTGTCAGGCTGCAGCGGGTCATGGGGGGACTGCGGGTGTCAACTAAGGGCTTCAGGGAAGGAATTCCCCCAGGAGATGCTTTCAAGCAATCTTTCTGCCTGGAACTGACAGCAGTGATTCATCCCACAGCCCTGAGGCATGACTGGGAGCTCCTCTAATTGACCTTGCCGAAGGTTTTTTGGCAGGGCACAGAAGTTGTTTGAGGCAAATATGAAAGTTCCTCTGTTGACCTTGATGTGCACGGATGCAGACAGCCTTTCCTTACTTATTTGTTTCAGGAGCAAGTAAGTGAATAACAAAAAGCTTCACTTTGATCACTCAAGAAATCACAAAGCAGGGTTGTGTTCAGAGCTGCCAACCACGTCAGTCTCCTGGAAATTAAAAAGACGTGCTCAGGGCCGCCTTCTAGAGCAGTGGGTTGCTCTCTGCAGATAAAGGATGTCAACAGGTGCCCAGACATTCCCCACAGAGACATGACTGCAACTCCTGGAGTTGAATTATACCTTTATGAGAACTTACCTGTAACCTGTGTGAAAATCTGTAAGGTCACAGGCTTGCCTGACAGTGATACCTGAGCAAGCCAGTTTGATCACTGTGCTGTATTTGCACAAAACCCACATCTCTGAACTGCAGCAGCTGGGCATCAAATACTGCTGCAGTTGGACTATTGCTTCAATCTGGACATCATCAAGACATTGCACAAAGCTCACAGCCACTTACCTTTCAAAGTGAACCACTGTAAAGACAAAACTGGACACACACCATTTCTGAAGCACGATTTCACGGCTTATACCACCTCTGGGGCCACAATGGCAAATCTGGTTTTGTGTACATCTGAAACTGGCTTTGGTATGTAACCAGAAACAAATACTTCCAGACCTGACCTGCATGCACAAGAATAAATCCATATGGACCAGTCAATGTACTGTTCATTTCTGGAGGAAGAGAAAAACTACCAATACAGTATACACAAGCAACCTGGCAAATTTTCAATCAAAAACTACATGTATTTTCCACACACTTCCATTCTGCTTACTGCCATAGAGTCAAAGCACTTTATAGTGTTTATAGAATAAATGAACAAACTGTTGGCCCCTTGCAAAGTGTGAAGATCCCAAAAGCCTGGCAGGAAAAAAAAAAAAAAAAAAAAGAGCAGTAACACTTCAAACTGTGAGAAATCCTTGCCTGAGAAAGCTTAGCACTACACCCTGCTGCATCAGCTCTGCAGTACAACTAACCCAGCTATTGCTGGCTATGCGAAATTAACTTGGGCTGTTTCCATATTCCTGAAGTCACCATACCAGCAACAATATTCTGCATGGGGTGAGAAAAGGGAACCAGTCACCATCACATTCCTTTTTACTCCATCCCACAGACTAAGAGGTGAAGTCAGAGGAAAAAGAAGTCAATGAAAAAAAAAGGAAAAAAAACAAGCACAAACTTATTTACTCTGCACTGAATCAGCTGAAAGGTAACACAGACCCCATCTTTCTACAACCCTACCACACAGTTGTTGCATTGAACAAGCTGTGCCACCCCCAAGCACTGATGAGAAATGCAGGAAATACTTAACCAAATGGTCCTTGTTTCTTGATAATTCTCAAGATCCTAAACAGGCAAGATTTAAGACCAAACGTGTGGTCTTTCCAGGGGAATACCCAATCTTCCCATCTGCAATAAAAGAGAGGAAAGCAAGCTATATAAACCAAGTGAAATTTAGCAAGAAAAATAGAAAGATAGCTGAAAACTGGCTGTACAATTAAAAATCAGTCATATACACCAATTTTGAGTACATTATACCTGGGACTTTTCTCAGAGAGAAAAAAAAACAGTGTTAACTTTGGTACTTAAGTTTGTGATTGATGCTCACAATCAGCACCATCTGCATGAGCTGTTGTGCTAAAATAACAAGAATTATGTTGGATTAATCACAAAAGAACTTTAAAACAATAGTAAGGAAAATGCTCATTTAGTCATTGCTTCTTCTGGGAACTACAGATGAGAAAGGACAGTTACAGACATCTGTGCCTCATACTATTGTATTACACATCATATAACATACATTTTACTATCCTTATAATTGTGCAATGTAAGCTAGACTCCAACAATAAGCTACTTACACCCCACATGCAAATTCTCATGAAAATGTCTTATTTTCCATGTACTAATGCTTAAAGTCTTGTGCTGTGTAAAAGGAGGTCTCCAGGCCATTATATACAATTTGCTTGCCAACTGTATAGCTACTGTTTGTACTTAGTTTAAAAGTGGTAACATTATGAATTTAATGTAAAATTTAACAAATACAAGAGCAAAACAGTTTGCCAAGTATTTTCCTAAAGATAATGATATGTGCAAACACAAATGCCCACTTGAGTGTTCAACTCAGTAGGGCCACCTGGAAGTTAGGCAGAAAGTAATATGAAATCATACTGTACTATGAATTCAGACAACTATATGGATCTGAAGATAGAGTAAATACTACATAAGCTTACTCATAAGCCTTGTCTGAGAAGACAGCTGAATTATACCTAAGATATCATGACAGAAACTATGTATTCCTTTCACTCTCAAAAAGTTTCAGTCCTGCACTGACAGCAAAAGGACATGGTACAGTTACTATAGAGCTGGTGGGACTTGCTCCCAAAGCACACTGAAGCAAACAGCTTAGCTTAAAAGCCTTAAAAATTAGAGCCAGAATATACAGTCTTAAGAGACAGTATTATCTACAAAGAATAAAGATATGCTATCCATAATTCCATTTATTTCCTGCAGCTAGGGCAGAATTACACAATCGATCCATCACCCAGCTTCAATGTTTTCTTGAGCTCAACTGAAGCTCAACTTCATACACTTCATTGTGACAGTCAGGATTGCAAAAACTGATATATTACAAGAATTCACCCTTCCACCCAAATAATACATCCCTACGCACAAAAAAACAAACAACTTGACAGTTGTTACAGTCACAGTAGAAAACAATTTTAAGCAAAGAAAAGTCTATTTTTCTAAAGAGAAAATAGCAGGTTTAAATTTCTGAGCATTTTTTAGAGGGGGAAGATTACCTTTTCAATAGCTTTTCCCCAGACATAACCTCAGGTGAACCTCGTTCTGGACATGGCTCATGGACAGAGCTGCAGACACAGCAAGGCTGTGGTCAGAAAAGAGGTCTAGGTATTGCTGAGCCCATTTTCCTCTCCCCACTAAAAGTCAACCTCCTCTTAGATGTGCAGATATGGCAGCTTCAAAGCTCAAGTTCCCTCAAAACTAGAAGAAGCTCTATCAGCCCTAAAGTACTGAGACCTTTTCAGTCCTATAATGTTACAAATGGTGACATCAGTAGCATATGTGAGCTTATTCAACAATTTCCAAAAGAAAGGCTGCCTTTCCCTTAGCTGTTTATAATACTACAATTTTTTAACCTTTCATACTACAATTTTTTAACCTTTCAGTACTGATAGAGGTGCCAGGCTGATTTGTCATAAAAATACCCTGAGGTGAAAGAGCTCTGGCATATCCACTAATGAGGTAAGAGTAAACCATAAAGCAGGTTTGCAATTGGCCTGCCCTGAATGCCTCTGTCTTGGGCTGCACTATTTTCCTGAATTTTCCGGGCTTGGCAAAGTTTTTTGGTTTTGTGGATTGGTTTTTTTTTTATTTATTAAATGCCTCTTTTTATTAGCTTTATTCCCACAGAAAGCTCAGTGCTGAGATGGGGATGTTTTGAATTCCTTGCTAACCCTGAAGTCTGTTAATCCAGTGCCTTATTCTGAGTAGGGAGAAAAGAAAGCTTACCCGCACCCCCCCTTCCCACTCTCAATGATCAGCTCACTGCCACTCAACTGGAATGGATCCATCAGAAGATGAGTTAGTTGTAAGAGTTGTTTTTAATACATCTTCTATTTGTTTATCACATAAGAACCTATTAAAAAAGCAGCCATCATAAAAGGGACAAACATTACAATTTTGCAACTAAAAGATGACATTAAATTTGAAAGAAAAAAAAATCTCACTGTGAAGAGAATTTATGTCAATGAATGTAACTCCGTGCATAGGGTTACTAGACTAGATTTACTCAAATTGGCTAGGCTGCAAGTCATGAAGAAACACTGGAAGCATAGTGCTCAGTGCGGCCAAAGAACAACTGAATCCAAGAAGAGAGGCCCCTGGGAGTATTTCAAATAACCACACCTAAACTGACCACGTGTAACGGAGGCTTCCTGTACGATCACTTTTGGGAAACTCAGTACTGATGAACAGTTGAAATTACCTAACCTCCCTCTGTGTCAGTTACCTGGGCCTGAAGACACCCTTGTGCCACCCTCACCAACCCTGCAGGGCACCCCATTGCCATGTGCCAGCCCCGGGATTTAAAGGCATAGCAGCTGTTGTTCATAGGGCTGCACAGCCCAGAAATGGCTTTGCAGCAACGAAAAAACACCAGGGCTCTGACGCTGACAAGCAGAGTAGTCGAGTACATTCCCCCTCTCCCATTATTAAAAAGACTCTAATCTTCACATAATGTCCATCTGGTCTTAAGTACAGCCACAGCACACCTGTCATAGCACCTCTTAACTTGTCAGTAGCTCTCCCCACACCAATATTTTGTTGCTAGTCTACGCTGAGGCCAGTGGAAGATAAACTGGCAGAGACAAAAAAAAAAATAAACAGGTATGATAGACCATTTGTTCAGAGCTACTCCCACACTTGGGTATCTCGCAGCCATGGTTTGACTGTGCCATGGTGGAAAAATCTTCAGTGTATGCTCTCACGCACACAGGGTCTGTAAAACCATAATCTCTCTGACACAAAGTAATGCTTGAGCTTTTCAGTTTGAAAAGTCAGTTATGCATTAAGTTTCCTCAAGAACTAACAAAAAATAAAAAGATAGAGCTTTTCTTGAAAACTTCCACACTTGAATGACCAAACATTTTCTGAACTTTTGTAGTTAGCATACAATATCATGCAGAAATTTTACCTTAATCGGTTCAGTGCAAATTTCAGTCACAGAAGTGGAGCTGTTTATTAAAAGTCAAACTGGTTTGGGATCTTTCCAAACCAGAATCTGGCTTTTTTCTGCCTTTAGATCTAATTCTTCCCTCTGGTGCTGCTGACAAAGCAAACAATTTACTGTAGTGTCTCAAATACGAATTTATTTTCAGGTAAATCAGACAGCAGCACACGACTTGCAAGCACACATCTGAATTCTCTTATTCTTAATTCCTACCACATCTCTCTGCTACACCAGGCTATGTAGTAGTAACTAGAGATCAAGGAAACATCATTAAAACAGTACAACCAAGGCCCACTGCAGTGAGTATGCAGAATAAAGCCTTCATTTATTTTGCCAGTAATAGCTTGTATTACTGGTTCAAAGACTGCAGATTTGATTTCAACTGAATAAGCTGCAAGAGTATCATCTGTGCTTCACCTTAAAACCTCTTCCACCACAAAGTGTCCGTGGACAACCAGCAAAAGAATAGGCAGTAAGTGACTTTGTCCAGGTTTTAATATTTTGGATTTTTTTTTCCTTAAAAAACCCAACAGGTATTCTCTTGCAATAGCTTATTTTGCACATTTTTGCTCGTGACTGATATACCCAGAACGTCTCATTATTTTCTGCAAGAATGAAGCCAAACTGTCTTTAGTCAATAGAGAGTTGCCATTTCCCTGGCATCTTTCCAGGTATTTTACTCCTGTGGTAAAAAGTTAACTCTCTGATTAGAAACCTGAAAAGGAAACCACAAATGGACAAGAAAAAACAAGCAGTATTTGAGACTATTACTTGATTATCTCCAAACAGAAGCTAAAACATCTATTTATTTCCACAGCAATTACGCAAATCTGCATCCCTAGGTATACAGCCTCCAGGGAGCTCAAATCAGAGTAACAGATAATAGCAGAGGGAGCAGCTCCTAAACAAAGCAATAGGCTGGGAAACACACCTGGAAATAGAAATGCCTCAATGTTCTTGCAGACAAACCCCAACCAGCCTCATCAAGGCAGTGTTGCCATTGCTATCCCATCCCTCTACCAGCTATGCCTGTCCCAGGATAAGTGGCAAACTAACTGTGCCCACGCTTGCAGTCACTGTCCAGCACTGTACACCAGGATGAGCAACGCAAGTGTCAGGAAACAGACTCTTTGGAAGGAAGCTTTGCTGGCTTGTCACTGAGGTGAGCATCTCCAGCAGAAGGAGGGGCAGACAGCTCAGGAGGGATTGAGCTGCTGCTTACCAGAGGAAGAGACTGCTAAGACAACTATTAAGAAAAAGACTGTTAAGGGAGAAGGGAGGTGAAAATAGGGTATGAGAATCAGCAGGAGACTAGGGAAGAGCACATGGGAGAACAGGACGAGAGCAAGAATTAGAATGGGAGAAGTAATCTAAGGCTGCATGAAGGAGAGATGTTCATCCTTTCAGTCTGAAAGCACAAAGGGAAATGTCATCTGGAAAACAACAAAAACAAAACAACCAAAATCAAACAAACAAAAACCCCACAACATTATCTTCGGGTTTTTTTGCAAACATCTTACATTAAATTTTTAAGTGCATCCAAACCCAGCAGCCAAAGCAGAATGCAACATACATTTTGGGGGGACTAAAAATAATTTCCATGTATTCCAAGGAAGCTATGTGCTTGCTAGCTGTTTTGCTTTTGAATACACAGACTCCGTAACACCTGAAGGAATCACTCCACTACAAAGTCAGAAATGAGACTCAAGCTTTCCGCAGGTGGCATTTTCCACATTACCCAAATGAAGAGCGCCACCTCAAGCTTTTTTATTATTTTAAATAAAATAAAAATTAGAGGAAAACTTCAGGCTTGCGAAAGTCGCCAGGTCTCGGTTTCGAGACCACCCGGCCGCCTGCTAACGCGGGCTGAACTCCAGGCACTCGGGGCACCGGCAGCCCCCGCCGCGCCCGGGGCTTTCCACACCGCCCAGCCAGGAGCACGCACTCACCCACCCGCAGCGGCGGGCCCTACTGCGGGGCGGGCGGAGTGGGGCGAGGCAGGGCCAGCCCGCCCGCCCCAGCACCGTCCCCTCACCGCGCTTACCCGCGCCGGGTTCGGCCACCCGCGGCCCCGCTAACCCCCGAAGCGCCACTTCGTCCCGGGCGAAAGACGCAGCCCCTCAGCAACACACCGCCCCGGGACGAGGCAGCGCCGAGAGGGAGCTGGGAGGGATGAAGCCGCTGAGGGGCGACGCCCTCTCGCCCGCCCGCCGGCCCCCTCCCTCCTACCTGACTGGGCGGCGATAACGACCGAGCCGAGCCGAGCCGAGCCGGACTGGACCGGACCGCGCCCCGCCCCGCCCCGCCCCGCCACAGCCAATGAATCAGCAGCAGCCGCGGCGCCTCCGCCCGCCCGGGCGGCATGGCACAGCCACGTGACGCGCCCGGGCCAATGGGCAGCGCGGGCGGGAGCGGCCCCGCGGGCGGCGGCAGGTGCGGGCAGCGGGGCGGGCGGCGCTCCTCGCCTTGGGGCCGCCCGGCCGGCGGGAACAGGACCGCTGCCTGCCCCGGGCCAGCGTGCGCGTCTGCAGGTGTCGAGGGGAGGGGCAGGGCACCAGCTGGAGTAACCCCCATGTATCTCCCTGCCTCGCAGGAGCTCACACAGCTCAAGGGGGAACGTTAATTTTGGAGGGTGAGGAGAGCCAAGGAGGATGGCCTGTCCCCGCTGGGAGCGGAGGGGCCAGCGCGTTTGCATGTGGGTAGGCCCAAGGCCCCCAGTAACATTGCCAGTGGGGCCTGTGGCCCTGGGCAGCCAGGCCTGCTCCTGGCCTGGGAGAGCAAGGGTTGTGAGAGGTGCAGCCTCGGCTGCCAGGAGGTGAAGAACAGTGCCTTAAAACCACTGGGATTGTATGGCCTCTCACACCATTTCCATCCCTATGAACTGCAGTTTCTCAAAACAAAGAGACCTTTAGGAGCATGTGAAATCAGTACCTTGCTCTGCTGCTTGCAATTACCAAAGCGCAGGAAATGGTGGAATCACTGAGGGTCTGTAGGACATCTGGAGATCATCTAGGCCTGCTGAAGCAGGGTCAGATAGAGCATGTTGCTCTGGACATGAGTTAGGTCATCAGTATCTCCAAGGATGGAGACTCCACAACCTCTCTGCGCAAACTGTCCTGGTGTTTGATCACCCTCACTGCAAAAAAAAACAGGGTTTCTCATGTTTAATGGAAGTTCCTGTTCCTTCAGTTTGTGCCCATTGCCTCTTGTGCTGTCACCACTGAGAAGAATCTTACTTCACGTCCTTTACTCCCACCATCAGTTATTCATACATAGTGATAAGAGCATCCTGAGCCTTCTCGAGACTACGCAATCAGTCACAGCTCCCTTAGCCTCTTCTCATATGTTACATGCTTCAGTCCCTTCACTGTCTTTGTGGCTTTTAATCATCTTTGTGACAATCAAGTGCTATAATGAATGACTTAATTTTTCAATCCAGTACTAGAAAACAAGACCCACATACCTATCCAATGAAGCCACTGGCCTGCTGCAATACCCACCCTCAAATATTACAGTGAATCCTTGCTAGTGCTCTTGTGCTTATTCTTTAGCATCAGCCTCTCTGCATGGTTCATATCCATTTGTCATCTTGCACTCAAATGCAGGTTGTGTGCAAGTAAGGGCATCTGTGATACCGATGGTTTTCATCTATTTCTTTCCAAGTAGGACTGTGATCTTGGATAGTGCCAACTGTCTCCAGCAATGGTCATAAAAGGTATCAGTGCTATCTCTTCATCTCAAAAATATAGAACTGAAGCTTATGCATCGTCGTGATTATGATCAGAAAAGTGAATAAGCACAATGGCAAGTCAGGAGCCTCCCATCTGCTAATTCTACTGCTGTTGAAAAGGCATAATGACTCAGGCTTTTGTTCATTTTCCTAGCCTTAAAAAAAAAGAATTGGCATTCAAATTCCCTCTAAAAGAAAGAAGCCTCGCACAGCCAATATGCTCCTTCCACCACATCTCCTGTGCTTTGTCCTCTAAATAAAGATTTTAGAGCTTTTATACCAAATACAGAAGAGGCCAAACAAACCACAGCTAGACTAATGAAACAGAATTGTAGCATTTTCTCAAGATTCTTAATTACATTTCCAACACTTATTATTAGTGAAACTGCAGAATTAATGACTATTCAGTAACAGCAACGTGGCTGAGATTGCAGCGGAAGAAATATAGTGTTCTTTCCTGATGAGATGTGGAACTGCAGGTGCACAAACTCCAAGTGTAGATAAGGGTGGTGCACAATCTTTTTTTCTATTCCTCCTGTCATTTCAGTTTTTGTCTCTTCATGCACATTGTTAGCAGTGGGAATTTTTAAAAGGCAAAGGAATTCAGCTGAGGGAAGAAGAAAGGCAGCACAGTCATTCACATTGTGGCTGACCAGAATGAAGATGGAGCTTCATCTGCAGCAGCTGCCCTCTTACACCTCAGCAGCTGCGGCATCAGCCCAGGGTTCCGTGACACACAGCTAGAGACTGCATTTACAATTTGTCGTGACTCAACCCCAGCTGACAACTAAGCCCCACCCAGCCACTCACTCACTCCCCCCCCACCCCACCCCCAGTGAGATGGGGGAAAAAAATTGAAGGGGCAAAAGTGAGAAAATCTGTGGGTTGAGATAAATACAGTTTAATAGGTAAAGCAAGTGGGTGTTCAGCCATCTCCAGGAAAGCAGAGCTCCATCACATGTAATGGTTACTTGGGAAGACAAACACCATAAACCCAAACGTCCCCCCTCTTCCTTCTTCTTCCCCCTGTTTATATGCTGAGCAATACATCATATGGTATGGAACATCCCTTTGGTCAGTTGGGATCAGCTGTTCCAGCTGTGTCCCCTCACAACTTCTTGTGCATCCCCAGCCCACTTGCTGATGGGGCAACACGAGAAGCAGAAAAAACCTGGATGCTGTTGAGCAATAGTTAAAACATGCCTGTGTTATCAACACTGTTTTCATCACAAATCTAATACATAATCCATACTAGCTACTATGAAGAAAATTAACTATCCCAGCTAAAACCATCATGCAATTAAAGCACAAATTCTGCAGAAATTCATTCTGCCAGTCCTTCTCACTTGCCAGATATTTAGATTCATGTATAGTTAGTAGCTGCCTGGGGTTTAGCAGCCATCTAAAAAGCAATAGCAAATTAAACCAAAACCCTCTTCACTGTAGCTTAGTTAGAATTGACAAAAAAAAAAAAAAAAAAAAAAAAAAAAAGCAGTCTAGAAAAGGAACATTATTACAGAGTTAAGAGCTTTGCAGTTCTTCCAGATCTGTGGTGGTTTAAATGGAAGGCAACAGAAGGACTTTCCTGCACCACTTAGGACATGTAGGACTATGTTACAAGCATAAAGTTCGGTTGCATTTTTATGTTAATAAAATGGTAGAAAGAAACAAACTTCAAGCATGTTTTTCTGTACTACAGTCTCAAAAATCATCTCAAGGTTGGAGACCTACAAACGGGCTGCCCTAGTCCTAGTGCTGTTGATAGACATACATACTTACAAATTCAGGGTTCAAAGTTGCCAAAAATTGATTTTGATTCTCTCTCAACTCTGTTGAGTTCCTCTGTTTGTCATGTTTTGAAATAAATAATATTATAGGGGAAAGCACATTTTATGTACCTTACAACATAAAACTAAATTAAAAGCTAAAACTAAAACATCCATTAATGGAGAGTGAAGTTTTAACAGGAGCCACTCATGCAGGTTAGATGCAAATCTGTAGATATACATAATAGTAATACAAAGCAGGTGAGTAATGAACTATGTTCATATCTTGTAGCCATATTACTTTCACAAGTGATAATTTTTAGGATAGAATTAATATTAAGTTGATGTTGCAGAAAAACTGTGTGGAAACTCCACGTTGTGCAAGCAGAATAACTTCTGAGAGACCCTCCTTGCCCACAGTAGCAGTAGGAGAATCACCTTCCTCCACTGGACCATCTTTCACTGCTCTTACACTCAAGTACTGAAAATGCTGTCTGTTTCCAGTTGGAGTCTGGAGGTCTCAGTACCATTTCTGTGTTAAAAAGGAAGTTGTTCCCTGGTATATTCTTATGGTAATTGTGTAATTTCTTATGGTAATTGTGTAATTATAATTAACATCCTTTGGATAAAGTTCATAGTCTTGAACACTCCATCCCTTAGAGTGATTTTTTTTTTTCGTTTTGGTAACCCACTTCAATTTTTCAATAAAGATAGGTCAGAACTTAGGCATTATTCCAGCATCAGCCACACAAGAAGTAAATATCACTTCTCTACTGATCCTGAGTATTCCCCTTTTAAGTAAGGCACAGAGCTGACATAACTCCTTTATAAGAGCAGTTATGTCCTTTTCTCACAGTTTTGTCCTTTAAAAATTCAGAAACACAAATTTCTAGCATATACTCCTTTTTTATGTGACCTTCAATCTGCATTCCTCTCTCTACAGACTGAATGTTCTGAAGTACTTTTTAATAATTAAAAAAAAAAAAAATCCAAGTAAGCTCATGCCTATGCTGACTTGCCACTGATAGTTGTTTGAAATCTGCACCAGCACTGACCCATCTGATATGTGCTGATTGGCAATTTAATGTGATTAATTTTCTTATCTGAACATAGTGCTGATTTTACGTGTAATATGAGCCAATCTTGTAATCTAATTTTAAAACTGATTTATAATTGTCAGATATACCCTAATTCCCTTAAAAATACTAAGTCATACTTAGACTTTGAATAAATCCATGCCTCTTTTTACTGTCTGTGGTTAAAAAAAACCCCTCGCTCTGACAGCCAGCAAATATCAGTAATCAGATTACTGGACAATTGTCCCACCCCCCCAAAAAAAATTCTAGTTACCTCTCAGCCAATTTGAACTTCTGAAAAGAAAGAATAAATTGCCCACAGTACTTGTAGCCCATGCTTTAATTTATTAGATTAATCCTGTGCCGGTCTTTATGCTCTTTTGCCAATCTGTGGCAAGTTGTGTAGGCTGTGCCTGTACAGATGCACTCATCTAGTGCCTTTGTTAATACACTAGCACAGCATCCCTTTTTCTTGGTATTTTGATCACAGAATAAAATCTTTTCAGTTATTATGTTTCACACTAATTCACGGAGTATCTTTTCTTGTTCCTGGAACAGCTCCTATTTCTGGGAATAGAGGGGAAGAAAACCCTCAAAGGTTTCCAGTTCATTCTTGTATGCAGAGCAATGAGAGAGGGACAGGAAGACATAATTCCCATAAATTCCAGGTATTGTTTTCTAAATATTATGTTGGATATGAAACAGATTTATGCCAACAAAACTACTCATGAGTCACAAGCATTACATCCTAGTTTATTTTACGGATTACGATTCTGTTAGACTTTAGCAAAATGATTTGCAGTGCCTGCCAAGCCCAGCATTAGTAAGTAATTGCACAGAAATGTGCTCCATGTCACTGAAATTTGGTAAGCTGCAGCATGTAGTTCAAAGCTTCTGTATTTGATAAGCCATGGCAACTGGTCAAATTCACAAGTATGCCTAACTGCCCTAAGCAATAGCTCTTCCAGGTTATGTATACTTTATTTTGCAGACTGAGAAACAGATAAACCTAATGTGGTTTTACAGCATAGATTCTGCTGTGCTGTGCAGAAGAGCAGTTCTGCAGTGGAAGCCAAGGCAGTTGTGTCTTTCCAGGGACTCTGTACTGAAAGAGAAGGAGGGACCCCAAATTCTTTTCTGCCTTGAGACATCAGGCTCACAAGTGCTCATAGACCCTTGCACTAAAATTCAAATATCTCTGAAGTTGTCTGTAAGGAACTGGATGCTCTGATGAGGCTGGAGAAAAGGAAATCTTTCCATTGGAAGTATCCCCAGACTTCCTAGCAAGGACGGCTCTCTCTGCAGCTCTTCTGGTCTCTTTTCACAGATTCATATTTTTCCCTAGGCAGGGAAGACCTGCCTAGCATATTAATATTGGTGTGCCTTGCAGATATTGACACAGATGTTTAGATTGTTGTAGGCTTTGCTTCACCCACTGCCTTGCTCAGACCATGTTCTCCCTCTTGTAGCTCAAGTCATAGCTCAGGTGGGCCTGAGAGTGGTCCATTCTCTCCTGTGGACCACTTGGAGACCACAAAGGCAGGACATGAAAATAATTCCTCATTTCCTTAGACATGAGAGAGATGACGTTCTGATATTCATTCTCTGATACTATACAAAGGCTGTTGTCTTATGCTCAGCCCTTAGAGCATGTTGTGAAGCTTCAGTTTAGCCTTGAATTTGTAGTATTTTCCTTCCTGCTGGCTCCTCTTTAGTAGAGGAAAGCACATAACCTACAGTGGGTATCAGTCTCTGCCAGAAATGTTGCTCTTAGAAGACTCACGATCGCCTGTTCACTGCTGTAGAGAGGATTTTGATCAACCGGGTCTGCGTCTCTTGAGAAACACCACACAACTCGCCATAAAAAATGTGAGACATCATTTGGTGCGAGAGACAATTTCTTTTATTAGATAAATCAATATAAGCAGACAAGCAAACTAATATGCACGCAGCCCTTCTTCTAGTCCAAAGAAGAAGCTACATCCTCAAAGCTAAGTAAAATTTGAATGAGATTTTAACTTGATTTATGTTAATCTATTAAATGGTTTGAAAGAAAAGGTGGCTGATAACTGTAAAGCAAAGATGGATACTAGATAGACATAAGGCTGTAAGGGTGGTATCTCCAAAAACAGAGAAAGAAGCCATTTACTCCTTACAGAATAGATCTGTAAGGGATAAACTAGGGGTGGGAAGTAGGCAGAAGCAGTATATACCACAAAACCAGCTTTCTTTTCAGTCTGTGATTTTCAGTATGCAAAAGGGTTATGAACTATACTTGCTAGACTCTTCTGGTTAAGGTAAATACCTTGAGGGAAATGAGAGAGGTAAAAGGATCACTTCTCTGAAAATGTTGACAGTATGACAGTAAGGAGGTGTTTGTTCTGTGCTGACTGCACAGCGGCAATTTGATTTTTTCAAAATTCATAGACCAACACACCCACTTTACAAAACCAGCAACTGTCCAATATAACCAGTACAGATGCTGAACAGTCACTGTAACAACATTCATTTAAGAAGGATGTTCCTCTAGGGTAACACATCATGTTTTTGGGGAGCCCGTTAAACAGAGCCTACTATATTACAAAAACAAACCCTGTTTATGACACCCTACATGTGCAGTTGTCACAGAGCACCAGTACTGGTGGGTGTATGGAAGAATTATGCAATCAAAAGTGAATCACCATCTATAGTGAAAGAAAGATCCTTGGTGGGAGGGAATTGCCTCCTTCAAACAAGGTGATCAATAGAGACCCCTAAAATTTTAACAGTTTCCATTTCTGCTAGGCACTTACAATACCAAACATAACTTTAGAACTCATCTACCATTTAACCTTCAATGAAAATTTTGCTCTTCAATAGGTTTGCTGTTTTAAAAAAAATGGGGTTCGATCCTCACTTGGTATAAAACCACAGCCCACTGAAACCTACATGTAACATACTGGCTTTTAACCACCTTCAGCTTTGAAAAGTTTCCTTTGATATAACTAGATATACTTCCACTATGATCATTTTTCTTAGCTGCTAATCTTTGTGAGTCATGTTTCTTCAAAGACATAATCTTTCTGCTTGGACTAGGATAGGGCACAGAAATAGCAATTAATATTTCAGTAAGTGCTATCTGAATAGCAGAGTACCTTTCACCTGAAGGCCTCAGACTTCTGGACAGCTTCAAATCTGACTCTTGAGTTCAACAGAGTGCATTCAAGCTGCCTACTGTGTCACACAGACCACACACTGTTTTATCTTCATGATAACTAAAGTGCTTCAGAGGCCAAACAGTCTCAGCAGATGGAAAGCATGGAAAACAAGGATGATCGATACAGGAATCCTGCTGGCTAGCACAAGGACAGGAGATTAGAACTTTTTACCAGCAACTAAGTGAGGAGTATTCATTCCTGCTTCTTTGAATGAGGCTGCCCCATCATAGAGGGCTTGCTAGTAAATCGAAAAGGCTGAACGTGCTAACCTGTAGGCCTTTCTTCACTGAGGGTCTGGCACTTTGATCATCCAAAGATTATTTCATACTATGGAAAAGTTTTGCTCTGCAGCGTTGAAAACCTCAACAGGTAGCATGCAGCCTTACTTCAGTTAAGGTCTCTTGTGTCGGATGCTATAGAAGTATGGAATTTATAAGCCTCTACGGAATAAGAATTTTTTGTAGCCATCCAAGATCTCTCTTTGGTAGGGAATAAACATCTCTTCAGCTCACTTAGGTCAAAAACTCAGTCTAGTGACTCTGCTGGACCTAATACAAGCAACACTGTTTCCAAGTCCGCCCTTTTCCTGAGACCCTCATTGGAAACTTGTTCTCAAATGGAACTTAATGGGACAGAAGAGCGAAGGACAGAGGTGGGTGCCATCAGGTTTGAGCACCATTCAGCCCTCTGTGTACTCTGGACAAACACATGCATGACCATTCCCAAGAAAGAGTAGAACAAAAACCATTGTCACAAGAATATACTATAGTCAAGCATATGGTTTAGAAAGCTAAGCTGAAAGTTGAATACCAGATATGTTTAAACTATCAAATATGCAAAAGCCCTTCAGTGACAATAGGCCTGACATGCCAGTTCTTGTGCTAGGGTGGTCTTTGAGAAGGGAATGAAGTTCAAACAGCTCAATAATATAAATAAGAGGCAGCTTTATGGAATCATACTATACACCTCATAACAAAACTAACAGGCCTTATCTGTATTCATTAAAATAAAATAGTATTTAAAAAGAACATAACAGTAATAAATTGGTATCAGCTTGACTGGGATATAACTGTGAAACAAGTCACAGTACTGGTTTTATGATTAGTATGGGTGGAAGTGATATGCCTGAAGTCTTCTCATGAGAGACACAATTAATGCTGAGGTGCTTCTCTCCAGAAGAGCTGATTATTAACTTCTTGCCACTTTTGCATATCTTCAAATTTTGGATTACATGGGAGGAAATGAAAACAAAAATTATAATATCCCTGCAGCTTTCTTATAAGTCAAGTTCCCGGTAAGCAAGTTATCACCTTTTAGTAAGTCCATTATGATAATGAAAAGTGATGGATGTCCTCTGAGCTTGTAGAGTACAACATCCAGAAAAAATTCTTGACATACAAGAAAAGAACACTAAGGAACTCCAAATAAAGTTGAAGAACTTCAGTTCTTCGTTTCCTTTTTTTTTAACATAAGCCTTGGCAGTAGCTTCAGATATTGAAGTTTCATTGTAGGAAGCATAGTACAAGTCCATATAATGGGGGAGGCCCTGTCCTGAAGCATGTGAGAGGGGGGATGTTATAGCAAATGCCCAAACAGAGATTTGAAAAGCCCAAAGTAGAAAAATATAGTCACACTTTGAGTTCAGGAAAGACACCAGATATCAATCCAAAAGGGGAAGTATAAAAATGCACTAGAAAATCTGTTCCCAAATCTTACCTTGTGAGTATGATCAAATCCTCTATCATTAGCAGTGAGAAAGTAAACTCTGGTGAATTGCTGATGGATGTATCCTGTCACTGGGCTACATTAATTGGTTTCAGCTGGTATCAAATATTTTGGTGACTTTCCAGGAGAAAAAACAAGTCAAATACAGGAATACAATATATTTAAACTTCTTTTTCCTACCGTCTTGTCCTGGTTCAGCTAGGATAGGGTTAAGTTTCCCCAGCAGAGAGGGGGAAGGGATCTCCAGCTGTGTTATTCATACCATGCTGATGTCAGGTCCAGCAGCAGTGAAGGAAGTTTCCCTTTGTGGCTTTGGTCGTAGAAGCACAGGGCTGTCTGTATCCATTGCGGTATTTCTCTGTATATCTTTTGTCTTGTTTACTGTTATTACTGTTTATTGCTGTTATCATCGCTACTGTTGTTGTTCAGATTGTTTATCACACTGTTGTATTAAATCTCTTTTTATTTCAACCCCGGGGTTTGTGCCTCACTTCCAGCCTGACCGGCTGAGGGTGGGCGAGTGGCAACGGCAATGTGGTCTCCGGTCCCGGCAGGGCTTAAAACCATCACACATCTTTACAGAAGCAACAAGGGCACAAAAACAAGGTATGGTGGGAGAGCATAAGGCTGAAGATACCAGCACAACCCCATGGTTAAGAACCCCTCTCTTGGATTTTGAGGGCAGACAGGCCAACTTTTCTTTCTCTCATCTAAATGATGACACACAAAGCTGTCTTTGCTGCAAGCCAAACCTGACTACCTCAAACCTGAGATCACTGACCTTTACACTCCATGTCTGAAGCATAGCCTCAAGCTCGCTTTTCAGTCTCTTTGGACCAAGAAAGCTTTGTCTAGCCTGTGAAGTGCTCACTTGAAATTTCACTGCCCACATGTTTTGGGTTAGCCCTGGTAGGCAGCTGAGTCCCACACAGCTGGTCTCTCACTCCCTCTCAGTGGGAAGAGAATGGAAACAGTAAAAGTGAGAAAACCATGGATTGAGATAAAGACAGTTTAAAAGGGAAAGCAAAAGTTGCGAACATGAGTGAGAAAAAATAAGGAATTAATTCACTACTACCCATCAACAGGCAGATGCTTAGCCATTTCCAAGAAAGCAGAGCTTCATCATGTAACAGTTACTCGCAAAGATAAACATTGTAACTCTGAACTTTTCCATCTTCTTCCTTTTTCCACCTGCTTTTATTGCTGAGTGTGACACCATATGGTATGGAACATCCTGGTCAGTTGGGATCCGCTGTTCCAGCTGTGTCCCCTCCCAACTTCTTATGCACCCCCAGCCCACTTGCTGATGGGACAGCATGAGAAGTAGAAAAGACCTGGATGCTGTGTAAGCACCCCTCAGCAATAGTTAAAACATCCCTGTGTTATCAACACTTTTTTTGTCATAAATTCAAAACATAGAATCATATGTGCTGCTATGAAGAAAAATAACTCTATCCCAGTCAAAACCAGCATGGGAAGAAGATTGGGCCAGTTAAACACAGGTCCACATGCTTTCTACATGCAAAAGGCTGTATTCTGCCTACTCAGTAAGTCAACCAGAAGTTATTTGACCATGACAGTAATATCAGTAAACATGAGCTAGTATCTCTTAGGAACTACATAGAGCATAAGTGAGTAGTTCACATGCAGTCTACAGGATAACGTATCTATCAGCAAGAAGATATAGATGAAGCTCCATGTCTTGAATTGCAAGAGCAGAGACTTTTCACAGTTCTCAAGATGTCGCCAGACATTGTGTGTATTTGGCAAGGGTTCAGCAAGTTACAGAATCCACTGAAATGCTCTTGCTCTGAGACATAATTTGGCCTTACTCTTATTTTCCTTACTTGTGTCTTTTGAGATACAGCTAAATCTTCGCGAACAGTCTTCAAATCTTGCATTTTGTATCAAAAAAACCCAAATGTGGTGGCTGAACTAGTCACAACAGTACTAGCCAGTACTGAAAACCGTGGGGGTGGTGGCACAAAGTCTGTTTATTGACTGAGAAGCTGACTCGAAGGTTTCTAACACTGATGGATGACGCTGGGAAGAATTTATGTCCTGAAAACTATTCATAAGCAAAATACTGGACAACGTCCAAGAAAGATGGAGAAAGGATTGCTAAAGCTGGGAAGCACAACATGTACTAAGTATTTCATAGTAGCAGAGTGAGGGGAGCAAGCAAGTCAGACAATAAACAGGCGATAGGTGGAGCCCTGAATAAATTTAATCAGACAGTAAAAGTCTTGTCAAATCTTGAAGAAGAGTGAAAGGAAAATGCCAAGAGTCTAGAAATGAATAAAAGGTGCACAGAGAGAGCAATGGATTAAAATTGCCTTAATTTAAAAATGAAACCATAGGGGGGAAATTTATCATTGGACTGGGAAAAGAGATAAAGAGCTCTATCCTTCTTCATTCAGCATGCAATTTTGGCAAGTCAGCTTCAAATCACAGGAGAAAATTATTTGTAGCAACAATGTGTATGGTTATTTGACCCTGGTATAAAGGTTTTCTGTGGCACCCTTCCGTTGCCACAGCACTGGAGCAAATGATGTGGAGCTGAGGCACAGGTCTTGCCCATGCAGTCCATGTCTAAGCCAGGAGCCAAAACCAGCTGGTACTTAAGAAACCATGAGCTGAAACCAGCTGGTACTTGAGAAATCATGAGCTGAAAACAGCTGGTACTTGAGACCATTCTTTCTTGCTCCTGCACGACTCTGGCCTAAATATTGACTTGACTAGACTGGTCATCCCAAAGCACTAGAAGAAGACCAGGGCTTTGTAAATCATTATTTACAGCTATGGATAGGGTCCTAGATCCATGCATATGGGCCTAGATGTTCATGTCTGTTTATTTTCAGAAGCTCTATGACTTTCACCAAAGACACCTGCTTAGTGTTTGCAGGTTTGAAGGATCCATCCTGTAAGAGTTGATTGGCTTCAGTGGCTTCAAAGATCTGATATATACATGCTAAGGTTTACTATACCATCCAGTGCTGTTGAGAACGTATACTGTTAGGTGTAGAATGAGTTACCTCTAGGAGGTGAAGGCATTGCAGCCGTGCTCGTGTGGCTCTGTGTCAGGAATAATGAACCTTAGTAAGAGACATAGCTAATGAGTCAGCCTCAGGGCCATGCAGACACAGCTTTGGTGATATAAACTTGCCTGCTCAACTAGTGCTAGCTGAAATATGCTTAGTATGGGCAGCAGAGACATGGTGATGGAGGACTTGCAACTTGGGATCAACACTGTTAGCTTCTTTTTTTCTTTTTATACATTTCAGTCCTTGTATAGGTGTGTACAGCTGGGGTTTCAGAAACTCACATAGCTTGATTTGAAGTGGAAGCTGTCTTCTCAACACAGTAATTTTGTGTTGTGTGTTAATCCTGGTAGGCATCTAAGCACCACACAACTGCTTACTTGCTTCCCCCCTCACACCCAGTGGGACGGGGGAAGAGGAAAGGATAGAAGAGTAAAAGCAAGAAAACTTGTGGGTCGAGATAAAAATTGTTTAATAAGCAAAGGAGAATTGGAAGAAGAGACAAATAAAACAAGTGATGTGAAGGAAATAACTCAGCACCTCTCATGGGTGGACCAATGCCCAATCATAAGCAAAAAAAAGATCGCTCAACTCCCTAAACCCCCTCCTGTCTGTTTTGTTGTGGAGCATGGTGTTATATGGCATGGAATATCTCTTCGGTTAGTTCAGGTCAATCTGCCTGGTTGTGTCCCCTTCCCATCCCCAATCTATTCATTGGTAGGAGGGATATGCAGAGTGAGAAACCAAGAAGGCCTTGATGCTGTGCAAACACTGTTCAGCAGTAGCTAAAACATTAGTGTGTTATCAACGCTGATTTGGTCACAAACACAAAACAAAGCATTGTATGAGCTGCTATGAAGAAAATGAAGTCCATTCCAGCCTGACCTAGTACACCATGCGAGATGAGTGTTACTTTGAGGGGTCTATGTTGGAAAGATGTTGTTTAATGTTAGTCTTCCAGAAGAGCTCCCATGCCAGGTCTGTTCAGCTCACCACGCTCCATACTCTATCTCTGACCTTTGTTTCCCCATTGTGTCCTAAAAAGAACGTAAGAAGACAACAAAATTCTGAAGAAAATGTAAATGTAAAACTTATTTTTTGAAGCATCGAGTTATCTAAGTTTCTGAAACACTGGTACAATCTCAGCAAATGCTACTACTTCTGTATTCTGGAAGGGGTTAATCTAAATCATACATTTAGGCAACTGGTTGAAGAGTTGATCTAGGTTTGCCATACAGGGAAAAGGGAGGGAAAGATGGGACTCATTGCCTAGTGGAAACACATCCGTCTGCAATTAGGCAAAACATGCTCTGCAGGTGCCCTTTCCCACCTTTCTCCTCTTGACTATAAGCAGTGGTGAGCTGAACACCCTGGACTTCACTTCTGGATAGTTAAGGAAGATGAATCTTGCCTCTCACCTTTCTGTCACCCCCAGCTGCATATAAAGATAGAATACCTTTCCATTCATCGATGATTTTGTTTGAAGGCAGATCAACAATGGCAAGTACCGATGCATGGGGTGAGAGAAATGGCATTTCCTACAACATGCTTAACAATGAGGATTGTCCCAGTTTTGGGTACTTGTAATCAGAAGCTGAATGAAAAACTCAGGCTCACACACCATGTGATAACAAGCAGATTACATTGCTATGCAACTGATGAAGACGTGTTTAAGTTCAAATCTTACCTTCCTAGAAGAGTAGAGTAATATTAAATGAGCCTTCGTCTAATATTAGGTGAGACTTCTGGATGAGCCTTTTTTTTTTTCCCCCCCTGCTGTTAGGGATGTTGTAACACTTAAAAAGAAACATGGTATGTTGCAGAGCTTACAATTTTCCCATCCCAAAGGGAGGAAAATTTTTTCTTAATTTGTGATGTAAAGAATAAGAAGATGCAGTTCTGTTAAATCGTTGCTTTATTACAGAAAAAGCATCTTTTTTGCCTGTCAATCATTGCCAAGTTTAACTCACAGATATTTAAATCTTACAGTGTGGACTTTTCAGGTACTAGATTCATATACAAAGTTTTCTATCCAGTTTAGCATCAAACAGCAGTTGTCCACTCATTTGCTCGCTGAATATGATAATTTATCAAACAAGTTAATGTACAGTGTCTGGGTACAGCCTAACATATAGCAATTGCAGATTTACAGGTGTTAGCTGTCAGAAACTGACAGTAAATAAGGAAAGTCTCGAAGATGTTAAAAATAGCTGATAAAAATGTAGTGTGTGTCCTGGCACATTTTTGCTACTTCAGCCTTTTCTTGCCCACATCCCATCTCCTTGTCCAGACTGGTCTGTTCTGTACTTATCCTTTTCACTCTGGTGAGGACTGTTAAAATTACAGCTGGGAAGGGAACATGGAAATCAGAAGCAATAGCTGTATACTCCAGGAAAACCCTGACAGTTGAAGATCTATCCCAAACTAAGGTTCACCTTGTCACCGAAGGCTTACTGGGAACAGACTTCTAGAACAGTTAGGTCCTGGTCATCAAGACTCAACAAAGACTTTTTCAGTAGTCCACACTACAGGGCACTGATCACTTAGGAAAAAATATTTTGTCTTGAAAGAGGACAGAAAACAAAAATAACTAAAAGGAAACTTCTTGCAGATGTCACTCTTCAGTAGCAATCTACCAGAGTCTGGTGTACAAGAGTATCATGCTGCATAGCAGATAAAATAGAAATTTAAATACAAATATCAAGATGCTGTTTCTTGAACAGAACTAACGGCAATACCAGCCAAGTAGTTTTATTTACCAGATGTTTCAGAAAGTGACTTGAACAGCCAGTGAGAACGGTGCATAGTGTCAGCGATAACTTCAACGGTAGGTTGTAGAAGCAAAGAGCAGAGTAAACACAGTCTTGACACATTTGCTCTGTTATGCTAAGTACCTTGCCAAGAGTGAGGAATGTAAGAGAGACACACAGAGTAATTGGAATAAATATAAGACAGCTTTCCAGGAGGTGTAGCCACAAGGCAGAATAAAGAAGTTTTGGATCTAGCCCCTTGCAGATCCACAGGGGCCAATGACCAATGGTAGGCAAGCAGGCAAGACACACAAGATGCTCACCTCAGACTTCCAGGCCCTTTGAACAGGTCAGAGTTTCTTGACAGCAGCAATAAAAATATCCAAGAACAGATCTGAAGGGAAGATGGAACATATTACACAAAGAAATCTTCCATCTTTCAGCCCAAACACGCCTTACCAGCAGCTATGGCCCAAGACTGCCTACTGCCATTGCTTCAGGAGAACATGGTTTATGTGATCTCAGAGCACTAGCAGAGACTCCACTTTAGAAGGCAATGTACACAGAGCCTGTTTTCTACAAATACTCTATATACATTTAGATCCCTACACTTACCTGCAACAGAATCTGAAATGAAGGCCCCGCATCCGCATCTCCCTGGGGTTCACACAAACGAGTATGTGTATGCTTTGCAATGCTCCTTGGGATGAGGTCAGTCACTTGCCACAAAGAACTGAATTTGTTTTAAGTCTGCACGTCCTAAATAATGGGAATACTTGTAATCATTAGTTTCTTTTCTTCCATGAGATAAAGGACTTAAATTATGCAATTCCAACAGTGTCTGTGGTAATTATACCTCTGCAATACAGAACAGATTATTTTCAAAGACAAGGTAGTTTTTATTAAAAAACAGTTTCAGGGTTTGTTTTCCACAGCAACCTAGACTTGAAAAAAACCACCATGCTTACAAAAGCAGCAGGGAAGATCTGAAACAAATTAGCAGTTTCATTAAATTCTGTCATGTCAAATATATTTTTGCTCAATGGGAAGAGGAGAAGGAGAAGACATACATTTATTGCTTACGTTCATCAAGAGTCCCCTGCAGGCCCAGATGACAGTGGGAGAATATGCATTCAGAGCCTGACCTCGGGCTCACTGAAACCAAAGGAAAAAGAAGGTAACATTTTACACCTTGGCATCACCCCTGGATTTCTGCAGCCACATTAGAGAATTTCATGCTGGTTCCATTTTCTTTTTCAAACACTTCTTAGAGCATCGCATTCTCATCTTTAAACACCCTTGTGAACATGTCAGCAAAATACCACCTGCCGGTCAAAACATTTACATTTAGCTCAGCTCTTTTCCCTGGTTATTTAGCTTGGCATTTCTTCAAGCAATGCTCTGAGGCACTCTGAAATTGGGGGTTGTGTCAAGCTCATGTTTTCTTCAACACCTGCATTTCTCTATTATGCTGCCATTCCTTCTCTTCAGTGAAGGTTGGGGGAGGGCAGGGAGGGAGAGGGAGTAAAGTGTTGGCTGCCCTTCACCTCCACCAACACAGGAAATCATCCCAAGCTACACATAAGACAGAGGGCACTATTTTCAAGTCCATGTATTTGTAAGTGACAGCTACTGAAGAGCCCAAGTCAGTTTCAGATAAGGGCACTGCAGCTCTCATTGTTGTTTCATTCTAGTTTTAACTACCGCCTGTTAGGCTGAGTAGTACATTCAGACCCAGCACAGACATCTCTACAGTCAGTTGTGTTTCTCCAAAAAGGAGTCACCAAAATCCGTGTGCTCAGCAGGGAACGAAAGTGAACTAGCTGATGATCCCATATGAAGCCATGAAGCCAGCCTCTCACTAAATGAGGGAACACCACGTCCCTGAAGGAGTCCCAGCCATGGTGCCTCACCTGAACATAGCTCTCCACGCCTAGGCCAGCACAGTCCCAGGACAGAAGCCGTACTTGGACTGTTTTAAGGTCACAGGTTAGCCAATGCTGCCCCACAGCTCAGTGGCCAGGACTGCTGTGAGAAGGTCACGCTGATCCTGTTCCTTCACAAGCAGAAGGGACTGAAGATCTCCCGCATTTAAGGATGCTGCCCTGCTCACTAGTGGCTAATAGGTTTCTTACCCCAAAGAAGCAGCATTTTTCAAACTAAGCGGTTTCACAAGTGCTAAGATAGACGCTATCACAGCGTCAGCCAAGAGCAGATTTTTCCAGTCCCTAGGATTTCAGATTCTAGTTGCTGGTGCCACCATTGCTAAAACTATTTTCACCATCTTGCAACACACAAACCTGGGTTGGAAAGAAGAGTTCACTCACTAAACCTTACAATCAGAAGCATTTTTTGGTTCCAAAGGGATGGATGACTAGTGGACATAGAAGAATTGGCTAAGCCAATTGTACCTCAGTTTGTTTTTTCAAAAGTCTGAAGCCAAAGCACCTGCTGAGGTGCACAACACATAGGCTGCATCCGTATTTGGTCAGGACCATTGCTTTCTGAAAATAGTGCCAAAGAAGCGTGGGTCAGCCTTACCTTCCATCATATAGTGCAATGAGTACAACAGCTGCTCTACAAAAGTATTGAGTAATATTTATTTCCAGCAGAAACAGGACAGGCAGCTTTGCTGGACAACAGCATTAACTATCATCCTTGGGCTAATGGAAGTGGTTTTTAACAAGCCTAGGGCAAAGGCCTTCTCTGCAACAGGGCTGTCTTTGAGGACCTTCTTCCCAAGGGACCACCCATTTTCTTTTTACTAAAATCTTTGCATGGGGCTTGGTTCCCAAGATGTTTGTGTAAGTTCACTGACAAGATGAAGGTTCCACCCTTCATTACTAGTGGACATAGAAGTAGGCTAAGCCAACTGTACCCTGCATGCTGTCAGAGGGCTCTACATTCTTGGTATCCTGGCAAAGCTCCCCATTACCTGCTGGGCAAGCAAGGGCCAGCAGTTTTCCCTTTTGTGAGGAACAAGTAGCTGTTTTGATGAGGGAAGTGTGAGAAGACTGGAGCATCTTCATCAAACCAAGTTCTCAACCTAGCTTTAAATCTAAGATATGAGCAGAAATTCAGGACTGAGGATAAAAGAGGAAAGTCCTGCTGATGTTGTGGCTTCACAAAAGACCAGCAAGGTCAGAAAACCCCAACAGAATGAATGCTTCTTATACTCAGTATGCATTGAACTGAACGTGCATAGCAGCATGCATTAAGAGATACTCCCAGATAACTCCACTTCTCTGGGTCTTGGTCTGTCGGCTCCTTTTTCTAGTGTTCAGGTTGTGTGAGCATCCCAATACACAATTCACAAGTGTTGTTGCTGTGCTTAGAATTAGATTAACTCTTAATAACTTTACCAAGAGGAGATTCCACTACATTAAAAAATTTATATAATAATTATTTATTGAGTAAAAATTCTGAACTTGCCTCAAACTCATACACTCTGAAGTACATAAAATTTATTTGCAAACACTGCCACAATAGCCGTCTATTTGAAAGAGAAAATAAAAGTAAACATGCTTTCACTTAGGAAGCCATCTGGACTACCAGAAATGCTGTATGCCATTAGCAATACAACTGTGTGTGGAATACAGACAAAAATTGTATTTTGTGCCTATTTCTGCAGGATTTTCCCCACCTGAGACACACTCTGGTTTTGTCAGTGTCCTGTTTTATTAAAGATAACCTTCTTCTGTTGGCTTTATTCACAGAGAGGGGAATCTGAACTAAGTGTTGTTCCAAACTACCCTAGGAATGGTCCAGCTATTTTCTTTCTTATGCTGAACCACACTTTCATTACTATGGTAACTATCCAGTTTGTTAGAGGATTAGGGTAGGTAATCACTTTTGGTAATTATTTCTTAATTTCCCCAAATCCAAGGGAACTCTTACACTGCTATATCTACATATGTTCTGGGGAATATAGATATTGACTATTACTGAACCTCTATATAGCCATGTCTACAAAAGCAAAAAAAAAAACCAACTGCAACTGGCTAGAAACCCACATCAAATGTCATATGCAGAGGCAAGGCTATGTGCATTTTCGAGGTTTCGAGGTTCATGTCATAAACTTGGTTTCAGGGTTGGTCTACAGAAACTAATACTGAGAATCAAAGCCAGACACCTTAAAAAAAAGCTCTGGTGTGTACAGCTTGCCTGTCAGATCAGGACACCTCACTGTCTTGCTCTTATACACTGCTTGGCTTTTTAATACATTAAACTGCATAAAATAAGCCAGCACAATCCAAATGGTACATCAGTCTCCATTTATGGCTTCTGGTGTAACAACTACAGTTCAATGACACCACAAAATGAACCACTATGACGCAGCACAGATAAAACCAGGAGCATTAAATCTGTTGCCTGATTTTGCTGGAGGACACAGAGGGATATCGAAGTAGAGTTCACTGTAAGTTCTCTCAATGGCAACTGATGGGTTGACGAAGCTGAAACAGGTGTCTTTGTAGTACTAGTAGTCAATAAAAGGTTAATAATTGATGAAAATGTATTTCAAGCAGTTCAGTTATTTTTAACCATCCTTATCTTGCAGTATATAATTTTTTTTTTTTTTCTGCTACCTTGTAGAATAGACAAAATTAGAATTTCTAATTGAAAAATAAGCAACTATGCACAGGATTCATAGACATTCTTCACTTCTGGCAGAGGATGAAAAGGGAAAGGAGCCACACTTAATTTTTCTTTGCAGTCACTTTGAAGTAGTCATAGTAATAATGAGGAAGAGACTACATAAAAATTCAACCTCTACTCACAAGTTTTATTGCCAGATCTTTATTAGCTATGAATGTTTAAGAAATTATTTTCCAAAATGTTTTCTGGGCTGGGAAAAGCTCTTTAGTAGCCATAGATACACTGATACATTTTATTACAAAATTATTCTTATTTTACTAAGAGAATGCCAGGGAACGCTACACAGATTTAAATGTTCACCAAGATAAGTTACATCTTCATTACAAGGCCTTATCAAGAGAGATATTGGCAAATTGCTCCCTTATGTAGGCAAGACACCATGTTCTAATGTCCTCAGCATGTGCTAAAGGGTTGATAAAGAGGGGTTTTTTAATCCTAACAAGATGTGGTTTGCTGGGAGATGCTATTTCTTCTCTTAGACAAAACGAAATAAGAAAAAAAAAATAATGATGGCACACCAGCTTTATGTCTGAAACAGAAAGAGGAGACTTCAAGCTGAAATTTAAGATGATTGATCTGAGTTTAACTGATTATGTTCATCAGTTGCTCAGCTTAAGGGGAAAGGAAGGAGAGCAGTGTGGAGCAGAGAAGAGTGGTGTCAAGGGGAACGGTGAACACAGTGTTAGTCACAGGGGACAGACACACACACAAGTCCTTAGTGCCGTGGAGAATATAAGCTACCTTCAAGTATATAAGGTGGTTGGAGCCTTTAAATTGGACGGAGTAGGTGCAGAGAGACATTTTCAGACAACAGCACTGATGAGGTAAGCTAAGCTAGAGATTAGTCTCACTAGACAAAGTGGTGTATAAACAACAAGTCAGAAAAACAATTCACCAAACATCCTGTATAACAGAAATTGATATGTTATCATTACAGAATTCTCTTCCTTGCCCTTGTTCACTGACCATTTGTGTTTCTGTAGGACACTGTTGAGAAGACCTGATCAAAGGTCCTCTTGAGTGGAGTTTTTTAGAAGTACGTTTGAAATATAAATAAAGAATCTCTTTCCATCCAAACTAAAGCTTAGAGAAGATCCTAACTGCCTTCAATGTAGTGCTACTGTCCTGAAAAAAGAGGAGAAGCAAGGTAAACAATTTCATTTTGAAAGAGGAGAAACTATGCTCGACTGCCCAGCCAGTCCAGTCTGCCTCCTCTCCCACGTAGCAGGTAAAGGCCTTTCAGCAGCTCTTGCCTACCCCAGTGGGGTTTAGCCAGTTAAGAGGATTCAGTCCTGTATGTGCAAGGAGACAAGAAAGCCTACTACTGAAATTCCCCAGATTTAGTCACTTAATATTAGGTAAACAGTACAACTTTTAAAACATCTCTCAAATTGTTCTTGTAAGAGTCTAGGAGATGAGCTCAAAAATCAACAAAAATCTCACAGGTTCACATTTAAACCAAGTGATATTTTTTTTAAAATGAATAAAACACCTGATGAGGCCTTGGTAGATGCTTGCATCATCAATTAAGAGAAATGCAAGAACGAGCTGACTCCAACTAGGGGAAAACCAAAGTTATACGACTGAAAATCCACTAGGTCTGCTCTTTTGAAGGGATGAGTGGTTTTCTTAAACCAGAGCATATGGTAGGCCGAACACCTGCTCTACAAACTGGCTTTCTGTGGGAGCTGGCACACTCCACGTGTTCTCCAGTATGCATCAGTCCATAGCACCCGAGGTCTGCGAGACAAGCCCTGCACTTCTCCTTACACAACTGACGATTCTTCAGTAGGTGTAAGAGGAGTTTGCAAGGTTTGCAAAAGCATTTTGGCAGGGTCCCATCTTTACTGTATTCACAAAGTCCAAAGTTAGTGGAATACTAGTCCTATAGTACCAGTATTCCTCACGTTAAGAGCCTGAACAGAGTCAAAGCAGCCTCCACAGAGCTATGTGGTTTCCTAGATGCAAGCTTGGGAGGGCTGGTCAAATCCCTGGGTGTTTCTCAAGAAGACAACATAGCAGTAATTCAGCATGTAAACTCTGAAGCTTTGCAGGCAAGTGATCTATAGCTTGTGAAAAATTAATAGGGAGGATATTAAATTATTAAACTTGTTTCACTAATTCCAAAATACACAGAGGAATCTCTGCATGTAAGTGCTACTACACAGGAAATCTATTATTTAAAATTTCGATATTCAGTATTCGTTACAGGTAAATAATTTCACAGGATTTTCTGCACAAAAAAATAAAAGAACACTGTTCATTTAGCAAGTGTAGTGAAGTCCTGCTAATAGACTTGTTTTTCCTAGGAGGAATGGTGTAGAATCTTGAAGGGACAGTAGATGGACTTAAGACAGTTATTTAAACACTTTTTTTTTTTGGACTTAAACATGCCACCATACAGAATCTACTCTGCTTTTATTCATTCATGTTGTTGAATGGCTAAGGACAGAGGGTAGGTGAAGACCACCTTACTTCAAACTGGCAGTGACTGTGGCATTTAGAAGCAAACTCCACTGCTTCAAACAGTTTGAGTTATCAGAAGTATTGGGTGCAGTTTTGAACAGCAGTTCAGCCTGCTGCAGAGGAGATAGCTCTTCTGTCAGACACACATGACAACTGCTGAAGCCAGTGGGCACTGAGATGCTCAGCTGCACTTTGTGTCTTAGAGTTGGCTTTCCTGCCCCTGCACTTAGGTACCTACTTTCAGTTTCCTAATTTTTAGAAGTCTTGCCCCCAGAATTTAATGCAGTTACATTTTATGTACTCTCCTTTCTCTCTCCTCCCAGTGGTCCAAGAGCATTTGTGGAGGCCTTTTATCATTTAGAGCATTAACAACTGTATGGAACATCCAACACTGTAAAGGCGATTTTTTTTCATTTTATAGTTCACAGAAACTCCTAGATTATAAACTTCCTGGCCATAATTTCTTTCCCTTAATCTCCCAAACAGCTGACGCTTAGAGCTGTCACTCATATCTCCCTTATTATCATCTTGGAGCATGCATCGGTGCAGCACCACCCCGGCTTCTCCTGCACACTTTTCCTTGAAATGATTGCTAGTTGGGGTGTAGTTTTCACAACTTTAACTGAAGCAGATGACTCCTGCCTAAAATAGTTTGTCTCCCCTTCACCTTTTTTGGAGCTGATGCTCAACATTTTGCTTTGTGTTCTGCACTGACCTACATTTGATCAGGAGTGACACAGTTCAAAGCAAAGATCAACAAGGCCAGAGGGGGAAGCAAAATGATCCCCTTCTCCCCATCCTGAGCTGGTCAATTGGTTTAGCAACTTTTTTTGTATCCTTATTGGGAATGAGCCAGGCATTTCTTCTGACTTAGTGAGGAGAAAACTCATATCATACTGTTCTTTAACTAACATACCTGGCTTTAAATATACTTTAGCAAAATCTTCTCTTGCATGACTAACAGTCTAGTCAACTGGAGCAGCATTCCTTTGCCACATAATTGTGAGTCTCTTCCCCCCCTCCCATTTTCTGTCAGGTGGATATATACATATCTGTGTATCTTTCACAAAGATTCAAACTTCTTGTTTTACATGCTTTTAAATTTGCAATGACTAGATCTTCCTCATCTCAGTGCATTTTAAATGGCTTCATTATTTCAAATAGGAAAAAAGACTTCCAACAGGACCTTGTTTTCTACCTGCAGATACAAATACAGACAGGATTGCTAGCATGTACATTTCAATTAGAAACATTTGCAAGTTGATGATGAAAACCAGACATTACTCTTTGACCTCTACAAGCCAAATCATTGATAGCAGAATCTATAAATCCCTCAGGAAGCTACAAAGCACGCCAGAGGACCACACTCCTCATGGTTTAATGTAAAAGGATGTGCTAGCTAGGAGCCATATTAAGGTTTAATACTATTTTAAGGCTTAATACCATCATCTGCATCCTAGGGAACTCTTTACTGCCTGCTGGGGCATCCAGCAGCGGCTCCTGGCAGATTCCAGATGCTCAGATTTAGCAGCCAGCACAGGCTTGACACTTCTCTGCACCTACTAGAATTTCTTACCTGTGTTGCCACAGCAACTCAGCATGCCCAGTTTCTGTGAAGACAGTCATCTGTTTCCATAGGAACATGCACCCAGGCCTGCGCTGAAACTTCAGACTCGGAAAACATGAAATTTGACCAACAAAACTAAAATCAAAGAACGAAAGGTGGGTAGTTAACTACAAGGATAATCTGTATTGCATAGGCAGAGGACTGTACGGACCAACAGCCAGGGAATATTTACTCTGGCCCTGGACTTAAATAAATTTGGACTCTGACTAGAATGTTAAGTCACTGATCACACAAACTAAGAAAGCTCTATAAAAACATGAATTGAGATTTTTTTCTCTGAGTGATTGACAACTTTAACATTTACAATATCTGCTCAAAAAGTTGAAATGTGGGACTGGGGTATGGAGAGTCTGGGGTTTTTTCAGTCCACATTTTTCCACATTTATGCTGCTAGCCTAGGAAAATCACATAGCCCCTGATTTGAGTAGATTTATATATCTGTAGAAAGGAATAAAAGGAAAAAAGATTATTGTTGCTAATGATTGTGTGAAAACAGGTATGTTAATAAGACCATTTAAAGTAAGATCATAAAACTGTTAATGTTTTAGTAGTATATAACTTAAAAAAAAATACCAGAAAAATCTCCATTGAAGACAGTTACAGAAAACCCTCAAACAAACCAAAAAGAAAGCCTAAACCTGATTTCACAGCAGTTCATAAGTATTGTCACAGAAAGACTCCAAAGGATACATCCAGGCTACAGCTATACTCGGAAAAATCTCTGCTTCAGTTCTAATCAGATATTACGCCTTTACATCACCAGTGATCAAAGACCTAAATAACAACACAGGAAATTTAGGCAGCCAACTGGGCTTCAGATGTGTAGAAAACAGGCATGAACTGAAGGAAAGAAAGAAAAAAAAGACCCTGTATATAGGTCTGGCTTGCCACTGAACATCTCAAATTACCCTAGGTACCCGAAATCCCACACCCAGCTCATCTGAACCAATTCTTGGACTGTGCAGGCAGTGCCAATTTGAGTTCTGGTGATTACAAAGGGAGCTCAGAAACTTAGCTCAGCTGCAGGCACCTCATTTTAGGCATCTCAGTTTCAAGCTAAATCCTGCTCTGGGAAAGTTCTTAAAATAGACAGCTAAAACTGAACTGTAAGGTGTTTAAATTTTTTTGTTTTGTTTTTTTTTTTCTGTCATTCCCCCCCCCACGCCCCATAACTTTTAAACATGTAAAAATATGTACGGATGAAAGAATGGGAAAATATATCAACTTGACAAAAATAGTCAAGTACTTTATCATCCCACAAAGAAAAAAGTGCTACAAGTCAATGCTTATATGAGCAGAGATAATTGCTCTATGTCTATAACTCACTGATACTCATCTAACTGCAGAACATCTCTCATACACAAAAGTGCCATCGATTAGAGCACAACTGAAGAGCAGAACATGCATTGCATTTATCTGCCTGCTGCTAGTTTTCCTGCTCTTAACTCTTTGGAATTCCACTCTCCCTGTGCTCGTGATGAACCGATCTGACTTTGACCATGGATCCTTGGGCTGGGAAAGGCCTCAAATGAGTTTGGCAATGTGACCATCCTGCCTAAAACTTGGCTGCTGCCAGCACGGCGGGTTCTGCCTGACCAGCGAGTGGCAAGAGCTACAGCACATCAGTTCTAAGCGTGAAAATTAAATTAACCTTTAAATTACAGTTGTGGTATAGCAGGGTATCAGTAACTGTGTGCACACCCAGTGTACTTGAACCTCTGTAACTGAACCATCACAATTAATTGATTCATTGTTACAGGAGCTCAGTGGATGGGAATTTGGGACAATTCTTGAAATTCCTCCAGGTGGGTCCCACTGTATCTCATCCAGTTTGTGTGTTTAAATGTGTTGATTAACATCAGGGGTGGTCTCTGTGTCACATCCCACTCAGATGAGGGAGACAAGTAACCCAGATTCACAAATCCCCAACAGAGCAGACAACAGTGAGACAAGTCTCAAAGTCCAGACATTTATTAACTCCCCACAGTGTACTAATTGGACACACAATTATTGGCTAAGTATATAACGAGTTGTGGCAAGCAATACAGTATGCCTTGCATTTCTTAATGTTAGTGAAGGAAAAAGGGGAAAAAGGAGTGAGACAGAGGGAATAGGGGAATAGAGATCACCGGTCTGGGTTCCTGCAATGATCCCACCAGTAAGGGTTCCAGGAGGCAGCCGTCTTCTTCACTTCACTGTGCTGAGCCCTCCCCCCTTCTTTCCTCCCCCTCTTGATTTATACACACTTTCCTTGGGTCCATCCCCTAGGTTAACCCACATACCTACATATCCCATGTATGGCAAGGGGTAAGGTGTTTCATGGGATGATGTAATTAGCACGATCATGTTAGTCTTCATTGGCATATTGGTGGGTGTTAACTTTACTATGCATTTCGTGGATAATGAAGCAAAGGTCATTCACCAGACAGATGGCCCTTGAAATTTGGCCAGGTGCACCAGAGCAGGGCCGTCCTGTCTCCACAGGACTCCCCCCTCCAGCTGCATCGGGGCAGCTTTATTAGCTTTGACTAGTTATTTGGGCAGCTTTATCAGCTTTGACCTCCACACCATCCACCCCATGACTATAGTTTTGTCTTGCAAGTGTTTGAGGCATTCCTTAGCTTGGAGGGCCTCAACTTCTATCTCTTTCTCAGACTGTTTATCTCATTCTGTGTTTCTTGCCTGGTTTTCATCTTTCACACCCTGCTATAGAATTGATCAACTTGTACATAGATGTTTGTAAATAGTTAATAGAAATTAATCCTGCAGAAACAGTAATGCCAAGACCAAAGAGAGTCTTTTCTGCATAGTAAGACATTTAAGAGATGCTTTATCGGTACAGAAGACAACAGATAGCAATGCATCGTGCACATTGTGGAGTGTTTATGCAGGATGATGGGTTACAAGAACTGAGTAGAACTGGTTTCGAGAGTCTCACCTGGTTCAGCTGATAATGCTGCCACAAAGCCCATTCCAATAGAGGCTCTTGTTGCCATCCAGCGAGCAACTGATTGTCCTTGTTGGGAAATCAGAGTCCCCACTGCGAGCCAAGTTCCCACTAAATTACTTTTTCCTTTTTAACAAACACTGTTTATAAGTACCTGAGCAACCCCAGCTACATACTTTGCCCTTCCCCTTGTGTCAGCCTTTATGTTCATCTCACTCCTCTTGGCAAGCCGAATCAACTCAAGGTGGTAAAGAACTTATCCAGAAGAAGAAACAGTGAAAAAGCGCTAGTTTAAGGAGCTAGATGACCTCCTCAAGGTGCTGCACTGAGCAGAGTTGTCCACAATTTGCTGGAGAGGCTGTGGGGGACAGCATCACCTCTTTCCCCAGCACCAACTATGGGCTCAGCACAGCCACATGAGTGAATACAGGCAGCTGTTCCCTGCTGCAGCTAATTGCCATGGCTTCCCACTAATGATCATCTTTGCTTGCACCTACTCATTAAAGGCACACATGATTTATCCTTCACTGTTTTATCAGAGGAAAACTGTTCAGCTCAGTCTGGTGACTTCACTGATAACACTTTCCTCCCCCCCGTTATTTGTAACAGAGAGTATAGTTTCATATAAACTAACACATTGCTTTCCAGCTATATTATTTGATTATTACTGTCTCTGCAGGCTTTCACCTGCAAACTCTAATCATCCAGTTCTGGTCTATTAGGATTTCCTTTTGTAAAAACCTGTCATCAGTATACATAAACAGTACCTATGTTCTATTACTTTCAGCAAAGAGAAAAAATTACTTGAATTTTGTATTTTTTTAAAATGCCCTAAAGAATACTTCTCCACCATCTAATAACTATTTCTGCCTCTAAAACCATCAAATATGATAGTCTTAATCTGATTTGCAGGTATTAAAAAAAGAGTAAACAAGCCAGACACAGCCACTGAACATCCCTACAACTCTAAATCGCAATAATTCCTCCTTTTTAAACAATATAACTTTTCCTAAGTAGACTAGCTGCCATACCATAAACAAAGGGATGGTATGGAAAAAAACCTGGTGGATACTTGAGTATCTAAATTTAAAAATCCTGTCCAGCAATCCAGTACTGTAGGCAAAGTTGCTTGCTATTTATTTACAAAACCACAAAGATGGCTGCAACACTCCAATGGCTGTATGCTTCAAGGAAAAAAAACCAGCTACTGCTGCTGTTGTCCTTACTGCAAAACAACAGGTTAAGTGAATACACATGTGAAAAATTATGATAAAGAGAGGAGGTTATGTGATCTTCAGAATGTGATGGGTGGGTTATGCTCTTCAGCAACAATCTGCATGAAACTGAACTATAGATGAACAGAAATTGTTACCATGAAAAAGTAAGTTTGCACACATATTCATAGAATCAAAGGATAATTTGGGTGTAAAGCAACCTCAGGAAGTCTAGTCCAGTCCATGCTGCTCAGGGCTGTATCCAGTCAGGTCTGGAAAGCCCCCGAGGGCAAGAGTCTGCACCACCTCTCCAATAGGCTCCGCCAGCGCAAGTTTCTACAGAATCCTATGCAAAGACTGTGCTGGAAGCATTCCTCAGATCTGAAGTACTTTATTTCTCTGGCTTGTTTTATAAGTCACAGAAGCTGCTTTGCAATATACCTTATAAACACCAGCTCACACAGGAACGCAGAACAGTTGCTGGAATGTGCCTGTTTGATCACATCATCAGCAATAAAGATTAATTACAGGAGAAAACCAGACTGTCAGCAGTTCCATTTTAACAGCCACATAAGGCTGCAATGCCACCTAATGCAAACAGGAAGACCATGAGCATCACTACCTTCAAAAAAAATTTTCACTTGTTAATATAAAGTAGCCTTGATTTTAGATGCTCAGTCTGATGTCTGTCACTTCAGGAATTTATTATAGAATTTATAATCTGCAACAAGTCTTTCAAGTATTAGAGCAATACAAGTAAAAAAAGTTACACTTCAGCCACTTCTAACAACCTGTATCTTATCTAGATAAGAAAGTTGAAGTAATGTCAAATGGCCATTTGTTGCTAAGCTACTCATGCAAAGCAAGTTATGAGTAATAACAGTTCTATTCAAAACTTCCAAGGAAATCAGAGGCTTTTAGAAGTATGACAATTCATCCTAAATTACATCTTTAAAATCCTCAAAGTACCTGAAGTTTTGAGAGCCTGTCTTGGGGGAAACAAGCAACTCTGCTCATCTCACCAGAAAGTCCACTTCAGAACTTGGAACCAAGTGTCCCTCCACTTATCTCCACTACAGATGTCAAATTATGACTGCTCTCAACTACACACTTAGATGTGATCTGGATTTCAATTGTTGCAAAAGAATGCTAAGATAGGTGTTTTCCCAATTGGAAATGCAGTATGCCATGCTTGAAGAGGTCCTCCTGAGGTGGTCTAGAAGGAATCACTGTAGGGATATCATCAGACCAATGAAGACTGTAGGTGGAATCGAAACATCTGGGGACCACTCTCCTTTTTCCAAAACATGCAGCTTGAAGAGCCACATTACAGACCTATCCACAAGAGAAGAATGAGAGAGGGGAAACGCACCAGTCTTCTACAACAGCATTTTATGAGATAGTGAGCTCATAGAAAATAGTTTCTGAAAATTCTCAAATTGTGGTTTAATGTGAAGATTTTGTGGTGTAACTTCCACAAATCTGTGTGGTGAGTTTTAGTTTGGTTTTGGTCAGTTGGTTTTTAAAACTTCAAAATCAGGATGCAGCAGTGTGATGTAAAAGTCAGAAGATAGATTTCCAATATACTGACAATATACCTTCTTGCAAAGGAGAAGAAGAAATTGTTTATTTCAACTGCATGTAGCACGAGCCACTGATGTTAAGAGGTCACTGACGCATAAAGTTTATGACTGTCTTTTAAAGTAAGGTGGGTGTTGCAGTTTTGTAATGCAGGAATCTTTCTAGAAAAGCAGCTAAGGGTTAGTATAATAAAAGATACACATACATGGAGGTTTCTGTGGCTTCCTGAAAAAATCAGTCTAATTCAGAAAAAAAAATGCATGGGAGGAGACAACAGAGCAAATTTTTCCACCTTACTATGTAATGAATCTCCTCCAGAAGTCTAAGAACAACTGATGCAATGAAATAGTAAACACCGTGTAAAAAAACTTTAAAATGGTTTTTTTGGTTAATGAAAACCTACTGCATGATTGCATTCTTCAAATTCCTTATATTTACAGAGTGGTTTTATTAAGGATGCTTTTCTATAAGCAATTCTCTCTTAATGAACATACAAACATCTCCTTGAGCAGCAGCAGAGAAACGATCAGCTACGCAACTTCACGTTGGGTCCTCTGACCTTGTTTTAATCAATCTTTGAACACGTAAGAATTTCAGAACTACAACTGATATATTTGCAAATTGGATCTTCCCATAAGTGATTGTCTTCTTCACATTTACTAAAGGCAACAAAACCCAAGTAGCTGAGTTTTTAAAAATACAACTGGCAAATAATTGTTACAATTTATCATCCCTTTCCACCATCAGCAGCATGCAGCAGCTAGCTATAAAGCAGTCTTACTAATGGATTACAATGTGTAATTGGGATTTCAATCTGTATGTCTTCAACAGCAAAATGCAATATAGACACTGTATTGACTATTGTGTTTTTCACATTTCTCATGTGTAGACAAATATTTTATGAATAGTCTCCGGGCAGACATTATTAATATACTGTACTCAAGTATCTACTCCTTCAAGCTACTGTTTTAGTTACACAAAATATGTATCTACAGCTGTAAACACAACAAATTACATGATGAGTTTATCCAAGAATGTGTTCCAAACAAAGAGCTGGGAGACTGCAGGTGTACCTTTTTCCCCCAAAATAATTTTTCATTCAGGTTCCCTCTTTGACCCTGACAACACAGTAATTAAGCCAGTGCTTTCTGATGAATGTTTCAAAATTCCTTTCAGAAAACTGAAGTTTGTTTCTTGGTGAATTACCATCCGGAGATCGCATAGAACGTCAATTCAACAGTGTTTATCTGACATTAATTAGGTAACAGAATATTCTGATGTCATCTTCTACTTCTAGTCTTATTTCCAGACACAGCACTCCAGGTGGAGTAGAGAGGGAGAATCACCTCCGTTGACCCACTGGCCACACTTTCCTTGATGCAGACCAGGATACGATTGGCTTTCTGGGCTGCAAGCGCACATTGCTGGATCACGTTGAGCTTCTTGTCAACCAACACCCCCAAGTCCTTCTCCTCAGGGCTGCTCTTGATCCACTCATCACCCAGACTGTATGTGTGCTCAGGATGGCCCCAGCCCATGTGCAGGACTTTGCACTTGGCCTTGTTGAACTTCATGAGGTCAAACAGACTTGTCAAATTGTCTGTTTTAAGTAATACAGAACTAGTATTCTTATGCAGAGCAACTGTCACAACAATAACCTTGTGTTTGTGACAGAAAAAAAAAACAAAATTCCATTAGTGTTTTGCTTTTCCAGAACAGCACTGATGTTTCTGCTTAGCAGAAGAGAAACCTGTTCAGACCTCTGTAGTACAAATCACCATAAATAATGCATTGCAAAATTGTAACTGAAAACATTTAGATTCTTCTAAATGACAAAATGATGACACTACCACTGTCTCTTCTGAAATAACTTGTGACCTATGGTCAGTGACTAATAACCAGCTCCTTTTCTAACTTCAAGTCCAATAAGCAAGAGGGCACTGAGGAGCTGACAGCTCAGTTTAGCACAGCCAGTCACTGTCAGATAGCAATTTAACCTTTTTAAAGGGTATTATTAAAACATTTTTCATGAATGCTGAAGTAGTAATGCCACAACTGCAAGTCTGGCTTCTTCGGAGGAAGAAATACCCATTCAACACAACAGGAGGATGTAAACAGTACTAGATGGCATATGAAACAATGCCTACAGATATTACTGAGAAAATCTAGAACAAGGTTTTAGAAGCTTTGCTGCTTTCTTCTCCAAACTACTATTAGATAGCAGATTGTTGCCTCACGATAACACTCTTAATAATTGGGTAAAACAACCCCACTGATCCTAATAACCTCAATTAATACTACTGCAACCTGTCAAATATTTTTAGATACTTCTGTGGTCCTTATCCTGGTATCTGCAGGCCACAAGCTGTCATGTTTTTACCCTCAGAATGTTTGATGACAAGGGATGCCTGGTATCAGTGAGGTCACACAAAGTTTTGAGGGAGAACAAGACTTTGCGCTTCTGTTGTGAGTTCTCAGCTTGTGTCCTAAGCTTGTGCAAACTTTTCTGTATGACATTATAAACGGAAAACGCAAATTATTTACAAAAACACATAAAGTAATGTAAAATTATTATTTTATTATTTGATGTAAATTTTGTATTTTACCAAAGGTACTTTTATTCTCTGTTTACAAAGCCAAAAACATATCTGGATCACTTGCAAGTCAAATAAAGGTATCAGATGAAAAAGAACATTTTAAAATGACCAGTTACCTGAGTTACAGCGCAATATTTAATTCCAGACAGTATTGCTCTTAAGACTTTTTACAGTAAGAAATAATAAGCTTTTTCAAGTCAAAACCTAAATCAGTGCTTGTCATAAACTTAAGAATTCTCATGAACCAACAACATGAAATATCTTGTATAATGTATACTATACTTTTTTGCTTACCTCTACAATAAATTAAATTATTATACTCTGGATGAATTCAGTATTAGCAAAAATATTTACAAAACCAAGATAAAACACAGTATAAAATTTTTTCAAAGATATATTTCTTCCGAGAAACAGTTTGGTACCAAGAGTGAAATTTCAAGTCTTACAAAATTGCTTCTCACTTATTTAAATTCATGAAGGTAAATAAATAAGATTGAATTATACAAACAAACATTGATATCCTTATATGGGTTTATGCAGTAAAAGCATGTATCTCTTCTTGGGAGTATCCAAGATCCTTCAGATATCTGAAAGACAGAAATCAAGTTGGTAATATTAATATTTGGAACACAAAACCCACCATGGACACAGCTGAAACAAATTGAGCACCACTATCTTGTTTTTATTCAGACATGCAAATTTATGTTTACCTTTGCAAATACATTTAGAAAACAATTCATGTCCAGGAGGCCATGATCTTTTAGGATACTAAAAAACCTAAAAATAAATACAGCTATCATTTGAATTATCTCAGATTTCTCAAGAAGTAGCATAATTATTATCCAATTCCACCGTCCATTAGATCTATGCACCTGGCTTCAGCAGGGCTGCAGAAATGCAAGCAATGTCCATACTGATTCAATATTTTGAGGCTGGGCAAAAGAAATTTAGAGAACCTTTTTCTTTAAATATATGGCATATAAAATAAGGAAAATATTAGGTACAGAAATAAATAAATGCATTCAAAAAACCTGAGAAGTGCTTGTGATAGAACTGCTTTGAGTTTTACTTTTTATAACTTAATTTGTCAAGCTAACACCAACACAGAAAGCTTATTTCCTATATAGCAACTTTTCTATTAAAAGCAGCATTTAAAACCTTGGAGAAAAAAAGGTTATTGTTAATGAGATGCTCTTAGAAAGCTTTGGACAACTAACTAAAGCTCATGAAATTTACATAATTGCTGACATTTACTTCGCTACACACTAAATATACTCCTCAAGTATGATTCCAGGTGGTTTTTTCGTATTTTTTTTAAAGTTTTCTTGCAAAGCAGAAAATGCAAGGCTGTTTTTGAAGGACTACCGAGTCAGAAACACTCTAGATGGTTAGGTGATCGAATTTTTACAAATTCCTTGTTCTCCAGTTCATCATTTAAAATACTCACTGTACTCCTTGTTCTGTAAAAGGTGTTGGACCACAGATGCAGATAAACACTTCAGAGTCTTTTTTGCTTCTTTTCACAAACTCAGAGAGAAGAGATAAAGAAATCTTCCCTTGTTTACCCACCCAGTCCTTTGCTGGTTGTGAAAGAACGAATTGAACCTCAAACCTGGTAAGCAGAAGAATATTTCACGAACATTGCCTCTGATTAGAAATGCACTACACAAAATGCTAGTGATGTTTCCTATGATTCCTTTCCTGTTCTGCTCTCCTACTACACAGTATCAGATCTCACAGACATTTAGTTGTTCCTACCACTCAAATCAAATCACCTCCAGTATTGCGTATTTAATTGTTTAACCCAATCTTTCAATCTTAAAAAAAAAAATTATCTATTTCACCTTACAAAGAAAAGCAGCTGGTATGAATTAAGATACTAAAGCAGAGATTCTACCATTCCGTTATTCACTTATATATTATTATTCAGATCAGTACACAAGTAGTGAAATAAGAATGCTTAGCCAAGTTTGTGGAAACGTCAGTAGAATTTCATTAATGAGAAAATACTATAAATGGTTTTAAAAACCCCACTATCAGAGTAGTTATTGAGTAAAACCCAAGTATTCATGTATCTGAGGCTTCTATTGAAAGGGGAAAAAAGGGGTTTTACTATAAATTTGCACAATATCTAGACTATGAACCTTTGAATGTACCAGACACCATCAGGTTATGAAATAACATTGATTCTTCACTTCAGTGTTGTGAAGGAACAACTAATTTGTTCATACAATTTCAAGTAAGAATTAAGTGAGCATAAACAAAAGGTATTTCTATCATGTAAAATCTATGCAGTGACAATTTATCTAGTGATAATAAGCAAGGCTACTGAAATTAAAAGGCAACCTGGTATTCCTATGCCTCCTGACAGAACTATAGCTAAACCAAGCTGACATGACATGTGCATTAGTGCATTTTAATCTGCAGTTACATTGTAACTGAGAAAAAAAAATACAACAATTAGACAGTAAGTAAAAATGAAAGCAGTGGGCCGAATTTAAACTTTTAATTTCTAGATAAACATCTCAACTAAGTGACATCAAAGAGACTTTTCAAGACTTCTCCAAATTCAGAATGTTGCTCTCACGGTACGCTACCCTTCTCTATCATACCTGTGCTTCTTTTTGCATATCTGTAATTTCTATTGCTAAGGCTAATCTTCTTCACCTTCAAAAACCATCTCGAACAGTCTTAACAATCATCTCATCTAATATATTATCTCCAATAAATATCTATTAAACACTATCAAATCAAATCCCTGGCTTCCTATGGGACTTACAAAACATACTGAAATAGCATGTTGCTAAGCATATGTGATCAGTGTAAGCATATCACCTTCCACTCCCTAGGTGTTATTAAATTCTTTAGCTATGAGTTTCCAGAATCAGCAGCTGTCTTTGTGCCAAAGCTGTGCAGTTAGTCTAAGCCCCAAGATTTGTTTTTCTATACACTGGGATGGTACAAGTTGGTCTCTACAAGACTTTTAAATACCTTTCATCTTTAAGAGCTAACTGCTCTAGCTGGTTTCTCCAAAGTATGTCATCTTCTGTTTTGTTGAAGAAGATCAGCTTCACTGTCCTTTAAAAAAAAAAAAAAAAAATTAACTGCAGATTGTTTCTGTATTTGAAACACATTAAAGAATCAGAACACACTGCATTATTCAGCAGCCTTTTACTTACATTTTTGGGATTTTTTTGTGCAACTCTGCAATCCTCAAATCTTTTTGACACTAACCAAACACAGTTTCTTTCTTGCTGTACCTGAAAGTCTGCTGGACTTGTGACCTCTCTTCTAAATGTTATAACCCTGGCCTGTGGTTGCAACTACTAGTTCAGGAACTGCTGTCCTAAGAAAAATAAAGTCTTTTGAAGTTACTAAAACCTGACTGAAATTACAATATAGCTTGTCAAGTTTTTATCTAGTGGTTTCTCAGTATTGTCTGAGCACTACTACTTCAAGTAATAGCTGGTATATGAACTCTGTACACTTTTTAATATTACATACATCAGCTTGTACACGTGAAACTAGAATTTCAAGAAGGTTACATCAACACTGATTTCATAAAGATGGAATCTAAACACACAGAAGTAAGAGAAAATTAACTCATAACTTGAAGAGCAAACTACAGCTCTGTACCAGGTTATCTATTCTTACTTTACTTGTTGATTTATAAAATCTATTTACCTGGGAAGCTACTGTTTAACAAGTGTTATATTTGCCAGATAGAGCATTTATTTTTTTTATGTGAACTGTCATTAAGGTCAGTGCAATTAGATCTTCAGATTTTTATGCTACAGTGGAGGTAAAACACAAAAAGGCTGACTTTACAATACACAATTTGACATTTGATGAAGCCACATAAACCTAACTTCTCCTTTATTGCTAATGACAGACTAATACCCTGGGGACAACCAATATAAGATAGATGATGTGCTGTTAAATGCAAGCAGTTCCTACACTGCACCCCACAAGGCTTTAAGTGACTGTTGTTTTTTCTACTCAGGCACAGCTCTGAGCAGAGAGACCATGTTGCTGGGGTGCCAGAAGCGGTAAGTTCAGTGCCCTACTTTTGGAAAGTTGGAGCACTGGGACACCTGGTGAAGAAACAAACACATGCAGAACTGCACGGGTGCCTGTGAGCCTAGCCTGCTGGTCCTGCACACCGCACAGCCCTGCAATTCCTGTTCCATAACATGGCATTCCACTACCCAGTGTCCCTTTTACATGCAGCCAAACCTTGCTTTTAAGAGACTAGCGCTAGACACAGTATGTTTATATGATGCTGCACTGAAACTATTAATTCCTGTCACCTCCTCCTCTGTATCTTGCAGAGAGACATCTTTCACACATGCACATCATATATACTAGGGCTTCTGGGGAGAGTTTATAATCTCCAGCTGTTCTTCAACTGCAATTTAAAAGCCTGTATTCTCCCAGTCTGAAGATACAACACTTTTCTGACTTCTAAACTTTTCCCCTTCTGCAGTCTGGTAGCAGGATATCTCTTAAAAGCTACATCAGATGCCACAGGTAAGAGATCACCTTCTACTTATGAGAAACACGTTCATTTTCTGCTGCCAAAATATAAAATGAGGTATGACCGTTGTATGTAATACATATCATCAGTAGGGTTACTGAAAGAAAGAAGTCCAGATGCATTACAACTCAAAATAAGTTACAATTTGGAATTATAACTTATTTGGAAAACTTGCCTGGTATAGAACGAAACAGCCCCAAATAAGCTACGTTGCATCTTTAAATACTAAAATAATCTTTTGCAGAAGCTAACGTGCTGAAAATCTAGGTTTCCTACATGCTTCCCAGGGCCCGCTTCCCTGAAAACATGGAAAATAAAGCTCACTTCAAGAATGTAGTGCTGTCAAAGCTGGCATGGCGCACCACAGCATCAAGTGTTCCTCAGGTGGGGAAAAAAGTCAATTAAAAGTGCATAGGAAAGCCATGCATTTTGTTCACTGGGCACAAAGGTAGAAATTGATTATTTGGAGAATAATGCTGAGACACCCTTACTGATACTCTCCAGTGTAGATAAGCGTATCTGCTGCAGCACTGCTCAGTACTCAGCACTATAAAGAGAATAGAAAACCCCAAAACATGGAATGAACTGGTAACGTTTTTTCTAGAAATGAGGGAAAAAACAGCTAAAAGGAAGAGATGCAGATTTATATATGATTGTTACCAGTACAGATAAGCTGGTTGAGAAAATGATGACAAGTTTAGATAACAAATGAGAAACTTCATCCACCCTTTGGAAAGAAACAGGGAGAATCTAACATACTGGAAACTACTTCAAGGGATGTAGATTTTAATAAACTCAAACTGGTACACGAGGTCTTATGGAAAGCTGTATAGAGAGAGGAGTTAAAGGGACCTATAGATAATTTTAACACAGAGGAAGAAGAGGCAGAAAAAGTTACAAAATCACCTTCAAAACAAGAATTATGATGAAGTGGGACACTACATTAAAAGTGAGACACTATATTAAAAGTGAGTATGAGAACAGAGTGGTAATTTAGGAATGAAAAGCTGGAGACAAACCAAGATACATCTATCAAGGAGAATCAAGAACAGACTACAAGCATTCTATACTTAAGAGTGTTAGCCCCCTACCTAGCATTTAGTGACTTTGTGCCTCAGTCTTCTTTAAGAAATGTATTCACGTATTGCAGTTACACACCCCCAGTAAAAAGGAGCAAAAGCCTCATCTTGAAAAAACAGCATAGCGAACAATATTATTTGTAAATCAATACTTTGGCCAAATACAATTTGGCCTGTAAGAAAAGAAATAAGTTTGAAGTAAGAGCATTATGACTCCACACACAAAAGGATACTGCAGACAGGAAGAGAACAAACTGTTTTCCACATTTACTGTGGGCAGTAACAGACTTAAAAGAGGGAGAATTTAGCTAGACAGAATGGAGATCCAGTGATCCAAGCCCATCACATCATAGCAGATGATGCCTAGGGAAGCCGTGGATTCTCCAGCATTTGCAGTGCAGCCCCAAAGGTTCAGCAGCACTCCCCCAGCACTACAGAGGATGCTTCTGCACCCTCAAGTGACAAGCTGGTCATTATTCAGCTCCTTCAACTTTCTGCAATTTGTGTTCTAGCATGTGCAATCCAAGTTTGCAGCAACTGTTACTTTTCACAGTAAACATTGAGTTCCCATAAGAAACTGTGCTGAAGCGAGTTAAAATAAGCCACTTTGGTCATCTTTCAAGAACAGAGGAGATACAAACACTATCTGTGCAGTAGTCTTTCATATATGCTTTCTACCCTGTTTATTCTGGTTATGGACAAAATGTCAAGATTTGCATCTGCTGCTATGTCCTCCTTAGTTTTGCTTTCATATTATCACAACTCCCTTTACCTGATACACTACTTTTCCCCCCAGGGAGGGAAAAAAAAAAAATTCTAAATCCACTCTTTCCCAGCATTTTGTTAGATGATAAATTTATCTTTTGGATTCACAAAGCCAGCCAGCCACTTGTTATTCGTTACTAACAATACAGGATGCTTTGGAAGAGCAAAACAGCACACAGTCTCTCTGGTCACAAAATAGGATTATATGTGAACAATAACAGTACAAGAATAATGTCTGGGTTTATATTTTTTTTTTCCAGAAACAGACTTCTGTAGTACATGTCATCCTTTTTAGGTTTACTATGAAGACTAGTGTTCAATTAATCTCTCTGTGTCATCTCAAAATCTGCTTCATAAAGGCATAATGAACCAAAACATCCTGTGCTTATATTGAATAAAACTCAGTATCAGAAATTAATCTCCATTACACGAGTCCAAATTCAAAGGTACAAGGAAAACAGTAGCAAGTCTGTTGAACTATCCTCTGCAACAGCTTTAAAAAATACAGTTCAAGTATATTTTTCACTTTTATACTCTCCCAAATTACAATAGTTCACACTGACAAAAATGTAATCTACTAAGAAATTCTGCAGGATGTGATTCTAGAGGAATCTTTTTGCTCAAAGCAATGCAAGCACACATCACCTCTATCAAAGCATGCCCTTACAGTAACTGCATTTCCTTTTAAAGTTGAGCTATTGTATACTCTTACAGTTCTAAATGGACAATCACATCATACAGGAGTACTAGTTCTGGGGTGCCTGGACATGAGGGACCAAAACAACCTGTTCATTTGAACAAAGAACAAGTAATGCTTCCTTCTGTAGATTCTACAAGTGCAGTACAGAATGCATATGCAATACACACCTTTTTATACATCTGAATATACTTAACACTATGCTTACATAAGTCACGCTTTTGTGAAAACTGAAATTCATCTGATAAAAATGTGATTCTGTTGCTAAGCAGGTGAAAGCGATACGAAAAGGATGCTAGGTATTATAATAAATTGAAGAGAAGCCATAACTAAACACTTGTAAAAGTCACTCAGTCCAAAAAACAGTATCTAAATTGAAATATTTCCATACTAAAAAAAGGCACTCAAATACAAAATTAGTTCAAACACAGGAAAACCCCAAACAAACAAAAAACCCCCCACCACTCAGACTTTCTACATGGTGAGCTCATTTGTACAACTAAAATCCAAAATGCAAATCAGTCCATTCTGTTGATGGTAGCCAATAACCAAGTATGTGAAGGTTCCATAAGACTCTGACAAGACTCTTCCCTAAAGCATGACAGCTTTTGTCATAAATGAAGAAAAATGCTTTCATACCATTTTATTTTGTTATTTGTTTTATTAAAACTGAGGCTTGCCCACTACATTTAATCCTTCCTATGGATTGGTCTAGCTTGGGGTTAAATCATACATACCGGAGGCAACTGACTTCAGTCAGAGCACAACTGAGCAGCTTAACCATTGGTGTGAAGCCTGTGCCTGCTGCCAATAAAAAGAGATCTTCTGAAGTTTGAAGCTGTGACTTCTTGAAGTTACCTTCAGGATTGCTAACAGAAATATAGTCTCCTTTATTAAAAAAAAAAAAAAAAAAGTAAATTAGATGAACACAAGCTAATCAAGCTATGATTTTTTTAAAGGCCTTTCATATTGTCTTCATCTTTGTAGTATTAGAGTTCCTTTCAGAAAGGTATTCTACATTTCACACAAGGATCATTCTTGTTAAAAGAACAGATGTTCAATTAAAATGCCTTGTCTTGATGGATTTTACACTGTATGTGTACACAAATATTTGTGAAGTCAGTGTTAAAAAACTACCTCTGTATCTGAAACAGAAAAGGAAGTACATCTTAAGTCTAATAAAACAGACCTAGCTTTCTTTATCTGAAAGTAGAAAAAGTTGTTCTAAGAGTATATACACTATCAAAGTGACCAACTATAACGTGTGTTACAATTGGCATGTCTAAACAGTGAAACAGGAACACATTTGGAAGATCAGTCAGGAGAGCTTTATGTAATGGACAAATAGTTACAGTGAAGATAAACATGGAGGTTTAAAAATAAGTTTTAAAATATTAAGGGTTAAAAAAAAAAAGTATGTCCCGATGTATAAGTAGGTAAACAATAACATCACAATATCCAGACAATGAATCTGAAAACCTAAAGCAATGCTGCCAAACCAAGCACAAAAAACCCCAATATATGCTTACCAATTTGTATGTGGTCAAGGGCCTGTGTGAACAGTCCACAGGAATAAATTTTAATCATTAAATATATATATGCATCATCATGGCGAGATGGTTCTTTCAAATCCAGTGGCAAAAAAGGCAATACAGGTGTGTATGGTTTTACTACCTCTGTCCCTATACAGAAGACAAAAAGGTAGCTGAAATAATATGAAAATACTCTACATCCAGCAAATTTACTGCAATCAATCACCAAAATAAACAAACACTAAACAGATAATCTGCATATCCCATAAAAAAAATAACACCATTGCATGCTTTTACACAAGTATGTTACTTTCCACTGCACCAGTTCTTTTTATAGTAGACTTCCACTTTCAATTAAAATCTTCAGGCCACTGTACAGTATGTTATTTCTACAGTAGTTAGCAATTAAAAACACTGCAAGATCTAGAGTCTTCCCCAAAAAACATGAAAACCTAAACATTTGCATTTAAGTACCACCGCTTGATTTTTTTCTAAACTGAAATAGCAGATTTTTAGTACAGCATGACTGTACTTTCTTCCAGTTCATTTCAAAAAGCTCTTGTATAATGACAGAAAGAAAGATTGCAATAGTTGGACACCAGCATAGAATTAGGTAGGAGGGAGAAGGAGGACAAAACAGTTTGCAATTAAAAGATATTTTAAAATTCTAAGAAGTCTCTCTACCATGCATACTGAAATACAAGTACAGTGACCAGCACAACTACTAATATGCCAATTTTAAAAAGTACCCTTAAAAAAATAAAACTGGTATTTCTTTGACCTCCCATTTTAAGTTTGCCTTTTACAAAACTCTGAATAGCACTTAAACAACGTTTTTCAAGATGCCTTCCTTTCGCAACCTCATGTTATCATTAATATTGTGCAACTGTAGTGTAAAGTAGCATTACACTGACTGTTGTAAAACCCTCAGAAGTCGAAAAAAAAAGCCAAAATTGTAACATTACCATGCCAAAAAAGCTGCAAACTAAAAGGAACTGACTAATCATACATAAGGCATATACAATGAACTTCCCCCCTTCAAAGATAAACAGCACTATTTCAGCATAGAGCATGTTTTAAAGGGAGAGTTGAAAGAAGAGCCAAAGAAGGTCAACAGCAAATGTCAGCCACCTCAACAGTTAGCTTTCCAGCAGTATTAATCCAGTCAGTTCATTATTAAGCACTGACTGTAATCCTGGAAGCAGAAACTTTCTAATGGCAACTAGGGAATTAGTTGCCATGCCTTGGCATTCTCCCAAGACTATGAAAAGGGATTTATGTTAATATATCCATGGCTACATTCTCAATTTTTCTTACCTGCAATGATTTGTTTGAGGTAAACATGTTGTCCAGCGGGAACATGGAGATGTGTGCTCTTAGGCAACATCAAGCACAAGAGCTTGGTGTCATGGGTAACTTCTGTCTTAGAAATCAACTTGCATTTTCTGTAGAACAGTCCTAAAAACATGGTTTTACTTGTTACTTAAGTCTCAATCTTTGTATTCTTATACATCTTAATAAGAGATAAAGGTATGCATTTCACTATATACATTTATAAAAAGACTATATAAATAGATGCTTCTTGTATAATTACAACTATTTTTCTAATTTTGGGCCAAGGACCCATTTATAGCCTTATATTAGACTCAGACTGAATCTGTAATCTATCATATCAACATTGACTAGGAAGAAGTAGATAAACACCAAATACTAGCAGAAAGCAGAACCTCCTGTAGTACATTGTACCTGCACTAAATTCACTGTACAAGTACAGCATGAATAGGTATATGCAGGCTAAATACTGTCTGGGTAAAGCAAATGAAATGTAAGCTAGGCACACCACCACTGTCCTCAGTAATAGACTACCTAAATCCAGCCACCATCTTGCATATTTATTGGGCTGACCACTCCATGCTGCTGCAGTTTTCACTGCTATAAGCACTAGTATTTCTGATACAGCTTTGCACAATTTTTCAGGTACACAATACCAATACTTAAATGCTTATACATGACATAAAATGAAATCAACATGTGTCCCTACATAGGCAACACACACTTCAGCATTACCAATAAGTATTTTAGACATGAACTGGTGCCTTTTGGCTAGCTAGAAATTATGAACTCCAGTTATATGTTCACATACTTAAATCAACTACAAGGTCATATGTATGGCACAAATTTTTGTTGATACAGCTGTTTTGGATGCAAGCACATGGGTTTCAAATACAGTGCTTTTCAACCTGTGCATCAACTAAACTCTGGGTAAAACTGAAAAAAATATAGCATTAAAAAAAAAAAAAAAGAACTATCACTATGCAAGGTCTGCATCTCCACCAAAAATTTTCAAGAAACTGAGAGAGAAATCAGGGAAAGAACTATTAAAAAACATCAACCTTGTACATTGCTATTAGTGATGGGGATTTAAAAAGGAAAAAAAAAAAAGGCAGTGAGGAAAAGGAAAGAAACACCCTGGAATATGTACCTTTTTTCAGGGACAAAGGGGAAATAAACTATAACAGTTTCACCAGTATCTTATAGAAGCTTAAAGTAATGTTTTCCCTATACCCGCAATAGGCTCACAGCTAGATAAGCCATTTACTCTGTCTCTGCTACAACAGGGGCAATAACTGATCACTTACACTGGAAATGATCTCTGTGGCAAAGCACTTAGCATAAGGCTGGCCAGACCTGCACCCGTTTTAACTAAGCAGCCATCCTCATCTATGTAATCTGTATCATTACATCACGTGACAGCCTAAGAGAGGATTTGAAAACACAACAAAATAGAGGGCTATGCCCTGTTCATTACAGCCAGAGACTGCACAACCCAAGTAGGAGTAAAGCAGCAAAGAAGTACTTCAAAGAACAAAAGGGCAAGGATTTAAAAACAACCACTTAGTAGCTTTCATTCTGGGAAGAAAAATGCTTACAAAGATTAATTTAGCAACAAATGCCAAATATAGGAAGGTATTCCTCATCTCTAAACTACAGAAAAACTCTCCAATAAACAAAAAAAACCCAACAAACCCAGACTTGAGAGGGTCTCAGTAAGATAGCCTGGCCATTGTTCAACAGTGCTCCCTGAAAGTAAATTAAAGAATGCTTTGAGTATTTCAGTAGCTTCATGTAACGAATTTTCCAAGTAACTTATCTGCACTGCAGTTACCTTATTGCAGCATTATTACCCCAAACATTCTGCTGTTCCCAAATATTCTGGATTAAAAACCCAGCCAAAGAGCCCAAGACAGCTGGAGACTTGTTTCAGAGTGCTCTGCAACAGTGCTGCTCTACAATTGCTGCCTGAAGGAACAGCCACTACCATTAACACTCCCCTCTTCAATAAATACAGGATTATAGCCTGTCAATTCAACCACAACAGAAAGAAAAGAATTTTAAACAGAGAAAAGCTTTCAAAGAAACAATATTTATCCACAAAATGCTTAAAAGTTAAGAGATTAAACAAGATGTTTCAACTCAGCCATGCTTTTTGAGTTGGCTTTTTTCCCAAAGGTATACACAAACTGCTAGAACAGTCAAGCATCTAAATACATGTAGTTATGCCTGGAAATAAACATTCAGGTTACTAAATCTCAGCTGCACATGCACTTTGTGCATGCACTAAATGAGCATCAAATTCATTACACACCACCATTGCCACAGCAGGTGGTCATGGCATTTTTCTCAATACACTTGTTTTCTTAAATTATTCAAATATCTCCTAGTGAATTATCCACTATAGATGCCTGCAGAGACATGATGTAAGGCCTCTGACATGGAATAAATCTTCCTTAGTATTTTCTCAATCTTTCACCTAACATCCCACAAACCGCTTATTTTGAATGAGCAAGCATTTCAGATATACCAAAAGAATGTCTACAGCCCTGAAAAATGAAATGCAATAATTCCATTTCATGTCAATCTTGAAGCAAAACAGCAGCAGCTCTCCAACTATATGAAAGGAATTTTATAAAAGTTTGTTGTAATCTGTTTTTCTACCATTCTTTTGAAAAACAATATATGCTAAGATTGCAAATACTCCTCCAGATATCTGGGACTGAAGAGAGAAGTTAAAAAACTGATTCAACACCTGTTTCATTGTTTCCGCATGTAACAATTTTCTAACCTTTCAACCTGACAAATTCCAAACTTTTCCACATATAACAAACTAAGCTTTACCTCCTCCTTTTTCTTTTTAGTTTGCTATACAGAACTTTTGTTCCAATTCACTTAATCCGATTTTAGAAAACAGAGACCTTTCTAAGGCTAAGCAAACTCCTAGTTTAGGTTGTCCTCTTTGCTATATTAACTGAGTTCATTTTCAGTGGTTCCAATGAAATCTGGAGCCACAAACAAAAATAGCTGACAACGCAGAAAAGTCTTTCAACAAGAGAACACCAGCCTCTAGGAGCAAACTGAAGGAGAGCAGTTGCTTTCAGCAACCCATGAAGCCAAGTTAACTGTCAGATGCCAAAGACATACAATTTGCCTCTATACATAAGCCAAAGGCAATGTTCTCTCAATTTCACAGCATGATGCAAATGCCGAGCAGCAAGTCCTAATTTTTGAAGTAGAGAAAGTAATTAGTGACGAGGTCAGGTTTGATCAAACTTTCTGCAGACATCAAGTGTTAGCATCACAGCTCCTGACCTCTTCTCTGAGAAGCTACTCCTGCAGTCTCTCCACTACCCAAACCTTGTCATGTAAACTCAGTACAATCACAGGCTAGAGATGCCTCTCTCTAAACTGAACTTCCTCCTCCGCTGGAATCAAGGACTACAGCACCTTGATTCCTATGCATACAAAATGAGTTTTACTAACAAAACTGCTGCCCAGATAATTATATCATTCTATTGGAGAGTATCATCCTTTTGCCTACTGTGTTCTTCCTTGTTAAGAAAGGGATTTTAATTTTAAGATTTTCTCCTTGATTGATGTTTCTTGCTTTTCTTCAATGATAGGATTTCAGTGACAATTCTTATTTCTTCTTACTTGTTAGCCGTAAGTTAGTCTGTTTGCTTGGGATACAGAGTTTCAAAGCATAAATGCTGCATCCCTTCGCTGCCCCTCCACCTCTAGTAAAGGAGTTCTACTCCACTCCCAGCATGCATGTACCACCCGACAGTGTCCACCAGCCAGATGGAAGTCAATCCCTATTTTGTTCAGGTTGTGTGATTATGGAGCCTCAAGTACTGTTAGTGTCAAGATGATGGAGATCAGACCACACAGATGAAGGCTGCCTATCACTCCTGGCAGTAGCCCAGTCTTGGAGTTAAGACAACCACAAACCCTTAATGCTGACTGTCAATTTATCAGTAGTACCCTCCAATGCTTCAGTTAATTACTGGATTTCACAAGCTAGCTCCTATTACCCGAAGTCAACCATGCTCTTCCCAGATGGTCTCCCTTCCTTCCCAAAATAAAGTTTCCACTGAATCAGCATCTCCTAAACATTCCCTGGTTCTGCATAGCACACTGGCACAGCACTAAAAGTCTGGCTTACATACCTTAGAGTGCTGCATCAGCATTCTGCCCCCTTCTATTACTTCCAACAAAAAAGTCTGTGATCTTCCACTTAACATGGACTAAAACCACTGCACCAAACTGCAACATTATATCTCATTTCAGTCCTCAGAGGCAACATCATCTTGATTCTTTAGTGAACCCTCTAAGCAGCTGCCAATAGTTGCATACAACTGCCAATAGTTGCACTCTTTAGGAGAGCAAAAGTTTCTCCAAAACAGGGATCTGAGTGGAAGTTCAGAATCATGTTCAGAAGGAAGAAGTAGAATTTATTCTCCATGGGAAAAAATACACACCCATACCCCCTATAAATCATCCCTACTAACATGTCATTTTTTACTTGCATATGGCTACTGCTTTTATATACACAGTGATTCTAAAACATTTGCTGAACTAGCATGCTAAGTACTTAGTCCTTCCCTAAAATTTCATTCTTACTGTGTAGAAACAAATTTCAGGATATATTTGGTATTATCACATAGAGCCCAAACATCAGTTGCTTACTCTATTGGCTAAGGCTGCTAAGAAACCAGAAAATACACAAAACAATGTGGTTAACTCGAATAACTCAAAAGTTTCATTTTCTGTTGACCACAACTACAGTTGTATAGCTATCCACAAGCCAAAATTAAATGCCTTAGATACACAGAAATACTGTGTACATGCAATGTGTTCTTATCTCATCCAGAGCAAAAAGTCTTTTGAAGAGACATCATGAGCAGTTTTATATTCAACAATGGGATTTTAAGTGGTCAATGGTGAAGGTATGGATTTTTTAAAAGTGGACAGAATTGAGTTTTTCCACAGGAACAACTAGCACACTAATAAAATCAAAGTCAAAAGATTTGCTTTTACAAACTAAGATGAACAAAGATAGCTGAAATTTAAATTCAATTTTATATTAAATAATTCCAGAGCAAAAGCTAATTTTAAAATACTTTTCCAGTTGGTGTCTTTTTCAACGATCTTTGATAAACTGTAGGTCTAGGTAACAGTATTAAGAGTGCTTGCCTGTCACCTCCAAGACTTGGCAGCAATTCCACCTTCACACAGAAGCATGATATGCAGTGGTGATCACAACCTAGACCCTCACGAATAGGCTTCTGTATCCTATTTCCTAGAAAAGTCACCTACAAGAAAATCATATCTAATGTCCAAGAGAAAAACTGCACTCTATCACTGTACTGTGTGGGGTTTTTAAATGGTAAAGTTCTGCCTTACTTTTTTAACACTGCATTTCAATTTAACAGGATTCAGGCATTATGACCATTAGATTTTCTTTATACTTCCTAATGATGAGTTTCTTAATAGCTAGATAAGAGTAATGTCACCAACTTCCCTACACTGACAATCTAATTATATTGAACTGTGTTTTCTATGCATTACTGTCAGATATAAACAATTATTCCTCTGGAAAAATAAGCACATAATCCTTCTTAAGGAGCAGAAGTAGTATTGAATATTCTTCTGAATCTACTGATAACATCCCAAAATACAGAGTAGTTCACTGCAATTACATTAAAATTTTAAAAAATCCCCCTCAACTTCAAAGAAATTCCATGATTTTGGTTTTTCCACCTAGTTAAATAAGAAATACACTCACCAAAATGTTAGCCTAAACTCAGCAGAAATCTGAGTCCATTGACAATTTATCTGAAAGTATGATTTTCGCAGCTTAAACGGAAAAAAGTAGACGTTTATGCTTATTGTCTCTTCATAGCATAAAGTTATCACAGGTTTCCAGTATTATCTCTGCATTATGCCCAAAAGAGCTTCATCTTTTTTTTTTTTATGAACTTAGAACTGATTGCTGTAAAAATAAAGGTTAAATAACTTAAAAGCACAGAGAGAGGCTTGGGGGTGGTGTAGCGGTCGCCACTGCCCCCTTTACAAACTTTCATTCATAAATTCTGTCCTATGAACAAGTAATAACAAAAACATAAAATCAAGCAAAGTTTTCAAGTGTCAACCCTTCCTTAGTTTTCTACCTCTTCTTCCTGTGCTTTGAAATACTATGGAAATGTTTGAAATGGCTGATACACAAGAAAATACTACAGAAAAACACAAAGATAAGAAAAACCCAATGAATTAAACATCAGTGCTCCCATAAGCATTTACTGTTCACAGCTTCAGAATAACCCTGCCACCAAACTGGAGTATGGAAACATTCCGAGTAAAATTATTATTACTTTTATTAGAAAGTGTCAGTGATTTATCCAAAGAACTAGGTATTCACACAAACTGAATGAAATGAATAAAAAAAATGGCATAACAAGATAACATAACTTCTTTCCAATCTCTTCCCAGATTTTCAGTCACTTTCAAGAAGTGGAAGAATTCATACAAATTACCAGTTACTCTGTCTTCAAACAAGACTCACATGCTCATGGGAAATAAAAGGTAATGTTGAGAGTAAGCAGTGGAAGATACATAAATCGAAGTGAAAAAGATCTAGCATATTTAAAACAATGCATCTGTACTACACTATATACAGTGCAGCACTGAAATACCAGATATAAAGCTATAAAATAACTTTAGCCATTTCAGGTCTTGGAAGCAAAGCAGCTCTCACAAGGAACTACTTCAACACTGGTACTGCTTCTGCTATTCACACTCAAATCCCCATAGGAGGGCACAAGCAAATAAGCAAACTGCACGCGTACAACCTTGACAGTGCTATTATCCCAGCATGGAAAATGTGTAAGTAGCATTAAGAGAACCTCTCTATCTGCAACACACTTCATACTAAGTGTTTCTGCAGTTTGTCAAAGAACAATCTAATCTCCTCTTCAAAGATCTATTTATTTAACTTCATTTATAAAATACATCAATTCATTTATGAGGTCAGAATTACTTACTAGGCTAAAAGTCTCGATTATTTTATTCCCAGAATAAAGCTATTTTGCTTCAGAAAAAGTAGGTTTGCATACAAAACCAACTGCACACCTCAAAGACATGGAAATTATCTAGAGTTGTTAATCACTATTTCTGCATTCACATCGCATGAGGTTTCTCCACACAACATTATTTCACTCACACAGAATTGGAAGTAAAGTTAAAACCTGTGCAATTTAGAGAAAGGGGGCACAATTTTAAGCACAAACTGAGAGCATCTACTTAAGACTAAACTGAGCAAACAGAAGCCTCCAATACGCAGATTTTTATGCTTGAGCTGAAAGTACAGGGTTGGAATAAGGAGAGATATTCAAGCCTGAACATTCTTCCCCTATAAACATTCTGGCATGTTCAATTTTAAGTTCTGAGGTTTTAAAACTAAAAAACTGCAGAACAAAAATTTCTGGAGTAGGGATTAAAAAAAGCCATAGATATCAATATATTTGCTAGATTCCTCACCTTTGTAATCAGAGAACTGAAGAAACTCAGGCCCAGCAAGCCCTTTAAGTTTCCTAGAAGTTCAGTTTAAGCTGATCTTTACTCAGTCAGCGATACTGTAATGAAGTTTTCCAGTACCTACAACCTTCTGTGTAACAGGACAAATGCTATATTGGAGACTGACCTCTTGGAAAAAACCTGCAGAATAATAATCTAGGAAGCATTGGTTATTAACACTCAATTTGGATTTTTGCCAATTGCATCCAATCATCCTCATCTTCCTCATTTGTAAAGTATCTCTAAAGCCACTCTATTCTACACCTCTTGTCCCTTCAGGTTATTTTCTACTTTTGTCTTCCATAACCATGAAAACTGAGAAGGAGGGAGAAAATGTGCAATGGGCAGTGGACAATTCATTAGTCCAGGCTGTACCCCCTTAAATATAGAGGATTATATCAAAAAAATCTAATATTGGATGACTCAACAGTTTCTAAAGCTCGTAAGGAAAATTACATTCTATATAAGCTAAAGTAGCTAAAGAGATGTGCTTTTACAACGTCCACCTTCATTTCTGTACCACAGTAATCTCTCAACTTTAAAAGCCCAATACTAACTGAGAGCCAGTAAGAGGTACACAACAGTGATCAACATTTAATTAGCTCTTAATGTACAGGTTTGCCTTCATGCGTAATAAGGCAGACTAATAGCAAACAGTCAACTTTTGAGCACTATTAGATAAAGGGCTAAGAGGGCTTTTAAGAAACAGGACAGTTGCAGTAACAGAGGAGTATGCTTGTATTATACAAATCGCATAAATTTTTAATTTAGCTGTAAAACAAACAAACAAAAAAAGCAGCACTTGGGTGTGACATCAAGCTCATGCAATTCTGTTACCACAAAATGAACTCATACATAACATCTACTGCTTATTGCAGACACATCAGCTTATTTAGAGATGGCTTTGATACCTATACATGGATTGAAGTGCCTTATATTAAATATAAGGTATATATAAGGCACTTATAGCCCAAGTTACAAAGATGCAGGGTGCTGGAACAAAGGTGTTACAACATCTGCAGTAACAGCTGGAAGCAGAGATTTTTGTTCCTTCGCTACAGTTACTCCTATGACTGACACAAGGCCATGCATTATCTCCTCAGGGCCTACGGAGGTTTTCATATGGACAGAAAGGATATTAAGTACACAGGTAGCCATGAGATGGAAAAACATTGAAGCAGTCCTCACCTTCTGCTACTAGGTTCTTCCAGTCTTTCCACAAGCCTGGAAGACCTCCAATTCCACTGCAGGACAAAACAAACCAAAGCAAAACAAAAAACTACCTCTAAGCTGAACCCTTTCAAGAGGGCCAGACACCACTCCTGAAAGAAATGAAGGTATGACTACAGAAAAAGAAAATCCTGAGGGAAACCAAATAGGACTAATAAGCTCAAAAAAGTCTTACAACAGCTGGTAACAATGGCCATGAAACCGCTTACCTCTGTCTGTGCGTTTGATAAATGTATTATGACCCTCCAAGTGCTGTCCCAGCATTTTCCAATGAATGTTATCCTTCTTCTTTAAGGTTATCTCTACTTTACCAATTTTTTCAGCAATATTTACTAAAAAAGAAAAGGTTTCACCCTGTTACTTTTCATCACATTTTGTGCAAAAAAAAAATTTTACTCCTCCATTATAATGAAATTTTAGAAGAATTACTAATTTCTCAAGACACGCAGAACTAATCCATTAAATTATCAAATTAAATGTATTTCCAGATATCTCTTCATAACGTTTTACAGTGCATTTAAAATGACAAGCACTAACTTAATATGAATAATTAATGTATCTTATTTTTTAAATACACTGTAAAAAGTTTCACAGCCTATCTGGTCAAAAAGAATGGTCATGAACTCACTACTGGAAACTGGTAACTACCACTAATTACTACTACTTTTTTTTCAAGGCCATTTGAATAAATAATTAAATCCAAGAAAATCCCAGTCTCAGCAAAGAACAGTTTACAAATACACAACAGAACTAATTTCTAATTATTTTAACATTTCGTCATGTTCAGAGGAATCAGAGCACCATCAACTTTCACAGGCCCAAATGCCACAATTTTAAAAAAAGATTATTCAGTGTTATGGTTTGATTTGATTGATTGTGTCAGAACCTGGTGGTAAGTAAAATTGTAAAGCATCTGATGAGTCAGAACACATAAATTGAAGTTCCACGTTCTGTTATTTAGAAGAGATACAGAAGTGCTGCAAGAGACCAAACTTACCAGCCACATCTCCTTGAACCGCATGATCCAAGCCTGAAATAAAGAGAAGCAAACTCTATTTTAAGCAAAAACAAAATTACATTCTAGCCATCATATATACAGTTTAAGACTAGGAATACTGAGTGAACTAATGAGCCTAAAACCCTGTGCATGATTATCTGGCCCTCAAATTTCAGTTGTGTATCCTATCAGTCCCAGTGACTTCTGCAGGCCTAATAAATAACATCAGGAAATGCATAATTTTTCCCGTTACTTTTAACAATGGCTCATGTAAAGCTACCAATCTGCATTTACCTATATCATTCCACTTGCTGTTTATGAAAAAGGGCATTTTAATAACCATCAAAAATGCACTTGAAAAATTTTACACAACTTTTACATCAATTTCTTATTATACTTTATTCCACATGTAAAAACTTAAGTACATACTAAAAAAAAGGAAGATGTGAGTCAACAATGTAATTCCTTTACATCAACGTCCACATGTAAAAACTTAAGTACATACTAAAAAAATGAAGATGTGAGTCAACAAACAATGTAATTCCTTTACATCAACGTACTTTAAAGTAACCATCTTTAATGAAAGAGGAATATTAATTGGTATATGTAAAATGCACATGGTCTGATGAGAAGGTTTTAATAAAGTAGAACGAAAATTCAGTATTTTAAACCGTAAAATTACAGTACCTACCAATTTCTACAAGATATGAGTGGTCATCCACAATGATCTCTCCCCTTAATTGATTGTCTTGACAGTCAACTATCACCGACTCTGCATTCATATCCTTTCATAGGCAAGGAAAAAAAAATAATTTAATAAAGCTCACAGCTGGATCTTGTAATTCTCCCTTTCATAAAATAAACTTACCTTCTGCTTAGTATATATGACAATAGTGATCAAACTATCTGTTTGGAACCAGTCATAACTGTAAAACAAAAACAAAAACTACAGTAAAGAAAAAAAATATACTTTCTTTGGGCATAAGAATATATATTTAACCAGCAGTTTTCAATCAGAGCTTCTTTCATGAATTTACAAGCCAAGTACATTAATATTTTTTGAAGAGATAAGTTTAGAGCCAATAATTTTGAAAAGACTACTAAAATAAGAACAGTCTAATTATGCATCCTGATAGTCAGCACACTATAGCTAAAATTATATGGCATTAGTTCTACTTAAAAAGCACATGCATCCTCTTTAGAGCATATGAACCTTCCTAATCAGATGATTAAAATCTTTAACATCTTTGTCATCAACACAGACAGTGGGATTGAGTGCACACTCAGCAAATTTGCTTACAACACTGATTTGCTGAAGCTGTGTAGTGCAGTCGGCATGCTGGAGGGAAGGGATGTCATCCAGAGGGACCTGGACAGGCTTGAGGTGGGTCTGTGCAAACCTCATGAAGTTCACCAAGGCCAAGTACAAGGTCCTACACATGGGTCAGGGCAACCCCAAGCACAAATACAGGCTGGGGGATGAATGGAATCAGAGCAGCTCTGCAGGGAAGGACTTGGGGGTATGAGTGGATGGAAAATTGAGTGTGAGCCAGCAATGATCAACAGGTCGAGAGGAGGCCACGAAGATCATCAGGGGGCTGGAGCACCTCCCCTATGAGGACAGGCTGAGAGTTGAGGTTGTACACCCTGGAGAAGAGAAGGCTCTGGGGAGACCTTCTAGTGGCCTTCCAGTACTTAAAGGGGGCTACAGGAAAGATGGGCAGGAACTTGTTATTAGGAAGTCTGGCAGTAGGACAAGGGCTAATGTTTTAAACTGAAAGACAGTAGATTTTGATTAGATAGAAGGAAGAAATTCTTTGCTGGGAGGGTGGTGAGATAGTGGAAGAGGTTGCCCAGAGAAGCTGTGGCTGCCCCCTCCCTGGCAGTGTTCAAGGCCAGGCTGGACGGGGCTTTGAGCAACCTGGTCTAGAGGAAGGTGTCCCTGCCTATGGCAGGGGGTTGGAACTAGGTGATCTTTAAGGTCCCTTCCAACCCAAACCATTCTATGATTCTTTAAGATCCCCGACTACAGTAAAAACTATTTAATAGCCTGGGTGACTTCCAAGAGTTATAGTTACAATGCACATACGACAAAACCACTGTTCCCTTTATCTCCTCAAATCAAGATTTTACATTCTTATGTCCCCAAGCTGCCTGAACCTTGTAATAAATCCAGGGTAAGGTAAGAAACAGGAAGCCTTCAAATGCTAATTGTCTGTATGTACACTTTCCAAGAAGTAGGTTACCCACCCAACCCCAGAAAAGGTATTGCCTTCTCTAGCCCTTTTCACAGGGACCATACATCTGACAATCTCATGCCTGGCTCTGCACCATATCACATCTGTAAGTCTCACCTGACTCAAGCATCTTGAAAGGTGAAATCTTAGCAAGTTAACCCCTCAAATCTTCTCCCTCCCCTGGTGTCCTAAGCACTTCTGTCTACTGTTTGGACTCTTGGACCAGAAAAGAAGGCAGAGAGGGAGGATGCTCTCCCTCCAATAGACACTCCTGAATGCCAACACATTCTAGACTGCACACCTTCCAGTCGCACACCAGAACATGCCAGACACACAGGAAGAAAGACAACAAGGTTTGGAGAGCACTCCAGAAGATAAGCCACATTCCAGTTTTTCAAAAGCCACAATCTTTTATATGACTGCATGTAACTAGCCCCGAGATTACACATTCACAGGAGATTTTGATGCAAAGTGAGAAACTGAACCTTGGCAACTGAAGACATCATGTAGTAAAATTATACCTCAGTGACAACAGCGAGCATATCATAGTAAGGTTTGAGGGCCTGCTTTGCTTTGGATATTGTAGAAACTGGAATACAGCCATTCATATCTTAATATATTCCAGCTTGAAATGAAATACTTTTCCAGTGTGTGTCAACTCATACACTTACGGAAAAATTAACTAAAGTGAAAAAAGCATCAGCCCGTTTAGAATCCCTTTCCAAGACTTTTCTCAGGAAGGAAGGCTGAGGAGCCTGCCATACATTTGTGTAAGATGCAAGGCAGTGCAAGTGTTAGAAGCCAACAGAGCAAGCCAAGAACCTTGCATCATCATCTGCCTATACAGTCAACATGATGTTTGGCAAGTTGTTTAAACCTGAACCTCAACTTTCCTGCTTATAAGAGGATGGTAATGATACATAATCATTTAGCTGAAATATCAAGAACTAACCATGGAATAGGTTGCCTGCATTTACTAAGAACTGCACAGAATTATTAAACAGAATGTCTTTCATTGTCTGTTGAACAAAGGTTTACCTTGGAGTTAAATCTTTAGCAGAAGCACCTAGTATTTTCTTCTCAGGAAGCATACCTACAAAAAGCAGAGAGTAATTAAAATATTTGCTGTGATACTTGCTTAATAGAAATGATAATCAGAGATGTTTTGGGTTTTTTTTTTAAACGGCATGTTCTAAATACCCCTCCACAATATTTACTGGCTTTATTTCCACAGGCATCCAGAAGCATCCATGTAGTCTTTAAGTTTTGTTTTTATTCAGCACTTTCTCTTGGAGGGCAGGCTCCTGGAACACGAAGTTCTACTTCAGAAATTAAGAGTTCTATATACCACAGAACCCCCGTGTGCAGCCCTTCTGGTACATGTAGCCTGGTCTCAGTTTCATCTGTTATTAGCTTGTGCCTCCATATTTTCTGACAATGAAGCATGGAAAAAAGGTTATCTGAATGAATCTCCTTTAACAGAACTATCTGTTTATACAATTCAGATGAACAAATTCAGTTTGGGATGTCTGATCTAACCTAATTTGCAAGTAAAATTTCCTGTTAGTCAGTTAAGCAAAGATATCGGCCTTAACCTCTCTACTTTGACTTTGCTAGGAATTTTCACAGAATTCAGCTACTCAATTTTAATAATCAAAGAACATGAAACAGTCTGAAAAAGCCATTGCTGGGAGGCAACACTTGGTCAGTCTTTGGAAACATCAACTGTAGTAATCTCTGGCCTAATAGAAACTGAACATATTTGGCAAAAACTTAAGCAGAGATGACAGATAAAAGCAAATGCAATCCTTCATAAATTTTAAAACAAGGAAATTATATAGAATCATAATGGAGGAAGCTGCACTGATTAAAACATGATTCGTAACACCACATGAACAGTAGGAGTTTTCCTGGACAACAGTTAGGCACAGGTCTAAGATAACAGCTGTCAAGTGCTGGTTTCAAGCCCATTCAAAGGCAAACCTTGCATACCTGAAAAGGCTATGCATAAAATAATTAACATATGAGTTCTCAGTTATCTAGATCATAATCTTCTAAATGCCAGTAAATTAAAAACAAAGAGAGTCACTCTGGTCTAATTCAATCTTGTCAAAACTATTTGATCATCCAGATGGGGGAATTAACCCAAAACAACTGAAACTTGCTGGAATTACTTATTCTCTGATCCTTAATTACCCTTAAGTGCACACCATCTGCAGCTGCCAAGAAAGCTAAATGGCAGAGAAGTCAAGATCACTGTGAAAGAATACCAAACACCTAATGATAAAAACTTTCTCAATGCTAAGCCTTTCTTGAGGATATATATGCTCTGGTTGGCCTGACTGGATAAGAGGAATTCATGGTCATACTGACTCCTATTTGCTTTTGCAGGTCAGAAACACAGCAAACCAAGTTATTTATTAATTATTCTGAAACACTGTAAGATGCTACATGAAAACAAGAAGTCCCACTGTAATAAAAAGATAATGATTCAGGTGATCAGCGAACCAATTAAGGTAAGTGCTCTACCAGTCATGGTGGTCATAAGTAAAGAAAAGCTGGTGATGAAGCCAAAGTCTGAGGGCAGGCATGAAATGAAGCTTAAGATGACCACAATGAACAGCAGAATTACAACTCTGCATCTTAATGACTGAAAACCTCAGCTTGTTCCAGAAACTGCTTTGCAGAATCCCATGGGATAGCAAGGCTACTGACAGAGTTTTGATAGATAACAATCTGGAGAGAAAATTAGTAGAACTGCCAGTCACAGAAGGTGTGATCAACAGTACAAAATCCAACTGGTGGCTAGCTGGTTCCTAGGGAACAGGGAATGCTGATACTGTTTGATACCATCAGTAGCAACCTGAAGGGCACAACACTGTCCCACTGTCAGGAAGTACATGAGCAAAACATAGAAAGCAGCTGAAACATGAAAGGTTATGGCTACCATTCAAAAGGGACCCAGACACACTGAAGAAATGGAATGACAAAAGCACGATGAAGCTCAAGAGCAAATGCAAAATTTTGCACCTGAAAAAAAAAAAAAAATAATCTGATGCAACAAAACAAGCAGGAAGCCTGACTGAACAGAAAGGAGCTTTGCAAAAAACCTTACAGGGACTTAGTAGACAAGCTGAACTTGGGCAGATACTGCATACTTGTGGCAATGAAGGCCAACTTTACCCTGGGCAAACGCATTGCAATCAGTTCAAGGGAATTAGTTCTTCCTCTCCTTTTCAGCATTTGTGAGACCACATCTGGAGTACTGTCCAGTTTTGGCTCCCCACCTCAGGACAGACATTGATATAACAAATCAAGTCCAAGGAAAGGCCACCAAAATGGTGAGCAGTTGGAACACAGGTTATATGAAAGGAAGCTGAGGGAGCTGTGTTTGTTCAGCCTGCAGAAGGATAAAGGGGAAATCCAACTGCAGTCTTCAATGACCTCAAGAGAAGGGGGTGGAAGAAAAGGAAGTATAGAGAAGATTACCAGACTCTTCTCAGAGAAGGACAAGAGATAATGGACAAGCAGCAGTGGAAAAGGGCAGGGAAAGAAAATACCACATCTCTTCGCTTTGTTCTTAGAAGGCCCAGAACAAGCTTCACCCATATTTGTAAACTCCAGCTATTACTAAGAAAAATAGGAACACTTTTATTACTTAAGCTAAAGAATTCCAGCTGGTTGAACCTCAAGATTTAGTTTTCTGTACTTGAAACTCTAGCCCACTCATCACCCTTTTCTACACTGTTATTTCAAGGACTGATGTACATATATTCAAACACCAGCTTGCTTTCAGATGGTGGAATTGCCCAAGTCTTTTTTTTTCTATCAATATTACAAAAATCATCATCGCAACAATTTGGGTGAAAAAAAATTTAGTTTAGATCAGAATTGCAAGGCTGAAAAGATAATTTTAAAAATAAGTCTTGGATACATATTTGTTTTCAAACACACATGACGTTTTCAGGCATGCTTTCATAATGGCAGTGTTTTAAAATTTTGATGCTTTTTGTTTGAAACTCAAGTAGAAGCAATGTTGAAGAGCACATTAAGTAACACCCACACTGACTGTTATCACCAGCAATATGTTCTGAAAACTTCATCTTTGATTGCCCCTAACGTTACATACAATTGATGTTCACAAAAATAAAGGATACATTTAAGTTGATTGATCTGAGCACACTCCAAATACAATTATTATTCATACATTTAGACTGATAAAACAAAACTGTTTTTGCTAGTGCCAACAACTTCCAAAAAATCAGAGCCCATGACATAAGCTTCTCTCTCCCACTTTTAGACAACTATGTTTATTTCTAGACTCATTTTGACTTAAATTTACAAGAGCTAAGCACTGAGGTGCAACAACTCATGGAAGGTAACTTCAAGAACTGACATCCTATTTTGGAACAAGCCTTGCCAAACAGGTAAACTGAATACAACAAACAAGCATCAGTATTTTGGCAATTTCATTGGAAACTACCATCAGAATAATTTCCTATGTCTCCTGAGAAATTACCTGATCTGGGAAAAAAAAAAAAAGTCATTGCTAGGAGCAGGAGGGGAAGCAAAATGGAACACAGAGGGAATATCACTTATTTATCTTTACCTGGATCCACTGTGAATATGAAAGATGCACAGGAAAGCATCTTGTAAAGCACCATGTATTTAATGACTACTAGCTGTTAGTGATATAATTATGGTAAAGTAGAATTTGGTTTCTAATTTCCCCAGTCCTTCAAAGCAATATTAACAGGTTCCAGCAACCTGTTAATGAAGATGATGAAGAAAAAAAAAAAGCCAGGCAGCAGACCCAGCCAAAGTTTAACTTAACATCTTGTAAGGCTATAGACCAAAACAGGAACAAATACAATCAGTCTTGCTTACTTTTACATGATGTATAACTTTTTGTGTAGCTCAGTGATTGTGCATTCTAAAAGGTAAACTGCCTTTTAGAAGTCAAATACAACATTCACAGAATACAAAGGGAGGGCAAGGAAGACAGTATGAGAAAAAAAGAAAACAAATGGAAACTCAAATTCAGCAAGGAAAGCATGAACAAGTTATCTTCCCCTCACTGTGCCTGGACTTGCTGGGACACCACCCTGAGAACTTCTCTGGCTTCATCTAGGTCTCCGCTCCTCCTACCACTCCAAAATTTGACTGCTCTAGACACCCATTTCAAAGTTTAAGCTTAGACTTTTCCATGACCAGTTTGCACCTGTCCCCTTTCACATCAATAGGTCAGCCTTGAGTTCAAATTGTATTATTTCCCTTCACATGTGCTCATCTTATTTGCTCCACCAACACACACCCATCACAACTCATTTGACATGGCTTCATAAGCCATATTCTTTTGGGAAGCCACTTACACAAATATGACTAATCAGTCTGTAACACTTCCCTAAAAGCATCAAAATCAAATGCATACTACTTGATTACTAGCAACCAAAGCTACCTCCAGTACTCAAGGAAGCGTTCAGTGAAGGCTTGAGAATGTTTCCCTATCTCTACATGGAGAATCGTCAACCTCCTGATACATTCACAGGGTTATACTTACTTCTCTTAGAGCTACAACTTCAGCCCAGTCATTCTCAGTTACATCTTAAGTAGTTCAGTCATGCTGTAATCAGCTAATTCACCTCCATTTCAACTTGTTTCCCAGTGATGACCTCCAGCTTTAAGTAAAGACTTATTAATTCTAAGTGTTTCCCAAGATTTTGTCTTGTCTCTGCTGCTCCAGCCCCATGGCCACCTAGCTTTTCAATACAGAGAAGGATCAAAAAGTCTGGTGATTTTGTACAGGCAGATTTCACAGCACACAGTAAATTGTGATGTATCTTGGCCCACTCAAGCAGAAAGCTTGTCCATCTCATAACTCCCTTATCTATACTACTCTGCTACGGTCTTAAAATACTTTTAAACACTTAATTCAAAATACCTGATTAGGATTTTGCCTTCTGTAATTTCCACAGATGACTAGAGGCTCAATATCAGATTCAAATATAAAGACAGACAGAAGTCTGGATAAACACTGCTCATTCAATAATATCCAAATAAGTTTAAGATTCACTCCCCATCTCACTCCAGGTGAATACTCACCATTAAGTTGTTTCTTCTCTTCAGAGAGAGCAGAAGAAATCTCTACAAACATCAAGAAAAGACAAGCACGACAGTAAGAAGTTGTAGCACAGTACTTGCACGTATCATGCTAAAGAGATTAGCCAAAGTAAGGATCTCCCAGTAAATCTTTCAAAAATTTAACAGATTGACCAGAATGCTTCAGATAACAAGAAGCCACAAATAAATGCAGCACTGATTACCACTCCAAAAGATTATGTATCATTTTAAAAATACTATATTAAAAATGCCAAAAGTTGCACAGTACTGAAGGATAGGAAACACAAGAGCTCTGGCACTTCGATACAAATATCCCAGATGACCTTGTGCAATTATAAACTTCACAGCTAAGAAGCTCGCTAAATCTGTCACACTTTCATGACAGTTGCCTCATGATAACATACAGCAGACCCTGAATCTGACCAACCCTTGGAAATCTAAACCCAATCCTTGGCAGAAACCCAGGAAAAATAAAATATTTCTATAAGCTCCTTCTGTCAAATGATTTTATTTGACAGGTTATCTTTTTCATTAAATCTACAGTATGCTGCAACTACTCCAAACAAACAAATACTAGCAGAAAAAGAAGATAAAGACCAAGCAGATGAATTACATAGTGTTAATTCATATATAAGGTGCTTAACTCGAGGGGAAAGGCACTGCATCTCTCAGCCACATATGCTTCTGCTCACAGAAAAATCTGTGTGGAAACCAGTCCTCTGGATGTACCCAGCCCCCTTCTGCCTTCTCTGCACTGCACATCTCAGATTGTCTCAGTACAAAGGCCCATTTTATATCCTCTTTTATGGGAGCCAGGTTTGGCGAAGTGAGACAAACCAATATGTTCCTCCAGCTCCCTTTTATGAAAACCAAAATGTGAACGTTTCTCCCCTGTTCTTCTGAATCTCTCCCAGTGTTCTACGTCACAGCAGCCAGTGTTCAAAGAAAAATGCCATTGTGAGATAAGTGAAGGAAAGGCTCCTGGAAAAAAGCACCAAGCATACAGTATTGCAAAATTACTTCAGAGCTGACCAAGAACTACCTTTCATCAGAGGCTTTCATGTTGTGCCACTGTAAGGTAAAAACAAAACACTCCACAAGATGAATGGGACAGTTTTCCCAAAATTTTTGGTTGAGGCTGTATTTGTCTCTGTATTCTGCTATGCACCACTTCAGGCTTTCTAACAGGATAGCCAAGTCATTCACAAAAAATAATTTCTGATTAAAGGAAATTTTTTGTGTTCAGAAGTCTACTCTTATTTCACTACATTTTAACACTCTGCACTGAAACAGGCATTGCAATTTTAAGGACAGTTTGAGGCATTTCAAAGACACAGTCCTACCTCTCTTCCTTGGATGACACCATAGCTGTCAGTCTAATCTCACTGAATTAACAATAATACAACATGCATTCCGACTCCCGAGTTGTTACCACTGAAGTATCTGTGTCTATGAGAAACATAGGCAGTATTAAAAGATACCAGACAACAAACTAATATCCATGTTAATGTTTACAGCTGAGTACCCTGAAGAGAAGGCAAGCAGTTCATGCTGTACAGGTTTGCTGAGGCAGATACCATAATCATCTGTTACGTGCCTGGGTACTGCTGTAGTTACTGCACTGACCTTCTCAGCAAGTACAAACACCACACATTTCAGTGTGTCGCTCCACTTAACGCCACAGAAGGGACACTTGGAAATTCCTGTTAGTCACTACCATACCGTCAAGCAGCATTCCCAAAAGATAAGTTGGCAAAACATTAATTATCATCAGCATCTTCAAAAAACTCTTCTTCCTTAAAAAACTCCTAGAGTATGCAAGGACAAGCTTCAGCTTCCTTAAACAGTTCAGCAAGCAAATAATTGTATGATCTTCAAAAAAATCACCAGAACACAGGAAACATAAGCTAATTTAAACAACCACAAATCTTCCAGCAATGCCTCAACAAACCTCCATCTGCCTTACTTGCACTGTATTGAGACTGTAGCAAACAGCAAGGACCGATGCCAAACACTCACCCACAGCCAAATCAGTGTATTCCATAATTTGAAATGCTGCGTTTCTCTATAATTATAGGCCCATTTAATCCTATATTCAAGAACACGCACCTTAACTTAGTATTTTATTCTTCTATTTCCAAATGCAAACTTTGATGAATATGGTCTTCTGGAAGGATGCAAAACTAGAATTATTGCTGGCTGATAGTGAAGTTAGTCAATCATGGTTTTGATAATTCAAAAAAGGAGGACACAACCTACCCAGAATCAAAGTAAACTGAGAATTTTACAGTGAAGAATTTCAGCAAATTCAGTCTAAACGGTTTGATTCTTAATTAATGAAATTACATTTCTTCAAGCCTGAAATGGCTAAAAGAGACACAGGCAAAAGAACTGATTTTATACAGTTGACAACCTTTATCCTGCAAATCTTACTACAGCAAAATGGATAGAACAGTCCTATTATGGAAGAAAGAAGAAAAAGCAAACAGCAGAGAACAGACTCTCATAGCTTGCCAGGGCAAAGATATGTTTATTTTTTACTGACTGGCAGTCACAAGAATTCCTTCCAGTTGTACAGTTAAGATTAATGAAATTAGCAAAAGTCAGGTTTACTTTTAAATTTCTAACTCAGTTGACAAAGTAGCAGTAACTTATCTGTAACACTTCCAACTCCATGAAGCAGTTATGCTGTCGAGGTTTCTCCATTCTTTGCAGCATTTCCCTTAACAGCTCAATACTGGAATTAGCTACCTTGCAACAGGGACATGTAAAATACTATTCCCCTTCCTGTACAGACCAAACTGTGTAATTGCTGGCAACGTGATCTAAGAACTAAAAGTTCTAAAGTATGCAGTGCACCTTGTCAGAAGTTGAAGATCTACTAGAGACAGCTGAATTTGTTAACTAAAGGACATCACAGAATTTGAGAAAAATAGTTGCAACCACAAATTCTTTCATGTTTCCACTGCGGTTTTGCTAAGGGTCAATATTCAGTAACAGTGTCTGCTTCGTAGGTATGGGAATTTTTTGCTGTGGCCTACAAACCAAAACAAATACTTAAGATTAAAGTCTCTGGAAACCATCACCAGCATTTAAAGACAATATACTACATCTCCTGCTGTCCTGGCTCAGAGGAGTCTGTTGTATCAGCAAAATTTTCTCCAAGTAAATGCAAACTGAAGAACCCCATAAAGTGTTCTGGAAAGGCTAACTGTCCATAAAGTGTATTCAAATAGCTCCATACATATGCAATTTGCCAGACACATGTCTGGTGCCAAAATCACCAGATTGAAAATACTTTTATTCCAAGATGAGAGAACTGCCTATGACAGTTTGTCCCCTGGGATCAGAAGAAGAAAGAGGGATCTTGAGGGAAGGAAAAAAACAATTTCTTCCTATATACATATGCACATAACACACATGTCTGCTTTCTGATGACTAAAAACAAAAGAAATGTAACAGTACATTACTTATAAAAGCCTTCATACATAAAATAGTTTCCTCTTCGGGTATCTGCTGTAAAAAGACTGAATATATGCAACAGTCTTCATCTCTAGGCAAGAACAGAGCCTCTCCTCAAAAATATCATTTAGGATTTCTCATAATTTCCAGAAAACTTTGGAATAAAGAATAATAGAAATTACCTCGTTCTTAGAAACCTCACCTTTTGGAGCAGAAATAGGCTTGACAGCCATTCTCCCAACAAGACATTCCTTCAGCATTGATTCATAATTGACCCAACGATGAACCTATATCAACAAAATATGTTTTCACAAAATTTGCAACTCTTACTATGTTGTTCTATGCACTGAAATAGAAAAGTTCATTTTTGTACAGTGGCTAATGTAATTCATTTAGCAATTATTTTTTTTTAAACACACTCATTGCCTCGTTCAGTACTTATGTTTACTTCTATTATAGACAGTACGTAATGAAGTAAAAAAAATAGGACCATGACAAACTGAGAATAGTTTCATTTACTCATTTTATGCTTTGCTGTATCTGAACATCATAACCTTGAGCTACAGAAAATATTTCAGAAGAGCATCTTTATGATGTATGCTATGCAATTAACAGAATAAAGACCTCATCTTTCCCACAAGGGTAATTAGTCTTGTTTTGATACAAGTAAAGAAAAAAGGGATGAAGGAAACAAAGATGGAGAATAGTGGTTTAGACACACAAACACCTCCTACCAAGTTGGCGTATTTCTGTTTGTTTCTGTCTTACTATCACTGAATTATCTGGAAATTACCTATTTTAGAAAGTCAAATAAAGTGAAGAAAAAGCAGTAGCTTTGCAGACCAGAACTTGCAGAGGAAATAGATGGCAGAAAAGCCAATTCTGATAGGGCATCCTGGGTAACATCACAAGAGAAAAGAAAACAAAGTGCTTCCTGAGAAATTTGAATGGTATGTAGAGATTTAAAAATAAAAACTTTAAACTGGACAAGCTAAGGAGATGAGCTAAAGAATCCCATTCACAAGTTGTAGTTTCCTCATACACAGATAACAGAAAGAAATGAAGGATTTTGAATGACAGTTAATTTTTCCAGAAATTTGAGAAACACTAGCAACCTATCAAACTTAAAGAGATCAGTCTCCAACAGACACAGAATACTAAAGCATAGGGGATAACAATGGAAGTGCCTCCAGAACAGGAAAGACATCAGGCAGAAACAAAAATGTGAATAGTGTATTTTAAGGATCTGAACACTGCTTTCCACTCCCATGACAAACCTAAAATAAACTTAAAAAGTATCAAGTATGTATCTGAATTTAATAACAACTTGAGGGGCTTCCCAAAACATTCTGGATGTCAAGACTCCTGTTTCTGAGCTCATCATACAATACTTGACAGTGATCCAGTTACGGAATTCAAGGCCACAACTTGATACTTTCAGGAAAGAAACTCTGTATTTCTTAAAACCAGAGAATTTTGCCCAAATCCAACACTTAATTTGTAAAAGGATTAATCAAAGATAAGCTTAATGCTAAAACATCTGAAAGACCCTATAAAGTGTTCTGGAAAGGCTAACTGTCCATAAAGTGTATTCAAATAGCTCCATACATATGCAATTTGCCAGACCTGTGTCTGGTGCCAAAGTCACCAGATTGAAAATACTGACTTTTATTCCAAGATGAGAGAACTGCCTATGACAGTTTGTCCCCTGGGATCAGAAGAAGAAAGAGGGATCTTAGGGGAAGGAAAAAAAAATCATTTATTTCTACATACATATGCACATAACACATGTCTGCTTTCTGATGACTAAAAACAAAAGAAATGTAGCAGTACATTACATATAAAAGCCTTCATGCATCTTTATTTACATTCACTGTTAAAAATATTTTGCAAATAAAGGCATAACATACGGTGATGCATGAACTGTAAAGAGGTAACAGATTTCCTTTCAGCAACAGAGAAGGTTTCCTTCCTGCTCTTTCCCAGTTTCTCAAACCTTGTGAGCCAAGGAGACTCAACAAATGCCCGTTTCTAAAAAAATACCAACTCAGTGAATCATCTTTTACAGCACCAGGTTTGCAAGCGATTCCTTACAGAAAAGCACACCCTTTCTGCAGACCCTTTGTTTTCTGAGTCTTTTCAAAACATTTAAAGTAATGGTAAACAAAGAAGAGACCAGCTGTCATCTTGTGATTTGTTCACAATCAGTCAATAGCAGCCCCAGCACTTTTTCTTAGTACTTTGTACCCGATAATGTAGTGGCCAAGTCAACAGACTAAAGAATACTACGATTTCCTAGAAGAAAATGCCTTTTAAAGGACAGCAATTAGTCAGTGTGGTAATTTACTAAGAAGGTGGTTATCTCAAGTTGTTGCTAGCTTTATTGCTATTTCTGCTAAAAAAATAAGAAAAGGTCAAATTGAAGCATCACTCCAACAACATAAAGTGACATTTTCATCATTGTCTTTCGGTACAAAGTTAGAACTACATGCCTCTTTCAGCACACGTTAGTGCCATCCTAGTAACCCACGGATCTTCCTTAGGCCTGAAAAAGTTCAAATCACCATTTCCACTGGAATGCCCTAAAAATAATCAGAAAACATGCATTTTTCAAACTCCCTTTCAGTAAGCAAGTGTCATTCACTGCCAGTTGTTCTTACCTGATCAAAGAGATCTGTACCATCAGTTCCAGCTGCTTTCATTAGTTCATCCTCACCACCAGGATGATATTCCATGTATGGTGTGACATTATATACAAATCCTGAAGAAAACGGAATATAAAACCATGTGAGCAGCATTTCTACAACCACTCCTATCCCCAAAAGCAGCAGAAAGGTTTGTGTTTATTAAACAGTGTAATGGCAAACAGTAAACATCACTGAAACAAACAGTATGACTCCACAAAACCAGAAATGTAAGTTACACAGTTGTATAGAACACAAGGTGTAACTTACTACATGGAGATGCCAATTTTACAATGCCATATGACTTGTTCCAGTGAATGTCTGAAGAAACCTGCAGGGTTCAACCTTGTAGTTAAACATGATGTATCCTAGCTAGGGAGTAAAAGAACCAGCAGCTGGTTTAAACAGACATAAAACTGAGCCAGTTAGTGAACAGAATTGTTTTCATTCTCTCTTTCAATTAAGTTACCCCTGAAGTGTCATAGTTGCTTCCTTACCATGAATCACCTACAGAATAAAATGCCTCTGGAAATGAACTGTCTCCCAGGAGGAAAAACTGCTACCATCAGCAACAAAACTTCCATTCTTCAGATTCAGCAATATAAAAAACTTAACATAGTCTATGCTCATTAAAGGCTTACTAGGACAAATTTGATACCAGAGTTGTAAAAGGGCTCAGCATTCTTTCTACACGAGTGCTATTCTTCATATTTCCAAGGAGATAAAACAATGCTTCTTCGCATGTCTGAAATGATGAAGTCTAATTATTGTTGATATGCAACCAGAGTAATTAGACCTGGTGAAGGCCGTTATAAACAGATTTAACTACAGATATATAGCTGTTAACAGGCCTACTGCAGGCCTACCTAGCAGAATATTTAAAGATATATAACATTACCAAAACAGGAAGCTACCAGAAGTGGAACTGTGCCAGTGCTTTCATAAGAAGCTTTTAAGATATTAAAAGTCTGCATTAATTACTGCAGAAGGAGAGGTAGGCATTCAACACTGGGTGGGGAGGAGACACACTTGGGACAATTCTAGTTGGTAAGAACAACCATCCCAGACAATATCGTTAGGATCGTTCCTATTTTACTGACCTGATCTTCTGATGGATGTATTCACTATGCCATCTTGTGTGCAGCACTGACTACTGCACACAATAAAAAGTAACTAAACATCACCATGGTTAGGACCTCCTAAAATGTGAACCAAATGTCCAATTTATGATCAAACTTCCACAAGCAAAGAAAGTCTCATTTATATATCCTTCACGCTTTTTTTAACTCCCCGACATCCCACTTTATATACAATTTTTCTTTGATGATCACCATACCGACTTTTTGAACAAGTTAGCTCTTGGTCTTCTAGTTCATATTCCTCTCATCAGTTTCTGCTTTCTTATAGAGACACAGTCTAACTACCAATGCAAAGACATCATTTAACTTTTCACAATGGTGTTAAAACTACTTGTCCGCTTATCAGGTCTACAGATAATCTACCAGAATTCTCAGTTATGTTGTTTTTTTCATTAGTAGTTCTAGAAAAAAAAGACCAAAATGGAAAAATTTAAAGACAGATAAGGAAGCAGTGATGGAGTTCTTGTAAAAATCAACCTCAGAGATGCAGTCAAGGAGGAGTAAGAGATTAAAAACAAAACCATTTTTAAGCAGTGATTCTGTCTGCAGTAGATGTCCCTTTTTGAGACAGAAAAAAGAACAGACCGTCACGGTAAATAAGCTTTCCTTCGCTCTCTTCCCACTATAGTTTTGCTAGCATGTGCAAGAGCAGCACACAGAGTATTAACAACCCTATTATTTTGTTCAAAAGCCAGCATCGAATGACGTTTTACCCTTACTTTCAGTCTCATCCCCTTTGACACCCAACAAAAACACAGTCAGTCATCCTCATAGAAAAATTCTTAACCTTCTTTTGCTGGAGTTCAGAGATGACATTATATCAAATATCAATGCTGTTCCTTACCAGATCAAAGCTACCACTAAATGAACCCCTCTTCCTAGAGAAATATCACATTAGCTACTCTAATCTTCTTAATCTATCTTCATAGAAGTGTTGTTATGTCATAAGAAATTTAGGGTGATACTAATGAATTTTAGCCTCTGATTAAACCGGAGAGTGAACATTTTAATCCCTTCTCTAAGACAACAATGAACTTTATTTTCAGCACTGAAAAAACTCTTCTAGCCAGGGCTACTGTTCCAAACCACCTTTCATACTTTATTAACTTATGATACCTTCAACCTTTCAGCTAAAATTCCACAAAACTAGTAACATAAATAGAATGGCTTAGCTACCACGGGTATTTGTTATGCTAGACAGAGATTAGAACTGCTTTGTGTGGCAACTGTTATCTGCCTGACTAAATTTTACAAAATAATATGTGGTCTTGTACACTTATTTCCCAAAGACCATTCTACAGGTTTAACTAACATTTTAAATATTTATGTCTCTGGACGCTTTAAAGCAATTACTAAAAATAGTCAGCTGCTAGGGATAATGGTCTGCAAGACTGAGGAGTGTAAATACATGTCAGCACTTTCAGTGCCTTATTCTTGTTGAGGTATCACCTACAATCTTGTGTTTTATTATTTTCACATGCACATATAAAATAGGTGTAAAATATGCCCACTTGGAAGACTTCTTAAGAAAGGTCTGAAAGCAAATAAAATCTTTGTGACAAAAAACCTCTAACTTGAGCAATGTTGTGTCTGATTACATCAAGATTACAGGTGGCCTAAACATAAAAGCTGTGTAGTTTGTTTTGGGGTGTGGCTTTTGTTCTTGTTTGGTTTTGTTGCTTCTTCTTTAAGTACAGAATAGAGAAGCTAGGCAAAAAATGTAGAAGCAACCTCACAGCAACCAACCTCTTATACATATCCAGCAGTCCTCCTTTTTGTTGTGTTTAGCAAGCTCATCTTCTGTCACTTCAGTTAGCCTTCCTTTTAAACCGGTCAAGTCCTTCCCACTTTTAGTTAGCCGAATCCAATCCATAAGACTCCTTCCTGGTTTTAAAGGTACCTGAAAAACAATAAATGTACAAACATTATTAAATTCAAGAGGAAGAAAAAGCCATTCAATACACTTTCCTAAGCTCCCTAGGACTCAGACAAAACAAGAAATATAACACAACGCATATTCTTCACTGATATTTGGGAGCCCTACTCAGCAGTAAGGGTGCTTAAGCAAGCATCTATCTAGTAACCCAGACAAGGGAATTACTGAACATCAACAAACATTTAGACGACTATTCCCAAAGCAAACTGCAGATACCAAGTCCTCCAGTGGTGGTAAAAAGCTTTTATCAGCATCATTTAAGATATGGCCTGGAAACCTATGAGCAACAAAGGGAAATCATGGCCAGGTTAAGACAAGGTAGGAAAGTTCACGTTCACAGCATTCCTAGACTTCCTGCAAGCCCTATAGTGGATGGGAATCTCACCCAGAGGAAGCTGGGACAGGAGTCTTCTAACTTACCAGGGATGCATTAGCCATGGCCTGCCCTGAAAGGCAGAGCAAGACCTTCAAGGGTGCCTGGCACCCTCCTTTTCAACAGCACCACAGACTGGGAACACCTTTGATCCAAGCTCTAACAGCAAGGAATGGTTAAAGAATCATGGTCTTACAAAACCGCAGCAAAAGCAGAAGTGAGAAAATTAAAGAGCACATAGACCCACATTACTTGATGCTACTTTAGTCCAAGTACGAGCCTGGTTTCTAAGTGAGGCTTGCAGACACCGTGCCCCCAGAAGCACTCCAAAGATGAAGACCCAACATGTAAAGCGTCAGGTGTGCGCTGTAATTTCAAGCTGAAAGTCTCCGTCTCTGCACAGGAGGCACCCCAAGCCGGCCGGAGAAGGCAGAGCAGGAAGCCCTATCCCCACCGTCTTCTAGAAGGGGAAGTACGAAGTATTTTTCAGCGACGCAGCAGAGCCGGCCCCTGGCCCGGGGGCGCTGCCACAGCCGCCGCGTCCCCTCGGCGATTGCGGGAGTACGAGACCTCTCGAAGGAAGCGGCCAGAGACAGCCCTGCCCCAGCCGCCACCGGGCCCGCCCGGCACGCCACAGCCGCTCCGCCGAGAGGAGCCAGACCACGTAGCCGGCCTAAGCCAAGAGCGGAAAACGCTGATCCCACCGGACCGGGGGCGGGGCCGGGGCCTCGGCCCGGCGCCCTCCACCCGCCCCGAGCGGCGGTCACCGGCGGCCCCGCAGGGCGCCAGCAGGCCCCAGCGCCGGCTGCGGCTGACCCCCACCCCCGCGGCGGCGGGCGGGCTGTCCCTACCTTGGCGCGGCCGCCGGCAGCCACCCGCTGCTGGGAGCGCGGCGCGGGGAAGGCCTGCGGCGGCACGTTCAGCATCCTGCCGGCCCGGGCCGCGGCCTGCGCCCCGCCGGCGGGCGGAGCGCTCCGGCCCAGGGCGCAGGCGCGGCGGCGGGCGGGGCCCGGGCCCGGGCGGGGTTCAGGCGGGCCGCGGCCTACCGGAACCGGCCGGGCTGCGGCGCCGGGCGGAGTCGGGGGTCTCCGTAGAAACCGCCTGGGACCGGACAGCCCCGGTGCCATCTTGGGCCTGCGGGGTCCCGGTGCGGGGCGGTGGCTCAAACCCAACGCAAAGGGGCGAGGGCAGGGTCAGGTGTGTGCACAAGGTGTTCGTCGGAGACACTGCCATTTGAATTCATGTTTTGGGTTATTTTCGTTTTCTTTCTGAGCCTTGGCCTGTGTGATGATTGGTAGCAAACTTTTGCTTCGATTATCAAAAACAAGTTGACAATCAAAACAACTCACATTAGACCTTTATCTCACTTCATGATGTCCACTTTCCAAAAAAACCTAATGGTTTCATACTGTATTTATGTATAACAATACAGCTCATGTACACAAGAGAGCATGAGTGACTTAAGGCAAACCCCTTCTTTAAAAGCAAAAGCTAGAGAGCTTGGGCCCTTCTCTATCTGAAAAAAACAGCTATGGCATTTCTCTTTTCAATGTTTGAAACCCCACTGTAACAGCAGGCATAACATTAGAATACTTAATCCAATGATTTCTTTATATGCTTCCACATGGAGCCTACTAAGTCACAATGAAAAAGCTTTCCTTGTGTCTCCAAATTCTGAGGAAGTTACATAACCATAGAGCCCTTTAAGGCAAGGCATCTGTTCTCTGCTCCTAAAAGTTCCAGTCTAAAAAATATAGGACCCCAGATAAAAAAAAAAAACACAACCACAAACACAAAACTAATCAATACCTTCCCTGCCTAAAACAGGACAGAAATAGAATGAAAGAAAAAGGTGTACGTAAAATTACAAGACATTTCAGTTTTATTAAGAATAACTTACAAATAAATTATCTTTAAAAATACTATATTTTTATATTAAATTAAGTCTTAGAAGTTGCATTGGCCTTTCCTGCAATCAGCAATCTGATTCAGTTCTTGACTCTTGTTCCAGTTCATCTTCATCATCTTCACTATCCGAGTCTTCATAAAAGGAAATTGTAGCTTGAACCGGAAAGTTTTTCAGAAGTGCTTCAGCTTCCTGATATAAGTAATCATAGCACCTTGATTTGGGCCAAAATAGTCTGAAACAAGTATACACAATAGGTTTGCTTATTGTTATTGCATATTGTACTTGGAGGCTGATAGACAAGAAACAGCAGTGAAATTCTAAGAAGTGCATCCTACAGTTTTTCCACATGCACTCAAATGTAAAACTGCTTTCTACATTTAAATAGAAAAAAATATTCTCTGGATTCTGTATTTTCATCCAAAGAGATAAAGATGCACTTAAAGTGCTAGTTTTGCAGCAAAACTACTCTTAAGCCAAAGATCCTTTGCATTTGAAACTTACCACTCCGGTACCTCATTAACAGCATTACCTGGGGACCTGATCCACATAATACTGACACTGATTATATTCCCTAGGAATGGTTCCAGTGTGGGCAAACAGGATCCCCAATATATGTGGATTAAATTAGTAGTCTTCTTACTGAAGGTCCCCAACCTAAGTCTTTGTTTACAATGGTCTGAGACAAATCTCTAAGTGAAAGTAGTGTTAAAGGGAATCAAACCTTGATATTTCACCCCAAATTCCTGTCTGTTCAAGAAGAATCATCCAACAGACTCCTTGCAAAAGACACCACTTGGGTCTAGATTTTTGTCTGTGTTGTACTCAGAAATTAACATGAAAATTCCTGATAATATCGTGGTGCAAGGGCTATCAGATATACATTGAGATAATACATTGCAATTAATACATTCCACAGTTCCTTTTCAACTAGCATTCTCTTTTGCATACAATTTGGAAGTAGCTGGAAGAAACAGATAGTAGAAGTCCCAACAACTAAGAAACTAGCATACCGCAACATAATAAAATGCTGACTACAGATTGCTTATGATAGAAATACATTCAGAAACAGAACTAGGTTTCTAGCAATTACAAAAAGTGCTATCTAGGCTACCATTTAACAGAAGGCAGCTTGCTTTGCAGCACAAAGTAACTGACTTTGCTGCACGGAACACTGAGAATGGCGAGCTGTTAACATTCTCATACCTAAGCCCCAGAGCAGCCACGGTTAAGTTGGGGTCTGTGCAATTGCTTAGATAGTCTGTGCATCAGAATTTGAAGGATCAGAGCCTAGATTTAGGAGAAAGCTGCATTTTGTCTGGAAGAACTACCTGTGCAATTACTTTAAGCACCTTGCAACACCTACTAGTACCGCTGAATACAGACTCCTGCAGATTCAAGTGCAGTTATTTTATTTTCAGAACTGCCACTGCAGATACTCTCATTACCTTCGTCATTAAAGCAGCAGTTACATGAGTGTTTTCCTCAGCAATACTGTCAGCCCATACCCTCTCCTCCTGCCACTCTTTCCCACACCTGCACCTGCTCCCCTGCAGCCGGCCGCTGGAGGTTTGTACAGTCAGACAGCCCAGGAGCTCTCCCCGCTCCCTGGTTTAATCCTGGGCACAGGAATGAGCAGCAAGGTGCTTCAGCCAACTCTGCCACCACAGAAAAAAACCCCCACCGTCCACATAACTGCATAACATGTCTAAGCCCACACCACGGGAGCATCTCAACATCTCCTCTTAAAGACCCGGTAAATCCACAAGTGCTGGCAATCATCAGTCCAAGGACCTGTCGTTCAAAAGCACTTTGATGGCTACATCACTTCGACGGCACTTTAATATCTTCATAAATAACGATCTTTATATTCATGCATATATGGGTGGGAACAAACATAGGGGCTTGGCCCGGCACGCCACTGCCGAGCAAGGGTCCCTTCCCTCCCGGCCGCGCAGCGAGGGGGCCCGGAATCCGCAGCTGCCCCGGCGGGAACGGGCGGCGGTCCGGGGCCGCCACTTACCTGACGGGATGCGTGTACTGCGCCAGCTTTCGGGAGGCTTCTGCCAGCTCGCAGGGGCTGTGAGGCTGGGGAGGAGAAAGCAGAGGTCAGCCCGGGGGGGTGGGCACCCAGGCCTGGGGGCGCCCGCCCGGCCACCCCGCCGGGGCTCCCTACACGTTAGCGGGGCGATGCCGGCGGCAGGCGCCCCGCGCCGCCCCACTCACCGCGCCGGGCCCGGGGCCGCTCCGCCGTCCCGCCTCGCTCGGCGCGGGCACCCAGGGCCTCCAGAAGGACGGAGACCTGCGGGGCGAGGGCAGGGCAGGGCCGGGCCGCGCCCCGCACCGAGGGGAGGAGGAGGAGAGGGGCGAATAGCCCTGCGGGGGCAGCGCCGCCGAGGGCGGGCGGGGGCAGCCGCACCCCATCCCTCCGCCCTCCATCTTCCGCCGGTCCGCGGCCGCTCGCCTGGTCCTGCCCGCCCCGGGCCCGGAGGTTTTTATAGCCGGCGGCGTCCGCTGCGGGCCGCGGAGCCCACCTCCCCCGGCTCATTTGCCAGCGCCATCAACAAAAAGGCTCCGCGCGAAGGCGCCGCTGTGTAAACACGGGGCGCGGGCGCGTGCATGGCCCAAATGGCCGGGGGGGGATTTGGCAGGTCGGCGTTAATCGCACTCGGGCAGACACATGGCTGCTGCCGGGGGGAGGGGGGAGCCGCTGTGGGAACGGAGCGGGGGGCGCGACGCGAGGCGAGGCAGCACCGGGGCCGTGCCCGGGCCGCCCTCCCACCCCGGCGGCGGCGGCGGGGGTCAAACCCCCCCGTCCCCCGCTCGGCCTTCTGTTGTTAAAACCGTCTTTGTTTATCCCCTCGAGCGGCGAGGCGAGGCGTGAGGGAAAGGAGACGCGGCCGAGCCAGCGCCGTCGCTGCACCGCGCACCGCACCGCGGCCGCGCTGGTGCCGGCAGCGCCCGCCACTCCCCGCTGGAACAGGGCGGAGGGGGGGCGAGGGGCGCGCAGGGAAGGACAAAGGGATGACACTCCGGGGGGATGACACTCCTTAGAGGGTCCCTATTTCATAACGCATCCCCCCGCTACGCTCCGTGACATATTCCCCCCAAGATAACATTGCTTGCTTAGTTAGCATAGTGGCTTTTTGTGGGTTTTTTTTTGGTTTTGTTTGTGTTTGTCTGTTGTTTTGGGGTTTTGGGGTTTTTTTGGGTTTTTTTTTTATAGGGTATTTTTACCCTAAAGGAAACCTTCCTTATTCTTTTTGATGTGGTGCTGATACTTCATTCTGCTGCCAGCGTCAGATGCTGTTGCTACATACACAAGGTTTTATGCCAGACTTGTACCGTTTCCATGTTCCCTGGTACCAAGGGAGCTAATTTTTATTTCTATTTTTATTTTCTCTCTCCCCCCCCCTTTTCTTTCTGAGATTGCAAACATCGATGCGTGTGAGGGGGACAGGAACGACGGTGATCACATGTAAGAGCTATGAACAGTAATAGTATCAGCCCTGGGGAAGCTAGGAGGGCTGGTAGGATGGAGCTGCCCTAGATGCTGAAGCAGGGCTTCAGACCCCGGTAATTTATTGGCCCATTAAAGACTCACATTACTGAGGCACCACAAAGATTGAGGCACTGTACTCTCTGGAATAATATTTTGCCTTTTTGGGCATAGCCATAAGGAGTGTGTCTACCTTAGTACTGCCCAAGAACAGCTGCAGATAGAAGGTTGCTTGTGCCTTCTTCACAATATCTTAAGGACAACCCAATTCACTAAATAGTATAAGTAGTATCAGTTGTAAAGAAGTTACATATTAGAAGCTGTGTGGGAAGTGTAATCAGATTAATAGCGGGTTTTTTTCAGATCTCTAAGTCAAAACCAGATGTAGGCTGAATTGTCTTTCTGAATAATAACAACCTCTTACTTAGAAAGAGAAATAGAATGATGAGTGTATGCATTTAAGCCTGTGCATGCTGTGATACATTCCAACTTCATCAGCGGATGTATTCTGTCATTTCAGAGGTTTCTGTCATTTAACTGCTTGGAAAAATTGATAATTACTATGACTTTAGAAGTTACTAAAGGAAAATGAAAAGTGAAAAGCCCAGTTTAGTCGGACATTGAGGTTAAGCCAAATGTTTAAAAGAATAAGATTTCCAGAGTAATTTTACTGCACTGTGATGTTTGTAGCTGTTTGCATTTTTTTCCCGCCTCATTTTCACTGTGGCCTAGTGTCAGATTAATCAAAATCAGAGTGAACAAAAGGCTCAAACTTCCAATAAATATTCATCTTACAGTTAAGAAATGGAGAACAAAGTAGCTTGTGCAATAAGCTGAGTTTGATCATAAGCAAAATTGTATCTATTTTTCCTCTGTTTCCAAATGGCTACTGTGAAACCTTGTCAGATGAGGTAAAGCATAAACCAGATGTTTAAAAGCTGTCTGATGGTCGATTCTTCTTTTGTCTAAATGAAGTGAGAGCAATAATTTTTGTAGTTGGTATTTCTCTTTTGAGAAATATAACAGGCTGTGTAAGAAAAAAAAAAAAAAAGAGGCTAGGTTCATTGTCTAAAGAAGAAAAGCAGAAACATTCTCCATCATGTTAGTAATGACAAAGAACTAAGAGAACACATCAGCTTTATCTGTTTGATAAAGCATAAAAATGAGTTTCAATGTCTACAGTAAAAGCAACAAAAGAAGGGGTGTCTTTGGCCAATGACTCTTAATTGTCAGGATTCTTTACAGTACCTGCCCAAAATGAGAAAATGTCCTAGGGAGAAAGTGTGATTTACCCATTAGAGAGCAAACTGAAACAGAGGTGTTGAAAGGATAAGGAGAAAATAATGACTAACAGCTGTTGTTCCCTTGCATATTTTCACACTATATGACTCTTCTTGGCTTTATAGTTTAGTAATGCAGTCCTGTTTATTGAGAGAAATACAAATGTCTGTTTTTGCAATAGTAACTTATTGACACCATAAAAAAAGAAAACCCAACCAAAAAACCCTCACATTTTGCCATCTTCCCACTGACCTTGAAATATAGGCTAGAAATTGTCAAATCAAGACTAGAAGATTCTTTGTCATAACTGTCTTTTATTCTTCGGATTGTGCACAGAGCAAGAATAATGGTGCATTGGTAAGTTACTATCCGAGCCATGGTTTGATCGTGCTAAAACCTCTGTAGACAGGTGCTACTTACAGCTGCTGAGCAAACAGTTGGTCAAATGGGAGTGATGGAACATGCATAAGAATATTTTTTTGCATATACTAGTGGAAAGCATAGTTCTGAATTCAGTGTGAAGTCTGATAGAGGCAGTCCCCTTGTGCATTCTTGACTCATCTAATTAAATCGCTGTTCTCCTTTCTGTGCCTTAATTCCTGATTTTTCATATTTCAGCTTTTTAAAAAAAGTATAACTGCTGAGCTGAAGGTTGCTCTTGGTTGTATGCACATAACTAGACTGCCTTTAGTAAAGCAAGGCTGGGTGTCAGGATCTAATACACTGTGGTGGAAATATTATAGTGGAATGAAAACTGAAATATGTTACAAGGTTTTATTTACTCTCTTACATATTCCATTAGTTCTCATCTTCTTGAAAATTTCTCTCAAGATCATAGGCTTTTTTTATTTCCTTGTATCACTTCCCAAGCAGGTCACAGCTGTCAGTTTACAGAGTTCAATTCTGTTTAGCCACAGTTTGATTTTTATAGGGATTTTTGTATAATTGCAACTGAACAGTTTCAACTGTGGTACAATTAATTCTTGTACAGTCACTCTGGATTTACAGCAGCAGAACTAAAAAAACAATTTTGTTTTTTCAAAATGTAAACCAAGCAGTATTTATCCAGAATGAAAGTAATTCAGTTGGTTTGGTTTAAATTGATTAAAAGTGCTTTTGTGGCTTTCTGCAGTATGACATCTTGAAATGTAATGCACTGTTAATAGGATATGCAGAAGAGCAAACACAGAGGTCTGTGCAGATTTGAGTGTGCTACTATAAACAAAGAAGGTGTTCACAAATGGCTTAGAGCTAAATTTGACAAGACAGTGCTAATCACACTTGGACATGGGAATATCTGGACAGAGGACACTCAGCTGGCTTCATATTAGCCTCTCCAAAGGCAGTGATCGCTCTCACTTGTTAGTAAAATAGGGACATTGTATGAAAATTGTCACATGAGTTAATATAGGGAGCAAATTGGCTTGATCTTATTAGGATTTTGTTTTAGTGAGAAAGGCAAGGTCAAACATGTGGAACTGCTCCTCTGCTTACTGAGACTGGTCTGAGGAAACTGATTAACAGACAAAATTTGATCTTAAGTATTTTATAGCCTGGCTTCATCTGATGCTTCCAATTTTGGCAACATTTCGGGACCGGGTTTTGGAAAGTAAGTGTATGCGTGGTATTTGCATACAGATATTGACTGTACACACATCTGTCATTTATTTACATGTTCGGTCTGTTATCTCATAGATGGGTCATTTTTTGCCAGTAAATGCAAAGTTTGCCTAGGAAATTTATGTTCACAACTTCGAGTTCATCTGTGTGCAGTTATAATTACTTTACTGGAAACTTTGCAGTCTTAGAGGCATCAAGCATTTTTTTATTTGTGATACGATATATAGAGTATTTTGAAAGTAAAATATCAGTTTCTAAAGAACGAAGAACAACAGAGATGATTTTACCAATCTCTGTCTTCACCCTTATTTGTTTTTCATACAGTATTTTCGATATCACTAATGTACCTGAAAGTGGGCTTGGTTCAACATTTCCACAAAATGAATTTTTTTGTCAGTAAATAATAATGAGATCCAAACTAGGTTCTAAAAAATAAAATAAATACAAGTTAAGTTTTCTTATTAAAAAAACCCAAAAGAACAGAATTTAATCAGCAGATCAGTCTATTCACCTTACCCGTGGTTGTAAAACTATTGCTAGGCTAATGAAGACCGCTTGTCCTATTGTTGTTGTGTATTTTTTCCATCCTATTTGTATACAAAAATGCAGCATATATTCGAACAGTGTAATTACACTTAAGCCAGAGTGCCTGGTGTTTCCTACAGAGAGGTATGTTTGGAGGCCTAAAGATGGAATGCTCTTTCATGGAGACATCCATCCCACTTCCCATCTCTCTGGATTTTGGCTAGACTGTTATTTATAGTATTAAACGTCATTCTTCAGGTTATGGAGAAAATTATTCTTCCCCTTCCTATGTTCAACTGGATGTGAAGGGTTGCAGGAACTCTGGAGAGAAAACTTTGTGAAAAGGAGGGATGCATTCCCAGGAAAGCACATGTCTTTTCACCCTATTTGTGCTCTTGGGAACCTAGTTCCTGATGACCTAGGGTTAGAGGAGTTAGCACTGACTGTCCTCACTTGACGAGGCACAGCTCTACAGTCTTCTCTGTCCATGTGGCTGAAAACCTCCAACTTTCCCAGATTTATCCCAGCGCTGCTGCCGTTGCAAACTTTGTGGTCCCATGAGCACGTTCGGGTGATCATTGGTATCTGCGGGGGAATAAGCAATATGTTTGTGTTTGTGTGTGTGGCACACGCACACCTACTTGAGGCCCCCGCATGTCTATGTGGCAAGGTGTGACTCCACACAGCAGGTTGGGCTTCCTCATTTCCCTCCCCCATTGCCCTCCGCTCCCAGGCCCAGGCTGGCAAATGGTAAGGGATAATGTATCCACATGGGAAAGCAACACATTAAGGGACTCAGAATGTGTAATGGGATCAGTCACCAGCTACAGGGATCTTTTAAAAAATAGGAACATCATTTGTTGCTGAGTTATGGGCACTTTAAATTCCATGCAGGTAAGAAACAGACACATCAGTGCTGAACACCAATCTTGTAACTTATTTTAATAGAATGGGAGTCAGTGAAACACTGATACATCATTAATGCCAGGGCTCAGCAGAAGTGTCTGGCTTGCTCAGTGTAATGCAGCATAATGTCACGGTGTTTGCTGCAGTTGGAGCGCACAGTGCTGCAGTGTGGCATGGGCAGGACTTGCCCTCTCACCTCTGAAGAGAAGCAGCCAAATGAAATAGAGTTGCTCTAGCCCAACAGCTATTGACAGAAGAGACGAAGAAATTAGATAATCATTGGAGTGTCCTGATCTGACTCCTCTGGTAATACAGTCCCTAGCAGTGTCATCTCTCTTCTCACAGTGTTCTGTTCAATTAACCACTTCTTCACATTTATTGCTTTTCTGGCTACAAAGATAGTCATGGAAGCAGAGTGGTTTTTTTCAATTTCCCCTGTATCTCTAAGACATCAGCACGGCATCAACTCTCAGAAAGGATGCATGCCACTCAGCTAGCGATGTATATAATGCAGCATTTAACCTCTGGCAGGAGGGAATGAATTACAAGAAATAGTGATGTGTGAGCTATACCTCTGACAAACAAGCACCTGAGACAGGCAACGTGAGTCCTAAAGATAGCAGTACCAGCCCTGCGGAGTACACACAGTATCTTGTACTGCACTGCGGGGATGTCAGAGCTCTTACACAGGCGCTTGGAGATAAGCACTGACAGAGACCCCCCCCAGCCCTGGGTTCCTCCCTGGCTTCTTGTGACTGGTGGTATGAGGCTGCAAATTCCATTGTGGCAGATTTTCAGTATTTCTTCACTGCATGCTCACATCCCAGTGATCCTTAACAGTAGCACTGAACACAAGGAATAGGGAGTTCATTGTACGGGCTGGTAGTCTGCATGTCTTAATGAAGATGCAGACAAATGGCAAAAGTACCAAAGGTAAATACTGCTGTCAGTTATTTTTAAGGCTGCCTGTCAGTACCCTTAAAAATCACAGTTTCCATTGCTTATAACTTTACAAATTTTATTTGGAGTAAATTTTCCCATGGTATATTTATTCAGGCTTGGTTTGGTGGGAAACTGCAATCAAAATATGACAGCTCAAATCATTGAGCTGTTTCCAAGAATGAGGGAGAAATGGTAGAAACATCATCTTGGAATATAAAAAACTTCTAGTGCCTTATTTTGGGGAGGAGTTTAACAAATACAGAAGCACTGGATATATTTGGAAGACAAATTTATCTTTGTACCAGGTATTTGCCTTTTAGTTTTTTCTCTGGAAATCCACTCAAATTCAGTCAATTTCCAGGTCTATTAAAAAAAAAAAAAAAAAAAAAAAAGATAGTTTGAGTTGCTCATTAAAAAGACTTTGAAGAATTAAATCTGCCTGTGGTTCATTTCATCCAGAACTGACCAAGGCTCTCTTTGCAATCTGAGCTATGTGTTGCTGGAGACTGGAGTAGCTCTTGAAGTGAGTTACCCAGACTGGGAGGCACTTGGTTTTATTCTGCTCTCCTCCACTTCTAGGAGGAGGAGGGGAAGAATTGGACAAGTGCTTTAGTGGCAGACACACACTGGGAAATGAGATTGAGGCTGAGGTTTGTGGGATATTGAGAGTCAGGACCTCAGGGAAGGCAGTGGGGAGGTTTATTTAGCCCAGTGGAAGGCTGAGCCTGGAGAAGGAGGTGAAGGGGAACTGGGACTGGGCTGCAGGACCCCAACTGCAGTAACAGGGTCTGCAGCCTCTCTTTTCTCCATTCCTCTGCTTACTAGAAAATGACATCTTTCTATACTTGGAGTAGGCAGCCATACACTGCTTGGGGACCATGGCAGACACCAGTTCCCAACCAATGTACTTGCAGCCAGGCATGGGGCCTGCTGGAGGACACACCACCTGATCACTTGGGCAGATGGGTGGCCCAGAGTATGGGCCGATGTAGTTGATTACATCCTGGCCGTGAGACCTGTGACCACACCAATGGCCTCTGCAAAGTTCCTGGGGTGCTTGGAGACCTTCTCCACACCCGCCCATCTGTGGCAGCTCATGTCTGTGGGTTTCACAGTAGACCTGTCCCCTCACAGGGGAAAGCAGCCATTCTGGTAATGGACCTGTTCACCAAGAGAGCTCAGTTTTTCACCTTTAGAGTGTTGCCTGTGGCCCTGCTAACTACCTGACTCTTCCTACCATGTTTTCCCATGCCATGATATCCCACACTGTATCATTACCAAATAGGGGAGCCTGTTCACAGATTTTGGAAGGAGCTCCCGAGCCTCCTCTAAGGCCAACTCACCCATCCTCCTCACGCCACCCCCATATCCCACAGACAGAGACAACCAGTTTCTGGAGCAAAATCTCCAGGGTCACAGCAACTTCTGCCCTGCTGAGTGGGTTACCCTTCCCCCTTCCAGCAGAGACTGCCCACAAAGTTAATGCTCCCATATCTGCATGGCAGAGCCTGCTGGTGCACCCAGAGCCCTGACACTGGAACCAGGATGGGTGTGGAGAGAGGTGAGGAGAGAAGGAGACCCATGTGTACTGAGTCCAGGGGACAACTGAACCAGGGCTTGAGCTCATGAGGGACATCTCAGCAGGCTGACCAAACAGTTTGAGTCCTGGGGAGGCATCCTGAAGGAGTTAGCTCCAGTAGGTGTGGGGAAGGGTAGCTCAAAGATGTGAGGAGAACAGACCATGTTTGAGCAAGGAGAGTGGATCCAAGTGCCCACTAGGCAGTGGAGAACAGGGGGAGCGAAAGGGCAGGACAAGTCACTGAGGAGCAAGGTTGCAGAAGCAAAGCAAGAATGGCTTGAACAGGAGCTGGCAGATGAAAACACTGAGCATGGGAAGTACAGTTTGGACTGGGAAAGAGTAACGTGGTGATGTCAGACAGGAATGGGTTCTGTGTGAAGGATGCAAGACGGATGGGAGAAGAAACTGGGAGAGAGAAGTAGCACTAATAGGGTAAGAAGACTGAGGTGACAAGGACTGAGGAGAGAAAAGAGCTCCAGGTGTGTACACATGGGCAAAAGACTTGGAAAACAAAAGGCATGAGACAGGTTCTTTGTAACATTGGACCTGGATGTCTTGGTCCCAGAGGTGGTCTGGAGAGAGGTCTTGAGGGTAGAATTGGGGACTGGTTAATAAGTGAGATGAAAACCCAAAATTGGGAAGAGACATGTCTAAAATATTAGTATATCTGAGGGAAAGAGAGAGACAAATCATGTTTGGAAAAAACATAGATATAGGAATTGTGGGCCCAGTGTACACCTTTCTAAAGTCTGCGACAGACATCAGGAGACCTTACCCCAGCAAAGCCTGATAAACCTGCCGGCAAGGTCCCGTCACCTAAGGAGGCTCTGAGTTGGTACCACTAGCAGTTACTCTGTTAGTTCAAGTAACAAGAGCCTACATCACAAACCTGAAGTTTTCCTATCCAAGTGCTACTGTTGTGTTTGTACAAACAATCACCTGCAGACTGTGATGGGGATCACTTTTAACACTCTGAAGTTGATCATTCAAAAATCCTGAAACCTTTGAAAAAAAAAAAAACCTGTGAGGTTCACATGTGTGTTACCTAATTTAAGCATTTAATGGTTAGTCATCTAAGTCTAAGGTAGTGAATTCAGGCTGTGAGGTAGGAACCTTCAGAGGACAACTGATTTCATCCTGAGATAAGATGTCTAAGATGTCCAAAATGTACAGGGCAGGCAAGATGACAAGCTCTTTGGCACAGTCTATGTCTCTATGCTGTCTCTAAAATATTACTAGTTTAGCTTAGAAACATCTAGTTTAGCTTGAAAATAGCTTTTAGATGTCTCAAGCTAGGTCATGTGAATCCCAATGATGTTTTCTATATTTGTGTGTCTGATACAAGAGTCTGTAGTCTGATTTGTAGAAATCTTTAAGTCCAGCCCTCCCAGAGTTTGTAAGTGCAAATTTCCTCTTGGCATTTGTGTGTCCTAAATAGCTTGAACACTATGGATCTGAGGTTCATGACTGCAGCTGAAATTGATGAGAATCATACCTTAAATGCAGTGCTATATAATTCAAGGCTATGGGAAAATGAGATCATCATTATCTCAGACGGGCCAGCCAGGTTTAAAGAGCCTTTTTAACATTAGTGTTTGTCCTTAGTTATCTATGTATAAAATGGCAGCAGTAGTAAGGCACCCCTTAAAGTCTCTGTGAAGTCTGTTCATTAATTCCTGCAGCCACCACAGTTACTGGCGCTGCAGAAAACTCACCAGAGGAGCATTTTGAAATCCTGTCTGTAAGTTTTCGCTATGCGAGAAAACCACCAGAGTGTGCAGGCTGTACAGAGAACAAATTTTATATTGACTTAGCAACTCAGTACATTGTTCTCACCTATTCTGGACACCAAGAGAGGGAAGGGGCTTGTGAAAAACAGAAGATGGTGATGCCATTGGCTGCCATAACATGTATATGCACACAAACTGAATTTAAGTTGTGTAGACAACCATGGTTCTGGCATTTTTCTAACTTTCTGGTGCTCACTATCACAGTCTTAATAATGATTGTCTGGGAGTGTGAGACAGGTTTATTCCATCTGGAGATTTTGCCCAAGATTGTTCCCTTTCTAATTTCCCTCAAAAACTTCTGTTCATGTCTTTGTATGCCCCAACTTAGTATTCAAGATATTAGAGTATTCACTATAAAATATATCAAAATATTCAATATATTTTATATCAGGTGATAAACTATGGGGTGTGGTATTTGGTTTTGATATGAGTATATACACTCAGATTACTACAGGGAAAAATTTCAAAGTAGATGATTTCTCTGAGGCATAAATTTGTCGTTTTTAAAGAACTTGAAGATCACTATCACGATGTTTTTACAGCCGTATCCTCAATATTTTTATCAGCTTCCTCTGCTCAAAATTTTATTGATTTCTTTCCTCTTTGACCTGCAGCCACAATCTCATTATCACACATCGCATTCTTGTACATCCCAGCATTTACAATATGAAATACAGAATAGCAAATCAGGGTGATATCACATTATTGAAAATTTTCTTGCCTCATCTTTTATATTTTCTCCTGGTGGATTTTTTTCATTAATACGCTTTAAGAATTCCACAGATCCCACTTTTTGAGTTACTGATGTGGCTTTACTCTGTGGAACAGAAGTCTCAGAATAATTAGCATTTTGTTAGTCAGCCAAGTATCTCTCTGGCCTTCAGGCATTACTGCAGCATAAGTATAAAAAAAATGTCTGAATTTTTCCATTACATTTACCTCCTGTCTTCTTAAACTAGTTCTTTCTTCAAAATAGCAGTTCGTATCATAACATTTTTTTTGGTTATCACAACACTTTGTAGCTATAATAGTCATTGTAAATTCTTGCCATTTGGTTTTTCTTACCTTCACAGAATATATAGTTATAGTTATATAGTTATAGATATGCTGTGCAAATATATTCTATATAAAATATTTATTATCTAAAAGAATTCTTACCATCCCAGAATATTTATATATATGCTGTGAATATATGTATATGATGTTTATATATATAAAATACAATTACATTACTTGAATATATATGACCTAGTTGGAAACTGACACATAACAAATCTAAATCTTGTCAGATAATTCTTCCTAAGTATGTAACTTTTGATAAATCTATATTTTTTTTAATGGTGCTGCTATTAATAAGAAATAATTTAAAATGCAAAGAATGCTCAGAGTGTTCTCCAGCTAAAATTCAGAGCTCATCATAGAAATTATTATCTTGGGTATTCATTATCTCAGCACTGCAAGAGATCGTTCATATTGTTTGTGACATTAGCATTTGGCAAATAATCCCAAATAAAATATTGACATGTGCACCAAGTAGCTTTTTGTCTGAAGTAAATATTTTAAATACGTTGAAACGCGTATATTTCACAGAGGTTTTATTTATTTACTGATTCACTTAGAGAGGATTCAGAGAACATGAATAGGGAGTGCTAGACGTAATTTGTACAAACGTTAAGTGAATGTTCTGTTAAAGCAACTTTTATACACATGTGTCCTCAAGCACCTTGTTGAAGCAAAGACTTTTTCTTTGAATTTGGACCTATATAAGTAATGGATGAAAACAAGGGCTATGTAATAACTGCAGAATAGGTGGGGGCTTCATTTCCTCGTGCATTTTTTGCTTTTATCAGAAAAAATCCTCATGTTGACTGGCAGCATGCTGGCAACCTAGAAGGGTTTCAATGACCTCGAAATGCAGTTTTAAAGCCTGCCCTGGCTCCCTCTGAAATCTGCAGCAATTTTACTTTGAACTGCAAGGGAGTTATATCAATTCTCAGCTGATGCCGCAGTGCCAATAAACACGTTCCCATTGGAGGGAGGGGAAGAAAGTGTGTCTTGACACTGCAAGACCTGAGCCTGCTCAACCAAAGAGAAAATACCAGCTTCTGAGGATCCATCCTTTCATTTAAATTCTTCAAAGAACTGTAGACTGGAGATGCCCTTCAGAAGATTGCTTATATCCATGAACAAGGTAACCATGGAGGAGCCATACTTGTTTTTCCCCATGCTGAGGCCAAGAAGATGTTTGAAGAAAAACTAATTTCTAAGGATATTAGATCTGCTTCCCTTTCCTGCTGCAGCCTCTGTTCTCTCTCATTGCTCCCTTTCCATGGCAGGAGAGCAGGTGCAAAGCAGACGCTTTGGCAGATAAAATGTTCTAGTACTATAATTATAATCAACATTTCTGTGTAAAATACCCAAGGGTTTTTGCATGAACAACACATATAGGAAATTCCACACAGAGTTTTCATTTCCTTGTTCTCAGTCATCATATCATAAATACTAACAGCTTTAATCTTCTGAATTCCAAATTTTTTTGGGGGGTGGGATGTAATATCCCTGGGAAGTACCAGCTTGACCAGGCTTAATCCTCCCTTGCATCCAAGATGGCCTTGGCATAGTGGAATGAGAGAGGAGGCATTGGGAATACTCTGCAAAGGCTTGGATTTATGAACAGCATCAGCCTCAGCCTCCCCAGCACAACCTTTAGTTTTGTATGTAAGGCTGACGGTGGAGAAAGACCAGAGGCATGTGTGGCATAAGACTTCATTATTTTCATGGGCTTTACATGGACACAGGATTCTCTATCACAGGCCTAGTAGCAGGACAGACTTGGATGGGTCTCAAGGACGGAAAGCAGTGTTGGTGTAAGCTCTCTGGGAGCACTCCCTGGAGGAGGAGGACATGGGTTTTGTGTCCTTCTCTGTGCTGTGTGTGCAAACCATAGTGACAGTTGGAGTAATGGCTTTCCGAGGCAGACACAAGAAATTAGCTCAGCTTAATAGCATGCCTCAGTGAACATTGGAACTGAGGATATAATTTTCAACAAATCATATACTTCAGAAAGTTCATCTCTGTGTGTGCGAGTCTGCATGTTTCTTTATTTTTGTAATATAACTGTGAACAGGCTGAGAAATAACTTGAATTTTGTTTATTTAAAAACATGCATCTCTATTTTTAATAAATTATGCACAAACTGGTTTTGCAGTTCCTCCTAACCAAACTGAGCTGTGTCAAGGAAGTCTGTCAGCAAGATGGACAGACTCACCATGTCTCTCTGCTCTTTTGTTGAATTGGATTGCTATGATTAGGTATCCCATGAGGACATTACACATATTCATATTTATTGGTTAAGATTACTGTTCCCTGAACATCTCCAGTATTGTGTATAAGAGTCTTTGTTTCCATAAAGCAGCATTCCAGTAAAGAGAATAAAAGCAAATACAGAATGTGTGAAAACCTCAGCTTTCAGTGTGGAGTGGAAGAAGTATGCTAGCACTCAGGATTAAAAAAAAGATTGTAGGAGCATTTTTAAATGGAGGATTGAGGACGAGATGACAGGTGCAGGAGAGCATGCCAGTTGAAGTGACTCATTATCAAAAGGCTAAAACCAAAAACACTCTGCGTGCCTGAGAGAAGATAACAAAATCCAGATAGGAAATAACAAAGATTGGTGCAAACAATCCAAAGAAAATCAGGCATACAAAAAAGGTTTAGATCAATATTCCACATGAAAGTGCTCTGTGTGACTGCTGGGAGTTTAAGGATGGAGGTTAGTGAACTGTAACATTTAATTTTAAACATTTTTAATAGAAGGCATCTTCTAGAAGATACAGTGGGATGCTGTAATACGGTAGATTACAAATATATCTGGATAACAGAGAAGATTACACCACTAGAAGAGCAGTAGTCTTTGTTAAAAGAAAGCTAAGTTTCAAGTTGGTAACAGAATGAAAACGTGCTGTAAAATCAATTCAGTTTGAAATTCCATAGCCAAGAAGGATCAATAGTCAAAACCCAGTTGTTCTGTACTCGGAGGTCAGATCAGCCTGTCTGGAGGCCAGCCCACCCCATCCCAAGGCAGGGTGCCAAATAGGTGGAACCACTCACCATGCAAGTTCCTGTCCCTCTCTGCTGATGACAAGCTCAGGAGCCTACCTGACAGCACCGACAAAATGCCTACCCGTTCAGTGGGTAAAGTTAAGCATGGTAAATTCACTTGGTGGTCAAGGCTGTCCTGTTAGTGACTTAACCGAGTGGTGACAACAGCTGCAAAACACTCTCAGATTAAAGGCTGCAAGGGTCAGGTAGGTGCAACAGGAGACTTCAGCTGCCTGCAGGGGATTCAAACAAGTTCAGAGCATGGTATTATTCAGAGATGACAGTTTCAGACAGTTTTACTTCTTGGCCCATCTAGTCAGATGATCCACAAAAGGAAAAAACACTCTAGACTTAATCCTGAGCAATCTGCAAGAGCTATTTCTGCATATGACTATAGAGGAATAACTCTGTAGCAGTGAGTCTGAGGTATTCAAATCCAGTATCCCTGCAAAAATGAAAAAGGCGCCAACATTCCATGTTCGAGAAGGGAGCTGTTGACAAATGATGAAGCTAGTCAGAAGTAAATGACAGGAGTCATAAAAGAATAAGTTAATGGTAAATGTTTTATATATGAAGGAGTAAGCATAGCTTGTAAAGGTTGAAGTCATGCTTCACTAATGTACTAGACATTGTTTAAGGTATCAGCCATTCATTAAATGCAGATATCAAAATGAAACAAAATCCATGATTATAACACCTTGTGAGCCATTGGTGAAACTGTATCTTGAGTATTGCATGAACTTTTGCTCCTTTGATACAGTATAACTGGGAAAGGTACAGAAAGGCAGCAGTTAGGATCAGGGACTGTAAACAGCATTTAGTTAAGGGGAGGAAACATTACAGGACTCCTCAGCTTAGAAAAAAAAGGTGACTTAAAGAATTTTATCAAATGTCTGTAAATCATTAATGATATAGAGGTAGTAAACAGCTATTTCTTATAACCTAAGATCTAGAAGCATCATATAAAATTGCCATGTAGAAGGCTTAAAATTAACAGACAATGTTTTTTCATATAATGCATAATTAAATTGAGAAGCTTATTGCCACAGAGTGCTGTCAGGACCAAAAGCATAGAGAAATTTTAAAAAGTATCAGACATAGATAAGGCCGATACATCCCAGCCTTCTCAGCATCCAGTATTGGAGACTGAACTGGACAGGCACCCTGCCTAGCCAGGAGTAACTGTTTTTACATTCTAACCAAAGTAATTTAAAAGTTGGAGGAAAAACCAAGTCGTTATTTTCACCACTTCTACCCATCAGATGATAACCTTTGATTATTGCAAACTGGGCTGGATTCCAAGTGATAATTTCAAGATGAACAGCTCCAGCTAAGTTATCATATCCCAGGGGCTCTCATTTGTAACTGGAAACTAAACAGGAATACCAAGTCTTTCTTAGTTGAATGGATCACAGCAGCCCCCATCTCGTTATTTCAATGAAGATAAACATCTTTAATTCATATAATAATTTAAATACATATAATAAATTAATTCAAATAATAAATTAAATATATCCCTTTCAATGTGCAATTCAATGACTTCCATACTTCCACTTTCACCTTCTTTGGTGAGAATTTGGTTTAAAAAAAGTTAACAGTAATAAGGTTATTTTCAGACTGATACTTTCCCTTGCTGCAGTTGGTTGCTCAGAAAACATGGAAAATTGGGTTGTGCTCATCTGCCTTTTTCTGGTGTCTCAGTGCATTTTGTGACTTGCCTTGAGACACCACAAGCCAGGAATGATATATTTAATTAAGCTCCTTAAGCAACAACATTCTGACTCGGTAAACACTAACACTTCCCCTTATGCCTGAGAAAACACAAAGATCTGGTCTCAGTTTGGGAATAGTTCAGAGTGCTAATACAAACAACACAACTTCTACTATTTTTACAAATGGTCCTGAAATGTTTTCTAGCAAGTGTTGATCACACTTATCACTTAGGAAGGTAATTTTACTCTGTTGTTCTGTATCTTATGAGTGGAATCTCTTGTGTGAATACAGGAAATTATTTCTTTGGGATAAGGAGAGAGGGGATCAGTGCTGAGAAGCCTTTAAATGGTCCTCCCATAGTTAAAAAAACCCTCCAATATAACCCAACCCCCCAAGTAGCTAGAACTTAAACCTGCAGATACTCCCCAGTGACATGGATTGGGTCAGGTATTTTACAGCTTGAGTTACTTTTGTCCACGTTTGTATATGGCCAATCTATGTTTTACAGGTGTGTAAAAAGAGTACAGAGGCACATACAGGGTTATACGTGAGTTCATACATCGATCAATAAGGGTCAACATTGGCATAGCAATGTTTCATAGAAATTTCCAGTGGCCATATCAGCACAGGGCTTGCATCTCTGTGCCGGACCAATCACTTGCTCACTCTCCCCCAGCAGACCTTTCTCCCCATCCGAGGGTCTGTGTAATGCTCCACTCTTCAGAGTTCACTTCATTTGTTTGTTTTTTTAACCACTGACAGGTGTCTGAGGTGGGCAGGTGGGGATGCAGAGAAACCATACAGGAATTGTTCATCTCAATACTGTGGAAGTGCCATATGATTGCATATGTTTGGAGCTCCTGGGTCTCTTGGGGAAGGAGAGCTCTGCTCAGGAACAGCATTGCAGCCATTAACTAACTCATTCACAAGAAAAAGATTTGGGAGCAACAATGTGGTAGAAGATCGTTTACCAGTGGCAGCACGGCTGAGGTCCTGTGGGCCTGTTGTGGAGTCTCTGATGCTTACCTAGGGGTTTTGGGCAAGTCAGCTTTGGAGCACTGTGGAACATAAGGCAACTTTGGAACACAGTGTGCATTGCACACTGGTCCAGTGATGCATCAGAAATGCAGTAATTTTAATTTTAGAGTTAATGAGACAGCAATGAAGTTGGATCTCACTCGCTTTGAATTAAGCCGTGTTTAAACTCAGCAATGAAGATATGGTAAAATGATATTTTTGTTGCTATTCCCTATGCCTTTGATGACAATATAGAAAAAGAAAGCTGAAGGGGTTTCTAAACTGTCAGTATTTCTCTAAAAGGAAACCAAAGCATCTGCATCCGTGTGCACTGGAAGGCATCAGGCCTCATCATGCTTACTTGCGTTGATACTCTTTATTATTACTATTTCATCCAAACTAAATGTAAAAAAAAGATTCACCTGTTGAATTTTTGCGCTTTTTGTTTTGTATTCTACTGCTGTGGCAATTTTTCTGTGGCAAAATTTTTGTTGCAAAATCTGAAAATAGGGAAATGCTTGCATCCAAGATTATTTTTTACTTGAAATACAGAATAGGAATATTATTTAAATACGTCTTTGAACTTTTATGAGCACTGAAGGCTCAGCTGATCCGATTAATGTTCCATTCAGTCAACACATCATCTAGTCCTTACTCTTTTCCTGACCGCAAACTGTAGCTTGTTTACAAATGCATACATGTTTAGCAAACAACCTTTTTGGCCTATGTGAATTTTGTGTCTCGTCAGTTCTGCGGGAAAGTGCCAACTGGTTTAAAAGATCCCTATTATTTCACTATCTTTGTCTGCAACTGTGTTTTGTTTCCTCTTAGGAGTCCCACTCTCATTCATCATGTTTCTTTTGTTCCCTTTTATTATCAGGCTGTTGTCTCAGAACATGAGCTAAACACCAAACACCCCTTTGTTAGTTACTTGTCCTTATCGTTATCATCAGGATCAGTTCCCTTCACATTTTCACATCTGACCAGCCTTCCTGAAAGTCAAATTATATTACAATTAAAAAGGCCGTGACATAATATGCACAGGAACTTCCTATTCGTATCCACAGAGTTGTGTATCTTTAACTGAGCAGAAAAACAAATCACTGCATTTGGAGGGCTGAATTCAGGGATAAGGTGGGGTAGAACATGAACAACAGTGGGATATGTCCATTTTATCTGCTTTATTTACCAACTAAAGAGGGGTTGTTGTTTCTTATAAATCAGCTGGGAGATCTCAGCAGAGTTCTGCCCCAGGATATGTCTGTTTAACTGTTATCTTAGGCCTAAAGAACTGAAATTTAGGTCTTCAACTTCCCCAGAAAATGGCCTAATCATGAGACAACGGGCCACCCTGAGGGGGGAGGGAGAAGGTTTCTTCCTCTCCTGAGGATACTCTTTCTGTTGTCCAGAAAAGTATTTCAGGATTCACTGGCCATAAGATAGAGGAAAGCATCTCCTGAGTTGCAGAGGCAAACAAGTCACGACAGGACAGTAGGAGCCCAAGCCCTCTCAGCACACCAGCTACTTCATCTGGGAAATGGGTGTAAGGAGGGGGACACATGGAAAATCACTCTTGGGGGTTCAGGGGCAAAAGTGGCCAAGACAGCGAGCTGAAGCACTGGGCTGGCAGGAGGAGGACACAGACATTGGGTGTGAGTGCCTTACTACTGAAACCTCCTCCTGCAGTCCATGTGAGGAGGTGGCTGTCAGATGCGTAAACAGAATTTATATCTATTGTTGTTATTATCCTGGGAGTAGGAGAGTCGTACCATTCTCAAGATCCTCATTTGCAGCATAGGCAGTTAAAATGTACTTTGTAGCTCAAACGTTTATGTGTACTTTTCCTTTGCTTTCAAGACTTCCTTGCACAGAAGCATTTCCACCATTGTCTTTTTTTTCTTCCTTGAGAATCTCTCTTGCCAACTGTATCACGGCTCTCTCAGAGCTGGTTTTACCTTATTCTCCTGCTCAGTCACCTTCCTTACATTCAGTGCAGGGTTTCTGAGTTCCAATTTTAACTCCACCTGTCAGCATTTCTTCAATATGAGAATGACCTGCCTTTTCTCCAAAGATCAGCAGAGAAAAGAAGCTGAATGTGTGCTGTCTGTATCTCTTCCCTCATTATGTCTGTTTTTAGCATGAAATCTTTCATTTTCTTCTTCCTTGCTGTAAGCTTTGAGAGTGTATTTTGCTAACCTCGGCAATTCTCCAAGCAGATCTGGCTGTACCTTCCGTCTATACAATGCACAAAATGAGGCGAGGGAAGTATAGAGTTTGCAGGTACGATTACTTGTAAGTATAGAGACCGCTTGTCTTTTTGTTTGGCAGCACCTATGGAGAGACTGAAGGCGAGAAGTCTTTTAGAGGATGATCTTTATGTTCTCTCCTAACTCATGGAGATTTTGTGTAACATTCTTCTTAGGCTGCATATTTGCATAATGTAAAATAAAAATAGATTGAAAGTACATTCCTTGCTCCAGAAGCACACAAAGGATAGTGGGAAATGTGCAGATCATTGTGTTGCACCTGATACCCTGTATATTGTTTATCATATAAACTTTTCTTTCTGATAAGGATCCTCTGTGTCTGTAAGAAAAATTCTGTACAGTTATTGATGTTTTGATTTCTTTCTTTCCAGTTTTTCAATAGATCAAGATCAGATGCCAACACTGATAAGCCGAATTTCACTGCCTGTGCTAATATTGATTTAATGAGAAGGCCGTGGAGGAAAACAGCCATTGGGACTGAATAAGGTTAAGACTTCTTCATGATGAAATGATATCAAAACTGGAGACACACCCTGACAAGAAAGCAAATGGCGTAAGGCTGGTCCTGGGAATTCATCCTGTTCCCAGGGCATCCCTTTGCATTGCCATGAACCATGCTATGCTGAGCAGTGCTGGTGCCTCTCTGACTGGATGATCCTGCTTCGCTGCAGCTCACATGCTTCTGCAGGACAGTTTGCACAATCTTATGCAGAAAGCATAGAGCTCAGGATGAAATTGTTGTCCATAATCTCTGATGTTGTGTGTCTCAAGCCTGAAAAGCCCTACATAAGATAGTTGAACACCTTGAGCCTGGTGAAAAAAAGCTTTCAGTAAGGGATGCTGACCCTTTTTAAAAATGCCTGACACAAATCCAGATCAATTTGAGACTATTTTTCTTATACCTAGAACATTCTGGTTTCTAATTCTTTTCTTTATTTGTGAACTGAGTATTTTACTCTTTATCCCATTTGATACCTTAGGGCTGACTCTATATCATATAAACTGAGGAAAGCGATTATACAATGTGGTTGCCTGTGTTCCTAAGTCAAAACGAATTTTGCTGTCAGTGAGAATGCCATCATATCATAATTCCCACGACAGATTGTGATGACAAACAGGATTACAATCTGTGGTTTAGTATAGGAAAGAAATAGTGGAAGGAAACAAAGTCTTAAGAAACAAAGATCCTGTTTTCTTTCAGCTAGAATTAACATCACAAAATAAAGCAATGTCCTGAGAATTTCAATTTGGGGGTCCCTGACAGACATTTTATCCTGAAGTTTTTCATCATCTCACATTTGTCACAATTGCTAAAGTATCAAATTTGGGGTTTGCTGGCTGTGCAAGTAAAACTGTATGTGTTACATTTTGTGATACGAAGGAGGAGAAAATAGAAATATGAAAAATGGAAGCCTAATAGCTGAATCTAAGGTAGAAGAAAAAAAAATTAGGTCTCTAGACCTGTGATTATATCTCCCCTAGTTAATTTCAGTAAAGACCAGGACTCACAGGGATATTGGATCATCCAAGTCAACAAAACCTGAAGCTCTGTAATGTCACAATTGAGGAGACTTCTGTTTAACTTGTCAGCCATGCAGAAAGCCTCAGAAATGCCCATTCAAGCCTGTTGTAGTGGATACTTATTTAGACTGGACACTTGGTTAAAACAACTTTTTAATGATAACTTTTCATTTGAGCATGTTCTGTACTTTAATGCTTATTCTTTTTTCCTGCTCTGCTAGCTTCAACATGTTAGAGATTAACATCTTTTTAAAAAAAATTTCTGGCAGTTGGTTCTCAACTAATGATTTGGTCGTAGTGAGGAGTAACTTCTAAGTTACAGTCTCATACCTTTTAAGAAAAGCACTGCCCTTTAAATAAACTGCACCATATTATGGCTATAATTCCTGTATGGGTACCCCCTGGGGAAGCATCATCAAAAAGATATTATTCTTTCCATGTTCAGATCAGCTCACTGAAAGCAACTGCCTTTGATTTCAGACTTTGCTCACCTGCCACTCAGAGCATTCTTGGGGATCACTGTGATTTCAGGCCGAGGTGCCATGCAGACTGTAGAAGTCTGAGCCCTGTTAAAAGGATTTAGGGACGAAACCGCCCTATCACTTGCTATCTTTTGCGGCTCTTCTTGAGCACTGTAAGTTTTTGCATCCTCCATGCTACTCACAGAAGGAGGTAGGTAATGGTTTGGAAAGCTGATCGCATTTCTAACAAAAAAAAGGGGAAATACACTTTCTCTTCTCAAACTGCAAGATGGTTCATTTGATATTGTCATCATCCCCTCTGTGTCTCATGGAAAGGGGAGTGGAGGTGCTCCCACACAAAGCAAATGCATTTACAGATTTACTTTATAATAAAAGCAGTGTTTTCCCAGATGTACACTAATAGCTTTATTGCACTGTGAATGCATGTGTGATTTGGGTTAATGTATCGAACCACTGCTTGTCTAGAGAACCTGTAATTGTCATGTATGAAAAGCACAGTGATCTATACAGGCTCAGTTGTGATATTTAGTTGATTTGATGCTGTGCATCTTTGATACTTTAACAAAACCACAGCTTATCTGAAAGAAGCAGCAGGCATGGAGGACCAGTAAACACTCTCAGCCTGTGCATGGATCCGATGTAGTGAGAGTCCCCAGGTTTTGCCGTTCTGTGAAGGGCTGGCTTGGTACCTCTAGGATGAAGAGTTCACCTTTAACTATAAGTTTATGACTGTGTTGCTCTTCAGCTGCTTCACATGCTTGCCAAACATAGGCCAGCATTTAACCAATATATTTGAGCATTTTTCATCTGTGTTGGCAACATATCTATTAATTATAAAAAATAGGTTTGTGTTTACTATTTCCCCTTAGTATTATATAACTTCCATGAGAATGTGTCTCACTTAGCAGGAGTGAGAGAGGTACATATGAATGCTCTAACATAGTAGGAATGAGTTAAGCTCACACATGTATACTTTTGAAGGCATCTTAACTTAGAAAGGTGCTGTCAGGTAATTTAAGTCCAAAATAACATAATGCAATATTTATGTATAGCTGAGCATATCCCTTTCTCTTAGCTGGACATGTTTCTTTCTACCTGCTTAGCTCCTGTGGACAATTTGGTTAAAGCATCAGAAGCATTTTACAAAATCAACTGACAGAGGAAAGACTTTAGAATTTATTTTAATATTTCAGTTAAAGCAGCTGGTGCTTAGATTCACATCCATAGTGCATGAGAACTGAACCAATTCCTTGCCCTTTCACATCATGCCATTAATTTTGTTGTTCAGGTTAAGTAAAGCTTTCTGAAGCTTCTGGAACAGGTTGCCCAGACAAATGGTAGATGCCCCATCCCTGGACACATTCAAGGTCAGGTTGTACTGGGCTCTGAGCAACCTGATCTAGTTGAAGATGTTCTTGCTCATGGCAAGGGGCTGGACTAGATGACCTTTAAAAATCTCTTCCAACTCAAACTGTTCTAGGATTCTATGAAGCAGCAAAGTTTTCTTACAAAGAATTTTCATTTGCAACAAAAGTCCGGAGAAATAAAACCTACTGGCTGTCATTGTGCAATGTGACAAGAAACAACCAAAGATGGTTGTAGCTCATGTGGAAACCACTGGAATGTATGCAGCCATCCTGAACCACCCCAGCAGTCACCTGCTCAGGGTTGCTGTGGCCACATAGTGATGTCTCCCCCAAAGCTACTCGAGTGATGAATGTGAGCTAGCCCACAGGTGTCAGCCCACACGTGATGTCTGCCCAAAATCCACTCCAGTGATGGACGTAAGCTAGCCATAGGAAGCCTATTTCCACACTGAAGGGAAAGTGATTTAAATAATCCACTCCCATCTATGTAATTTAAAATTCAATACACTAAATATGATAGTATTTGGTGCAATCTGAGAGCAAAATGCCCTACTGCAACAGAGAGACAGAGTTCCCAAACAACAGTCATCGATAACATCAATATCAATTAGGGTCTCTAGGGGAAGGCCTGGTAGAGGTATCATAAGTAATAACTGTGGAGAGAAAGCAGCACTGGTAATGCAATTAATGCCAAGATACACAGTAACTGCTTTGCAGTCTGGTAAAGTTTGTAGGGCTTAAGTACATCCTGAAGATCAGAACTAAGTGCTGGGGAGAGAAAAGCTGTAGAGCAGAGGGGGAGTAAAGGCACAGTGTGTCATTAAACAGTGGTTACAGTACTAAAACCAGAAATGCTGCTTTCTTTGCAGCTCTCTGAATGCTTAGAAAAATCATGTGGTGAATCAGACTGTATCTGATCAAGATGCAAATCCAAAAACTGCACATCATGTAGCTGAAACGGAATTTTATTTACCAGCTGCTTCTCAAGAGGAAGCTGAAGATGAAATAGCCATAAGTTTGCTGTGGGTGTTGGTGAAGGTGGCAGGCACCAAGAGATGCGTGGTACAGTGGAGAGCCCCGAACACCCACTGCCACAGTGGCAGCAAGGTCTCCCTGAAGCTACTGACTAGTGGCTTCCTGAAGCTTTTGGGTAAAGTTCTCACACGAAGCTCAGATTTTCTCTATAGACTTCAGGGGTATGAAAGAACCAATTCCCTGCTCAGCCTGTGTAGGGAGAAAGAAAAATACAAACCACAGCAACAGTTTTTCATCTGGCACAGAAGTTTTCTTTTTCATTTTTATATAATTAACACAGGAGAATGCAAAGTGGTGCCTACTAAATTTAAACATTTTTAAATGTGCAGGTCTAGAGATTTCACACCAAGGACTTTAAAGGTAATATATGAAGAGATCTTGTAACCACTAACAATAGTATTTCAATGTATTGAAATATTACAATGTATTCACTTGAAATATTACAAAGAAGGGAGAATATATGAAAGGTAACCAAACAGGCAAAAAACTGGAATGGTTTTTAGAAGACTGTAGCAACAAAGAGATAGAGGCTAAAAATACAAGTAATCAATGTCATGGTTTCATGGAAGGTAGATCTTCTCAAATGAAATCTCACTGTCTTTGACTCAGCTACAGTTCGGGCAGTAGTGACAATGTGTCAATACCATCTACTTGAGTTGCTGCAGAACATTTATATATATTTTTATATATATTTTTTTCTACATTTATATTTATATATTTAGATCTAAAAGCTTTTATCTGGTGAAATTAAGAAGGCAAGTGGTAAATTTAGACATTCACAGACAGGTCTCAAGCTAGATGAGAATGGAGACTTCCAATGAACCAGGCTGGTTTTGCTGTGTCTACCAGCATTCAGTTTCTAGTCTAAGGCTATTCAGTATTTATATTGATGGTTCACAGGGTGAGTCAAAAAGTCTTTGCTGACAAGATTTTGGCTCTCAGAAGATTGCACCAGTAACACATGACTATGAATTGGCTACTTAATGCTCTGGATCCACTGTGTACATGGTCCTGACACAGCAGGGTTTGTTCTTACATCTACAAAAGAAAGATCTGGTTATTCAGGGGAAAAGCTTATTTCTACACATTTTCAGTCTGAGAGAACATGTTGGAAATGAGCAGCTCCAAGGAGAAAAAAATGGAAAAGGGAAAGAAACATGGGGGACAAGACAAATCATGGTGCACTGCTGCTTCTGCAGCTGTAAGGAAAGACAGGTCGCCTCAGGAGGGAGGAAGCAAAGCTGCCTCCCATGCAGGCCAGCTGGGAGAGCGCCTGCACTGCGCTGGCCTTGAGAAGAGACCCAGAAAAAATTTAGAGATTACGAAAAACCTTTCACAAAAGGAAGCTGGGAAGTGACTAGATAACCACGTCTCATACAGTCTCATGTCTCACCCCACATGCCTACGGGTGGTCTTCTATAGAGAAAAGGAACCTCACTGCTGTGCTCTTAATGCTCATAAATTTTGCAGCTCTGCAATGGGACAACGATTATAAACAGATCTCGTGCTTCAAGGCTTCAGGGTCAGGAGAAAATAGCACCTTTCATGTCACAATCAGTATATGCTTCAAATCTCTCTGGGACCTGATGGGAGAGACTTTTCATTTCCATGAGCTCAGACATACTGGGTACCTTGGGAACCTTCTACCTGCCTGTGCATTGGAGGTGGTTTTGCTGCCAGTGATCATACAAACCCACCCTCAGTGTTGCTAGGTTTTGGAAAACAGATAAAGTTCAGCCTATCTAAAAAGCATCGGTTTGATATTAGGTGTCCTGGGATCTGCAGGAAGGCAGGTGAATTTATCTGGTACTCTGCTTTGGACTTAATTTCTGTGAAGGACATGATATAAAATAAATTTCAAACTGAAGTGGAAAATATTCTCCTTTTTTTTAATACAAATATTAATTCAGAGGGGGTCATTGGTAATACAGAAAAACAAATCAGAAGGAAAAAAAAAAGGACTGAATGGCTAGAAGGAATGGAAGGACAGATGAGGTTCAGGGAAAGCTATAAAATAAAATCGCTATTACATGATTAAAGAAACAGAACGAAGGATAGAAAATGGCTGTTTAATTCCAGCAGGCTCAGATAAGGCTAGTGGCCAAACTAGTTATTGCACATCTCTGTTTTCCTGTAGTGAGCTGACAATCCACATTTCATTCTGTTGGATAGTAATAGAGAAATGCACTTTAAAGAAGAAAATATACTAATACAAATTATAGAAAACTTGTGAATGTGGAATACAGATATTATTTTGACAGTAATCATGCATGACCAGTAGCAAATACATTAGAAGAGGGATACTTAGGGTATTTTACTTTGTGCTAAGTGAGAGAAGAAGCTGTGATATCTGAGCTTGGATATCAGTTTATTTAATTTATATATAATGTATGCATCTGCTCAAATAAATGGTGTTAGTCAGAAGCCTTAAGACCTTTACTAACACTGCATGGTCAAAAGGAAAGAAACAGATGTCAAGGACATGAAATGTCTAAGCAACAAGAGCTATTAACCCTCACTTATTTAACAGGATGCAACTCCTCAAAGTGCATTTTACTACAATGTTGAGATGAGTTGAGCATAAGCAGAACATGAACCAAAGAGCCAGACTCCTGAAATCTGCAGATGTAAAGCAGTATCCCTTTATGTTTCCCTTGTCCTTCTACCTTTTCCTAGGATAAAGACCCTGGATGAATTTTTGGGCTGAGCCAATTGAACCTTTTTTATATTCTAGTTTTGCACTTTGTGTTCAATCTTTCCTGAGGCAAAACTACCAATAGTTATTACTGATTTCATAGCTAAAGTGCCCTAGACAATACACAAGACAATCCTTGATTTCTGGAGTTTATTATCTGTGTTTAATGAGACCTGTGCTGAACAAAGCATTAAAAATCTGAATTTGTGTTTGCAAAATAAATTTGCCCATCCTGTTTCCATATCCATGTGGTACTTTCCCCTTTTTTAGTCCCTGAAGCAATCACTCCGTATCAGTCAATATTAATGACTAAAATGAAATGGAAATGTAATGAAAGGAAAGGAGTCCTCTCAGATGTAATACTGCATGTCTGAGTTGAGGATTATGAAAACAGACATTCAGACCCAGCAATGTGGAAACTTCCCAGCCCCTGTTCTTAACTGAGGATACACAGAACTTTACTTCAGTGCATGCATTTAAGTTTGCAAAAAGAGTAGTGGAGCTGGACCAAAGTATGGTGGCTCTGCTTAGGGACAAATTGCCCACCTCTGGGTGAGTACTAGAAATGAACCTTCAGTGTTGTCAGTAAACCAGGTTGTTGTTTAATCTTAGTCTCAGTTTCCTCTTTTCAAAATAAATTACCTATTTCAGAGAGGAGAGAAACCTGACTGGACCTCTGCGAAGTATTTAAAAAGCCCTCCAAATGGAAACAATACTAGCTCAACTGCACAAAGAAGGTATGGTGAGGGATGTTTCAAGGTGGCTACAACTGAGGAGAGGTAAGGAGAATAACAACACATTGTGCTTGAAGGTAAGCAAATGATTTGAAGGAGAGTTGTCTGAGAAATGGTCAAAGATCACCACCGAGATCCAGTTCAATGGCCAAGTTTGGGGAATGGGTGTGCCCCGAGGTACACAGCTCCAGGGCACCAGTAGGTCATGGAAACATCCTACTAGCAAGCTGGAGGAGACTGATGACCTTAATGGCAACACTGCAGGACAACAGGTAATAGTGTGAACTGAGAGAGGTCTCCACCTCACATGTGGTCCACAGTGTCTATTTTCCAGCCCCCCTAGTATGCTCATAACAGGCAATGGCAGAAGCCTCCAAATCCAGTTGAGAGACACAGTCTGCCCCAAGCCATCTGCACCACTGCTCAACCCCATCGCCCCTTCTTCAGAGATCCCTTCTTTCATTGCCTGTTTACTCCTTACTCATCTTTCCCCTCATCTCACCTCACTCATGCCCTCCAGATGGCCCTCAGCAGGCTGAGGTCTTTATAAGCCCTTTACCCAGGCTGCAATGCTCTAGCCCCAGCAGCAGCTGGGTATTTTATTACAAGCCAAGGAGGGAAAAGCTCTGGGCATATCTTCAGGGGAGGGAGGTGAAAGCTAAAGGTGCCCATGTCTTCCTCCCAAGCTTGTGACCACGTGGCTGGGAGTCACAAAGTCTAATGGGCCTGATGAGAAGCCCTCTGGAGCAGGAAACACCAGGTAAGGAGAAGAGCTATTTAAGCTAAAACACAATGTTGGTACGGGAATGAAAAAGGATATGTCAAAAAATTAATCTAGGCTGGAAATTATAACCTTTCTAAGCTTTGGAGAGGCCCAGGAGCAAAACACCATTCTGATAACTGTTGTGGGAATGAAAAACAGTAATTAGATTTTAATATAGATCTTGATCGTCTTATGAATAGGATTACTATACCTAATCATCTGCAAAAGCAAAAATTGGGCTTCATAACATACAATCCTATGCAGCAGCCTGTTCAGACTGCTAGGTCTTCAGACCATCAATGGTTCCTTCCCGTACTCTTTTGAAGTGCCAACATACTACATCCATGACCACGGCAGGGCTTTTTTTGTGCTGCTGTATTTAAAAAAAAAAAAAAAAAAAAAAAGACCCTAAGGGGAATGAAACAGGAAAAAATAGATGTGAAGCTCAGAAAGGCTATTTGATTTGGGGGGGAATATATAGAATCGTCTTTTGGAAGAGAAGTTGTGAAATTTCTAGCATGTCACGGCAGACAGTGCTTGCTGGGGCTGCCCCGGGTGCCGCCACACGCCAGCAGCCCCAGCGGCTCGGCTCCAGCAGCAGGAAGATACTGCGGTTGTTTGGTGCCATCTATGGCCAGATACTCGTTCACACATCCCAGGATCATTTTAGAAAGGCAAGCATGCAGATGTGTTTTAATGCGATCAGCAACTACATCGATATACAATGCATCTATAAATATATCTATGGCTATTCATGTACCCCTTCTCTGCCAGCTGTTGGAAGCTAACAGTAAGCTTCTGGACTTACTAAATACTTTTGGCCTTCGTAATCAAAGCTCAGTAGATTAATTTGGGGTAAAAAGTGAGGAAACTTTACTTCAGTAAAGGAAACACAGTGCCAGAGAAGATGCAACACCTTTTTTCTACACGAATGATGTATTTATTACAGACATCAGTTGCTGTGTCATTTCCTCTCCTTCCTCCCATGCATCCTCAAGGACAGGCAGCATTCAGTGCCACAGCCAGTGGTCATTCTATTGTTTTGGGGAATGCTGTCTGGTCGTGCCCATGACTTTGCAAAGCCATCTCTCAGATGTAAAAATTACTGAGTGGCCTTGGCAGCATCGTTCTTCTCCAGCCATTCTGCAGCGTGTCCGTGTGTCCATCTCTTGACACGTTATGTCAGCAGTGCTGCCTATCGACTCCCTCCCCTGCAGCAGCTCCTCCATGGGAGCCAGCCAGCAGTGCCAGCACGAGGATGTGCACAAACCCAGCACTGCCTGGGGAGCTTCCCTGTCCTGAGGCAAAGGTCTGTGTCTCTTCTCTCCTCCCTCTCAGTTCAGTCCTGTTCTCTGACTGTGTTTGTGCACAGCTGTGAAGCCTTCCAAAGTATCTCTGGAGAAATTTAGAGCACACTAAGGCTAGGACCAACTCTGACTATGCCTAAACAGCCTTTTGAAATTAGTCTGTCTCCTAGATGACATACGGAGAAGGATGCAAACTCCTGCATGTAGATGTCTGTATATCTAGATCTACATATGGGTTAAGCATCCAAACTCCCACCAGCACCGAGACAGGGCATGAGTGGGATGTAGGGCCCACACACAGGCAACCTTGTGCCATGCAACATGCCTTTGTGTATCTCATTCATCCTCACAGAACTGCCACACTTGACAGTGGGATCTTCAGGAGACACAAACCCTTCTGCAGCAGGAGCTGGTGGTCCAGCAGGACACCCAAGGTTTGTTCAAAAGGCTCTGTGTGGGCAACAGTGGACACTTAAATTCAGGTGGGTTGACCTGGAGCTGAATCCCACTGACTGTACTGCTATCTTCTCAGAGCTACTGACAACATGCGACCAGCTGGTGCAGTCTCTGTATAAAACACACTTCAGAGTTCCCTTCAATTACTCATAATATTGCACCAATAATTTCTACTGACAATTGATGGCTGCAATGCTATTAACAGCTACAATGCCAGTTAGTCAGTTCAGATTGTGGGAACTAATATGGAATTTAAAAGAAGAATATTTTAACTGGTTATTTAAATAACGAAATGACTCTATAAAATTGTCTACAAAGCCATGTCTATATTCCAAATCATCTGACATATGCTCACTGAGAGCATCTCCTGATAATGTCAGTGAGATTTCCGATGTAATACTTGAGTCAAAAAGGTGTTGTACATTCACATGCTGTTTGTGTGAGCCACAGAAAGGGGATGGAAGATGTATTTCCATATTTTGACTTGGATCACCTGTTTCACATTGATAATAATGTTGCCATAGACTACACGAGCCAGAATTTTACTGCTAGGGGGTTTGAAAGATCAGAATTTGAAAGTCACTTGCTATTTGTGATGTTTACTTTGCCCATAGGCCATAAAATGCTTTGCTGGATTGTAGAAAATAATAATACTTAGAAAGAGGTATTACTTCCATGTATTCCAGAATCTGTAGGAACTAAATGTAATGGATCAATCCTAGCTATCTAAAGTGTTTAAGAGCTATATACAATAGAAAGTAGCAAGTGTAGCTGGGGAGTAAAAAAAACCCAGATGTGTATCCTTGATATAAAAAAATATACAAGAATATTAAAGAGAAACTGTGCATATACCAAAACTGGGTGGAGCATCACTGAGAGAGAGGGTTTAATATGGTGAGGCTGTCAAATGACAAAAATGGTGTAGTACTAGGACCTTTTCTTCTCAAGGTGAATAGGTGTAACATTATAACAGTACTTACAAAGAATTTTGATGGCTTTTGTGATATCAAAAGTACAGGAAATAGAATTGGATATGGTGCTATCAAGAGTGTCTGAATTTCGTCAATAATAGTAAAACTCTTCCCTAATAGTCTAATAATCATAACAATTTCTTAAGAGGTCTTTTACTCAGTTATCCTCTTATTTTCCAGTTTAGGCCATAGGCAGAAGTAAGATAGGACCAGGCAGACCTCTCTGACACGCTATCATTCTCCTCCCACCTAACAAAAAAAGAAAGAGCAGATGAGGGGAAAACAAGGTACAAGGAACTTTAGAAATATGGATATTTTCACTGAAGTGACCATGTTGGTATGGTGTAACTAGCATTATTTGTGGTTTGAGCATGGTGTATAGAAACCTTGAAGAGGTGTCTGGCTTTGGAAAATTAAAGTGATCAATACACAGTCAGAGAACATATTAAGCTTTACAAGTGCAATTACTTTAAGGGTGGTACACATTGCAGCCAGCCTCAGCATGGTACACCTGAAATGATGTGTTTGGTCTTCTTTAGAAAACAGGATTGTAATACTTGGCACTTACAAATGCATTTATTTCAACAGGAAAGAAAACCGGTTTTGGTTTTGGGTAAGGAGATGAGGAAGCACTGAGACTAAATGAATCCTTTATATCATAGGACACATCAGAAAGAGCAATCCAGAACTCATACATCCTGGGTCTAATTATCATGAAAAAACAGCAATTTTATGCAAATCAAACATGTGAAAGTGAATACAGGTGTATGAATGCTGTGTTGACTTCCTTCCCATTTGGATTTCAGCATATTCATACCATTTTTTTTGTTAGGCTGGTCACTATAGTATAAAGAGGTCCTAAATCCTTGCAGTATATGTCCTAGAATTTATTTTCTGGATTCATGGCCTGACATCTAAATTCCTACGAGTAGATGATGAACTTTTTAGCCTAGCCATTTCTAAGAAGTTTATAATTTGTCTCTTCTACATGAGGGTGTTCCAATCTGGGATCTGTAGGCCCAGCAGAGATTCACAATAGATCATATGATGGTATAACATCCATCAGTTCTTTGACAATATTGCTTTTAATGCAGCCTACCTTTCTTTTGACCTTTTTCACACAACAGACCCATAAGAGGATAGAGGAGGGTTTTTCACATTGCCTCAGTAGAGTGATTTAAGTTGGTTGTCTTGTCTTCATAAGCTCTGTCTCCGCTCAGCTGCATCAGACATGTCCCAGCACCGGTCACCTCCAAGCAGAGGAAAACTAAGACACTGTGGACCAGGTCCTAAAGACTTCTGACTTCCAAGAAAGACCAAGAGGACCAAGCTCCATATTTGGATGGCTAGAGCAGAGCGGTATTCACGTAACCTTTGTTCTAGAAAGAGGTTGTTACAAACTCAATTTGGAATGTAAGGGGTTTCTGAATGAGAAAGGCATATACCAGGGAGGGCTGATAACCTGGAACCCACTCATTTATTTACTTTTTTTCCATGTTCACAGGAGGAACTGGTATTTTCAAAGAGCTAAACATAAAATTAATCATTATTGTCTGAGTATTCCGATGGCTTCACTGTACATACTATCAAAAATATTTGAAATATTTGACATTGAAATCCTTTTGGGGGATACTTCATGGACTTTCTGATCAACTGTACATTTGCAGCTTTGCCTGAGGTGTGCATTCATCTTGGATATATGTCCATATTTTACTGGATTGTGTTTGTACCTTAGACAAACTGCTTGCATTTCATGATCTCATGTGTCTAATTGCAAATCTAAATAAAAACAGGAAAATCACAGAATCACAAAATCATCTAGGTTGGAAAAGACCTTGAAGATCATCCAGACCAACCATTTACCTAAATCAAAAGTATGCTTTCAGTATCTGCAGTATTATCGGTGTATTTGCTGTACTTGACCTTTAAACCCAGAATATTTTCTATCATAGAAAATGTTCTAGTTCTTAACATGGAAGGGGTTAAATGACTGATCAGCCTGTTATGTGCAGAGTATGCTGCAGAGATAGAAAGGAAAGAAACATTTCAGATTTGTAACATTTGAACATGTCTTTATTAAAAGAAACTAGTACATAGCCAGCAGCCTCACTTCTGGCAAGGCATCTAAATGAAGCTATACAAATAAGCCAGTTTCTGAAGTTAAAGTAATAGTCAACCCCACTGAAGCAGAAGAATCTATCTTTTCTCTTGGCTCGCTGACAGAGATGCAGTCATCTCCAAAGCCCAGTATTATTCACTGCTGTTAATCCTGCTTCTCTTCATTGAGAATGCAGATGACCTTCAATTTGCCCCATCTTTGACAATTTCGCTTGCCTTCACTTACCAAAATTGCATCCATTCTGTCAGTGAAATCTGGATTGCTAGGATCTCCCCTCTCATCTGCTGCTTTCCCAAGCCTGTGATGCAGCCCTGGTTCCCGCTGTATGCGGGGTTATGTCCCAGAAGTGTTCTATAATTAGAACTGACCACACAGATGTGCTTCAAGAGACTATGCAGCTGAAATGCAGAAAATACTCATTAAAAAAAAAAAAAAAAAAAAAAAAAGTTGGTTTCAACTTGCATTATTGCTGCTTTCTGTTGGCAGCTTTCCTCCATGGTATTGCACATCACTGCCTCCATTCATTTGAGCAGAGGTAATTAATACCTTTTCCATTATTAAAGCCTTGGGAACAGAAGATGAAATCCTGCCTTCATTAAAGTCAATGGCAGAACTCCCATGAACTTCAGTTCCTTGAGTATCAGGCCAAAAGGGATCATTAGGTCGTCCTGTATATCATTGATATTGATGTTGTGTTGGACTACTGCCTATCCTCCAGATGGCATCTAAACTGTGAATCCAAAGGGACAGAAAATCCACCGCTATCCTTGGCATTGACATGTTCCCATGATTAGTTACCATCCCACTAAAAAAAATCCTATCTGTTATCCTATTAAGCTTGCCCAGTTTAAAATTCCAGGCACTGATTTTTAATACTTTCCTTCCCAAATTGAAAAGGCTTATCCTACCTTTCATATTTTCTCCAGAAATATGCTGATTCACTGTAATTTAATTTCATTTTAAAATTCTAACATCTTCAACCACCCAAGTAACCTCAAGACACTTTGCCAGAAATTCGTTCATTTCTGTGTCTTTTGCCTGCACTTTTTTCATGCTCCCTTATCTTCTAAAGATGTGTGCAAAGGACTCCGGTGTTTCAATATCCATCTCACCAGCTCCACCTACAGCATTATCTTCCCACACTTCTGCTGGTTGCAACCCCCATGCAAGCACATCGTGTGTGGTGCTGAGTTCTCACGCTGAGCTGCTGTCTAGTGTGGTCCTTACATTCTCCCCTGGGCACATCTCCCTTACATAGATACAGTCTGAGTACATTGTTCCCAGCTGCTTTGGGCTATATTAAAATATATTTTGGTGCAGTAAACCAAATTGTTCAGATGAGTGTGTATGACAGCACAGTCCTTATCATTACCAGACTGCCAGTCCTTGTCCTCTGTAGACCAGGAGTGTTACAGATCTGTTACAGATCACAGAAAGCATTGCATAGGCTGCAGCCATACATCCCGTGTAGAGCCCCATTAGAAATATTCACATTTGATAGCAATCCCCAAGGATAATTTTCAAATGCTTCGTTTAGCTTGTTCTCAATCCTGTTTAAATATTCTTTATCTGTATTTTGCACTGCTTAACAATACTTGGAAAGTCAGGTGAATGTGCTTACCAAAGTCTCTCAGATGGCAATCACATAGCTACATTTTTCAACTAAAGTTGGACTCTCATAGAAAAATGGAATATGTGGGGCCAGGCTCCTGTAGCCAAGATTCCTATGAGGCTGACAAAGCTAAGGCTGTAGCAGTAAATGGAAAAGGTAAAGAAATTTCCAGAAGCAGGGTATTTAATACATAAAACCACAGTGAAATTCTGTTTGGACTCCGTGTCATCCCAGTTAAAGGCAAGCTGTACTTGGTGTTCTGGGTAAACACAGCTCTGAGGACAGGCAGCGATGCTGGACATTTTGTATTAACCATCAGAGGACTGGTACCTAATCATCATGGTCAGGACAAGGAGAAATAGTGATATTTATAAAGATATCTTGTCTATCAGGTAAACAACTTCTAAAGGCTTTTCTCCTAACATAATTATACTACTATTAGTATTTCATAACACCACTATGTGTTTGACACTTCTATTGCAGCATGCTGTTGCATAATACTTCACACTTGCCTAGCACATTCCACCTGAGGATCTGACCCTCTACCACGAATAATGAGTCGAGCTCCACAAAACTGCCCTGAAGCAGACCTTGTGCTAGTCCCAGCCTCAAGATGATGAAAGAGAATGACAGCAAGGATAAGGAGTGCCCAAGGTCACTAAGAAAGTCTATAGCAGAACTGATTCTAGAACTAAATTTCCCCTTTCCTTGCCCTAAGCTTTCACCACAAGACTGTTCCTCTCCAGAGCATAACACTGAAAAAAAAAAAAAAGGGCCTTTTATTAAAAAATAATTTTAATATTTTGCACGAAGATGCCCCCAGGGTGTTGGTGCGTTGATGTACTAGAGAAGGCTTAGGTATCATGCAGTAAAAGAAAACAGAGTTTGCAGTCAGGATCTCAATTAGTCGGGAAAGGCTAGAGTGAAGGCTCATGTGCAACTTGGCCTGTTTGCATTATGGTGTTTTTTCTGAAGATTGCTCTTCCTCTGCACTGAACAAGCAGAAATAACTGGAAAGAAAATTATATGCAATCATACAATTAAAGAGGTTTTCAGGGTCATGTAGCTAGTCTAGCTGTTGTCAGTGTGACTCCTGCTCCACTAGCTCCAGAAGTTACAAAATGTGCAGCAAATGAGGCAGGGGACTGCAGGCAATTGAATGCTGCCCTGGAGAGATTGATGCTATCCCTGCCTCTGTCATTTTTCATTTTCGTGTAGCCCAACGGGAGACATCTGGGTCTAAATTAGAAAAAGGCTGAACATTCACAGCTGCACTTAAAATTGCTAGCTTCAATCTGAACACACGGAAAAAATCAGACTCTGAGCTTCTAAAATTGGGCACCCATATTTAGATAATACTTGATAATTCTGGGTTTAACATCTGTTCTTCAGGTCTCTGTCTCAGGTCTCTGGGAATAAAATTGAGGGAAGAGTAACTTCAAAACAGAGCTGTAGGGATACATTAATTAATGTTGGTAAGCAGTGATAATGCTGCAAAGAGATCATCATAGTAAATCTCATGAGGAGATTAATAATTCAGTAGAGGATTTGAATAATTGTGTTAACAATGTGTGAGTAAGGCTTGAGTTTACTGAAAGTGGAATATTTGATGAGCTTCCCCCTCAGTGAGGTCTGTCCATCCTCTAGAAAAAATGAGGCAGGAGTGCTGTGGGAAAAGGATGTGACTGTGTCATTAGGTATAATATTATTAACTGTACTTACAAGTGAACTAAATTCAAGTTATTCTAATTTTGGCACTTCCTAACTTTTAAGATGCCAAATAGGTCTTTAAAAACATTAACGTTCTTTTATTTCATGCCTCGGCATACTAAATTCTATATATACCTATTTTTTAGTATAATTTGTGTGTAACTGCCATACATCCAATGGCAAATAACAGTTCCCATGATCTTGCAATTTATGTGACAAGTACAGGGAATTATGAATAGAGAAGATAAGACAGACAGCTGTTGTGAGAAGACTGAAATATCATGTACAGATAATAATAATGCCCCTTTGTTTTAAAGATGTACTTTTTGTGCTGCCTTCCTCTGCTCAGGCTTATTTACTATGAAAATCACATGTTTCTGCTGCTCTGGAGATGCTGTTATACTTTCCATATGGAAAAATCTTTGGTCTGATGGTGGGATCACAGGCTGTTACACACGACATACAAACTGCTGCCTTCAATTACACAAGTGCCGCCTTCACAGTGTTACAGAGCAATCTCCATAAGGACCCTGACATCCCACCGATGGGTTTTGGCAGACTGCACCCCGGAAGTGCCATAACAGGCAAAACTAGAATGTGCTGATTTTAAAGGGATCTTTGCTAACCAACGTAAAGATATCGCGTTTCAAAATACACGTGGCGTAGGGATGCTAACAACTGCTAACAACCACTGTGCTGCTGTTCCTCCACCCCAGGAAAAGTATTTGTAAGGCTTTCTCACCACTAGCTTCATTTTCCCTCTCCCACGGGCCTTTCCCATACCAGAGGGAGTTTTAGGATGCAGAAATGCCATCCTATTGTCAGAAAGCACCAACATAATAAGTCTGGGATTTTTTTTCACTGATAGTCAGCAACCTACCTACCACATTGCCCTTCAGCTGCTGCTAGAAAACCAGGCTATGCAGATCTGTGGCCACAACAGACCACAGTATAACATATCGAAGGGATGATGTGGCTCAATGAAACACCGCATTTCAGGTTTATCTTCTCTCTAGATGGTAAAATAATCCAAGCTCCAGTCTACTGGTTTGATGCCACCAGTCAGCTCTCTTCAACTGCTTCCAGGTATCAGGAGACGCCGTTTCAGTTTGGGGCCAGGCCTTGCAGACTGACTTCCACATCACTAGGAAATTGTGCTGGTCCTTTTACTGATTTACACCTACCAAGATAAGACCAAGACTTTTTGCTTTTAAAAAACAGATTTTTTATCCATATGCAAAATTAAACCCTGTTACCTATTCCAACACCTCCAACACCAAAACATGATATAGCTTAATTCTGATGCCAACTTGTAATGAAATAATGTTTTATATTACTTCTGGTCTAACTTCATAGAACAGATTTTAATAGTTTGGTGTTTTTTTACAGTACATGTTTTAATTTGGAGAGGAAGGACTTCTTAGCTTCAGAGAACTTTTAAGGCAGTCAGCCAATACAGAAGGTGTATTTGGAAACTTTCCCTTTGTTCAATTAAGACAGCTGGGAGCAATCCAGATTCAATGCAATGCTTTCTTTAAACAGCTTTCATCAAATTTATTATTCATTTTTTTTAGCCTATCTTTCAAGTAAAACTGATGAGGATATTAAACTATGAAAATAACACTCAGATGAAGGGCTGACTTCATCTCTCAAAAAGCAAGAGAGCCAAGGTTAAAACTGTCACTACTAGGAGACCTCTATAATATTAAAGAGACACAATGAGAGCAAGCTAAAAATGGTATTTCAAGATTAACTCAATTTTTTTGTGTGTTTGCAGATTTGTTACAGAACCAACTCCTACTTATGTTAGGTGACTAATCTCACTGCAATATAGTAACTCGCATAAGTAAGGCAAATAGGATTTAGCCTTTATGATTGTTAGCCCTCTGAATTAAATTATAGTTTATTTTAACTCTTCAAATATATATATACCCTTATCTTAACAACTGTACTGATTTATATTTTTGATATTTTGTCCTACCAATGACAGAATGAGTTGGATTTTAGGGGAAAAACTCAGGAAGAATAGCTATGTAAATCACGTTAAACAAGCATTGCCTGGCATGCTCTGCTGCTATCACAAGTGAGCCAGAATGCACGCATATAAAATCAATGTCATATTTAACTCTGTTCCTTGGTCTTACAGATTTTTAATTAAAAAAAAAAAAAAAAAAAAAAAGATAGCATCTCCCATGTGTGTACAGATAGGGCTGAATTCAATGTTTAGAGTGGTAAATTGTTCCATGATTGGTTTTGGAGAGTAGAATTAGTATTATGTCTAGCTGTGACTTCAAAACCTGCAGCAAAAATGCTGGCTAGCTGGTGATCAAATGCAAGTTTGTTTTATTATAGAAACATGACATGGTAATCTGAAATGAAATATGTACCTTATTAATCATGTTAGTATATTTAAAAAAAAAAAATAAAAATTTGTCAGAAGGTAGAATAATATTTACTAAAGTTTATACCCTGGAAGTGAAAGCATTGCTTTTTTAAACTAAAGAACTAAATACAAGAAATATATGAATATTTGTCAGCAATCAAATGCATCCTGAAGTCACAGAAGGTACTGAATCATAGAGAAACATTAAATGAAATTAAGACTATTTTCAGTTCTGAAAGATTACGCATTAGCTATTTGTTGCAAGAATTTTGGAGCAGTATATGTCGTGATGATCTATGTCTGCCACTTCTATGCAAGTTCAAAAACTGGGGAAGGCAAATCTAAGTATATTCAGGATGCTTTCTTAGATTCAAACTCTAAAACTTTTATACACATCAAAGAATAACTTATTTCCTTCATGGTCCCATAGTCAGTGCTCACCTTCCACAATGAGGAACTTTTCAGTAGATACACACAGTGGCTGCATCTTTCTTACCAGTTGCTTCCCTGGTGCTTACATATATAAGCAAATTAAATTCTTTTCTTCAAGGAAAGTTTTTTTGCCCAAGTTTATATGAGCTTAAAACAAGTACCGAGGGCTACTGTGTGGGCACATCTTTATATACTTCCCATGTGTTGTGGTGCCTTCTTGTTTTGCATGATCGTGATCTCTAAAATCTCTGTCGTGTCATGTGTGCTTGTTGGCAGTTGTGCACATGCACACACACAGAGCCTCTCAGTATTTCTTCTGGCAACCCCACTAGCTAAAAGGCACTAGAGCTGCCACCGTGTCTAAGTGTCACTGAAAGTACAGAGCATCTTTTCCAAATTTTGAGGACAGTTTCTTCTCCTGAGATAAAATACCTCTGATTTACACTGGATGAAGATATTAATATTGTGTTTCTAGTAAAATATGTCATATTGAAGACGACATGCTGAGGGAATGGGATGGTAATATTAAAGTAAACCCCTTTTACCCATGCTACACAGCAGCATGGACAGGGTGGGGATTAGCCTGTGGGGAGCCTGAGAAGTGCAAGAGGGCAGTCCCTGAAACAGGTATGTAGACAGCTGAATAGATCACAGTAACTTTCTCTGTTTAAGTATTACTGGGTCATGTAAGTAGCAGGAGATAAAAGGACATGGCACAAATAGGTCAGAAACCCTCCTGATAGTCTCTTTCAGGGAAGCAGTCACTAGTGCAGCCCGCTGGAGGAGCAGATGTCCTGTTCCTCCTCCATCTGCGTCTGCGAAACAGTGGGAATTTCCTTTCCCTTCTCATTCCCCACCTCTCCCACTCAGTTTCAGGGAAGAATATTAAAGCCCATTTACTCAGGATTTCTGAAGAGCTCTAATCTCACCCCCTCTAAAATCTCTTTTCCTTTTAAAAGAGGACTGCAAAGAGGGATGATCTGAAGTATTTTCAGCATCTCAGCAGGTCTCGGGTTTTGTGACCTTTGATACAGCCTGGAGCTCTTATTACTGCTGAAGACCAGGTGTTCATCCTGCACTTCAGCAACCTCTGAAATTGTCAGCTATAGGGAACGGGTGACACTCTTGAAATCCCTGACAGAAGCAGACAAAGACACTGGAGAGTTTCCAGTATGTTATGTGGTTTCCAGAGTTAATATTTGTCAAGTGTCCTATTCCATTGGCTCTGCTTCACATCATTCATTCAGGGATACCAGTGTTAACAGCGAAGTAAAGGCCACTGAGTTTAAATTAAATTGGTGAAGCTGGAACTAAGATTCATCTTAGGTCACTTTAGATGCCCATGGCATAAATATTTGTGTGTGAGCTCATTACCTGGCTTTCCTTTATTGTCAAGGGAGAGAAATATGTGTCATTCGTGTAATCTTTATGAAGATATCTATCTTATAATAAGATGGATTTTACCTCAAAATTGCCATTTCTTGGCTAGAAAGCAGATAAATAGCTCAGATGTCCACATTTCAACAAATGAATCCCATTCCTAGAACTAGATCTCCATCTCTTTGAATTTGTGGTATTGCCAGCACAATGTACTCTGCTGTAATGATGACAGGAGTGCAAATGAGAACTAAAACCACATGTAACTTTGAAGAAGGTTATAGACTATAGAAACAACCAAAACCAAGGACATCACCCTTCTGAGTGAAAACTGGAGAGCAATGTTTCTGCTATGATCTTGTGTTTTCCCTTTTACAGGTGTCTAGATTATTTTAAATTATTACTCTTTTTTTTCCCCCCAGCGAATATTTTTCTAAGAAAATTTCACATTGTTTACTCTTTTCAGGATAATGCTAAGTACTGTAAAAAGCAACATGAAAGCATTCCTTGTTTAGGTAACCTCCTCTCAGGAAATTATCCCTGAAGTATCCTCAACTGATTTCTAGCTAAGTATGACTCAACTCATCTTTTTTAGATCATTCAATGCTAAGTAGCTGGTTTCTTACTTGTCCCTCGAGTGGGTGCTTGAAGCATGTTCACTGCAGTTTTTATTATTGTTTTAAGAACACCTCATTTTATTTTCTTTACTGTGAATTTTTGTAATTTCTTATTGTCATTTTGGGAGAACAGAATTATAACGACCCAAGTTGGAATATATCCAAAGCCACTAAGAAATATTTTCTAATTCTTTATTTGCTATGTATGTTACATGGAAAAGAAATGCTTAGTTATCCTTGCTTTTAAAACCCCACGACATGAAGATGCATATGCACTTGACCTATATCATTTTCCCCTAAGGTACTTGAAGAAGTATCTTGTTGCTGTGGATTGAACATGAGCCAGAACCAGGTTTATGGACTCATGGTGCTTAGCAATTGTGAAGAATCCACCTCATCCAATTGTTCAAAATCATCAAACTTCAGTACAAAACTTAAAGATGGCTCAGTGAATTTCAGAGAGGATTTTTATTTTTTTATAGCTTTGTGTGTCCGGGTTGACAACAAAGCTTATAATTAAACCCAACTTCCAGACCATGAGGTCGTGAATAGAGAAATTTCTGAAAGTTCTGATAAACCTCTACAGCAATGCGAACAACAAAACTGTAATTAAAAAACATTATTGTATCTGTGTCCTTTGGATTCCTACATTTGTGGGGGATTTTGCATTGTAAAGAGAATTTGCTTGATTTTCATGAAAAAGTTCTGTCTTCCTTAAGCCCACTCTGTCTCAGAAGAATCACGTCATTCTTACAGAGCCTTTGTGTAAGGTCTTACACTTACTGTAATTCAGAGCACTGATTGTGAATGAAGACTTTAAGACCCAGGTTGTTCTTTTACATAGAACACACACAGAAAATCTGTTAAATTTTAACACTTTATATTCTATACTTGTATGTACCCTCCTCTTACATCCCATGCTCTCGTAAACCATCTATATGAAAACTTTCTACAGAAATACTGGGCCAAAGCGTAGCTGAGTTGTAAAACAAGGCAATCAGACATTAAGTCTTCAAGTTAACTAGTGCAGAGAATTGGAAGTGTGCAAGGGATGCATGGGCAAGGCTGTCTGCATCTGATTTATTTGGGTAAAGAGGTGTTACCTCATGATCTTTTGCTACCAGTGCAGAAGAGAAAAGTAAACTTGAAGAGTTTTCGTTCTGTTTTTCCCAATTTGTGAGCTAGTGATACAGGAGCAAACTTCTTTTTCTTCCTTCAGAATTTTTTGAGGCAGTTCAATAACATTTCAAGGATGTCTGAGTGCAGTGAAGAACCAACACCCTGAAAACCAGGGCACACAGGGGCATTTGCATTGTCTCATATCATCCAAACTGTCCAAATGCTGTGGTAATCTCTAACAGTTTGAATTAACTCTGCAAACTGCTTTGGCATTTTAAATAAAGGTTTACCACATAATTTAGGCCTAGCTTCATCAGTATAGCTGAGCTATGGCCTACTTGATGCACTGCAGTGACCATTAAAATTCGCTTTGGTGCCTGATATAGGTTAGAAAAACCATGATGAAGGGCTGCAGTGTCTCCATTACTGTCATTCATGGTTGACATCAGCCATCTTGTCTACACAAGGGCTGGAAACAGACATCCACATATTGGTTTTATGCCAGTAGAAATACTGATGGAATGATCCTGGTAGGTTTCCAGATCCTTTATGAGCCAGGAGTGGCATGAAGGGGCAGCAGCAGACCGGATATCCAGCCCCACTATTCCGATCAGTTCTTTGTTTGCTAATGTAGATCATCATCAACGGCTACTTTTAATCTTCAAAAATGGGTGGTTTAAATTAATAATGATGTTGACAAGATGCAGTCTAAATGAGTTATTCCACTTCATTACATCTATTCCAAAGTCATTATTGGAGATCAGAATGACTGTCAAGCATTCTGAATATAAAACTTTCATAATGGATTCAGTGAACCCTCCAACGTCAGTCTTGAGAGAGAAAGAACAGTTCATCCCTATTGAAAAATTAATTTCTTTAACGATACTACTATTAATGTATATAAAATGCATACATTGCAGGTTTAAAGGAATGGTATGCACCTTCTGTCTTTTTCATGAGTAGTTATCAAATAGCTTTAAAATTCCAGTGAAATTCAGTGTAAACGAAAAGCAGCATCTAATCCAGACATACAGAAAAGGCTTTTTACTCCTATGAATGCTTACTGAAGAGACATAAATGCGTATCATTAATTATTGAAAAGACATATAAATATAAATATGTTAGCATTATGCAGTGGGTTAGCCTCCCTCTACAATAGTCCCACTCAAACTCATCAAGATGAAACACCCGCAAATACTGAGCATTCTGCCCTGATCTGCCAAGTCTGACACTGAAAATGCAAAAAAAAAAAAAGATGCAAAAGGATAAGCTTCCATATTCTCCACTGTTAAGTACAGCCGTAAGACTCAATAATTGCCATTTACACAGCTGAAAGCCACACATGTGCATCCATGTGCTTATTCATACTGTTTGTACACCAAAATTTAAATGGAGTATAACACGGCATATGTATTTTCTGTATGACATCCTTATGTCTTTTTAAAATTCTTTTTTCCACTGAGATGCGTTTCCCTGCTCATTTTTAACCTTACTGCTTAGAGACTTACTAGCAGAATTGTTTCACACTGAACAAAGATAGCCCTTTATTGGTTTTGCTCCTTAGGTCTCTAGCACCACAAACAGCTTATTATAGAAGGTCTCTAGCAGTGCCAGCAATCTAGTAAGCACTTCCTCGACATAAAAAGAACGTGGTTCCTGGGAGTAATAATACTTACCTTCCACACAGTGAAGTCAGGGGGTTAAATTAGCATTTGTGAAGTACTTGGAGTTCTATGAATAGAAGACGCCATAGAAATGAAGACTAAAGCAAAGTACATTGTGAAGCAAAAATGTCAACAATTAATGCTATTCAGTAATGGCCATAATTTTACTATTAGCAACAAACAGAAATGAGACTCATGCTAGATCTGGATAAGTTATTATTTTAGTCTGAAGTCTTCCATATAGGCACTTAATTACATACCTAGGGATATGAACAAGTAGCCCAGTAAAAATGGTCAGATAGCCAATCCCTCTCCACATCTTGGTCTTAATCCATGTTTGCTTCTAGAGGCTGTTCCTCTCTTTCAAGCAAAAGAATTTGTAATCATCTTTAGCCTCCCTCTCTCTTGTGGGCCCTACTGTGCTTTCCTTTTCTGGTTATCAAGCCACTTGCCTTATCACAGTTCCTCCTAAAGATCATTTTCACCATTCTGCCCATTGGAAGAAGCATTTCTTGATTAAACCGTGCATACTACATATGTAAATGTGCATGCTTAGCAGCATCGCATTTTGTAGTTCTAGCTTTGAATGCCCTACTTCCCCACAAATTTAGCACAATATTAGCTCCTGCATACATTATTTCTAATCTGAGACAGGGTCAGTAACTTACTCATGTCAATCTTTGGATCTTAAAAAAATAGCACCACTTTCCAGAGCTGCAAGATACTCATAGTACCACCACTTCCAAGGCAAGCGCTGGCACTCAGCACTTCTAGAAAACAGGCTGTCTCATCAGATAGCTAAACAAAGACTGAAAAATCTCAATAACACCAGGCTCATTCTTCTCATAGGCTGAACTCAACATGGCATCAGGAAATGTTTGTCTCTTTTTCTGAACACAAAGTAATTAATAGGTGATTGTTTTCTTCTTAGAGTGAGTACTGTACAGCAGCAGTATAAACAGTTTGCTTTAGTTAAAGATGATGTTTAAACACCTCTTCTTGGATTTCATATATTTTTGTATATTTTGAGCAGTCAACATTGTTCTTACCCAACTGGACAAAACTCAAGGAAAAATTAACTTTGAAGCATTTTCTTTAAGCAATATTTTAGTTTACTTACTAAAGTCAGGTCCTGCACCTTCTATGGAAATTTGCTTTCTTGTGATAGTCTAACAGGAAACACTCCTATCATGGTCTTGAGAATAAAATGAACTCATCTGTCTACCCAGTGTCAAATCCATCTTATAGTCCTGATTTTCAAGAAGTTGAGGACTGCTTCTCTGGATTTCTATTCAAGTATAAGCAGCTTTGACGAAGTGTGAAAATCATCCCATATCCAGAAGATGCAAGAAAATAAACGGGGAATGTCCCATAAGCAAGCAAACAGGGTCCCATTATGTGAACTGGATAGAACTGCTGGAGGAAGAGCAGCAGCAAGCATCAGAGTTGGACTGGGCAATGCCTATGCCAAATATTCACCTGTATGGGGTGTGTGCAAACATAGGAGTGGCCAATTCTCCTCCTGTGCTGGAATACACATTTTTTCCAAGCAAGTTGTCATTATCAGGCTGCAAAACGAGCTAAGGAATGGGCAGGGAAGCTTACATTTGTCACTGTTCATTAAAGTTCTCTGTGTCAGGACTAGAGATTACAAACAGTCTGAGTACAGTCCTGTCCTTGAAAGTCTCTCTTTTGCCTTGGAGGTAGCTTGAACCAACCATCCTGTGCAAAAGGATGCATCTCTGTCTACAGAAGTAGTAGCAACATCTACAGCTGGGCAGAAAAAAATGCCAGAAATAAAATTCTACCTCTATAGATGCTTCTGGAAAAGAAAATTATTTGTACTCTTCTGCTTACTCTTTTATGAAATGATATCGCTAATTTGGAGAAGTAGAAAAATTCTTCCCCTTCACAGAAAGCAGCCTACAGCCATGGTCCATATGTCTATCATGAGGGGATACATGGAGCCCTCTATCAAGAGGACAGAAAGAGCCTCCTAACACTCTAGTCCATTTCCTCAAAATTTTTTAAAGAGGGCATGAAAATCAGAATCCAAGCAGTTTTGTAGTGCCAGTGTCATCCATGCCATATATAGAAATGAAAATCATACCCCAGTCCTGTTGGTGGTATCTGATTATAAAGTCGTAAGTCTGACCAGGTCTTTCCACGCAGCATCACATTGGAACTTCAAATATGTTGTCTACTATGACCCCGAATCCTTTTTCAGAGTAAAAGCTTTCTAGCAAGTAATCTTACATGATCTGCTTCTAGATATATGCACTTGACTGTATTAAAGTGTTGGTAATGATCCCAGTTTACCAATCCAAAATCAAAAGGGCTTAATCCTTCATATTGTTGTGACACAGTCAACATTGCGCAAGACCAATTAAATGTATAATGCATGAAGTCAAGGAGAAGGAGTTGACTGACTGCATCCCACAACTGAAATGGCCCTTTAGGTTGCCACTGGAGGCCAGTACAATCAAAAGTGTACTCCTGTGGGTGGACAGATTCAGTTAGAGCAACTTCAAGCTTGGAAGAGTAGGAAGTGAGAACATACCAAGCCATACAACACACTGCCACTTCAAAAGCATAGCTGAAGAATTTGGTCTTACATTAGCAGACTGAGCTTTATGCTCAGAGGCCTTAGCAAAATTATGATGTACACTGAAAATACCAGAAATATTAAAAGATTAGGGATTAAGTATTACTAAGAACATGGAAAAAAATCGCTGTGATATACATATCTGCATATATAAATTTTAGCATACATTCATGTACCTAATTGCCTAATCCAGCTTCTTTTCTTTATGAACAGGGGTCATATTTGATCATAAGGTACTACAATTCATAATCTCCCTCCCCTACTAAATATGTGCTTATCTTTTTTTGCTTAAAACTTATTCTACCCTCTGGGTTGAAAATTTTACTTCTCTTTGACATGTATCTGACATCTATTGAACCTATGCTGAAGAAACCTGTCACTGAAATTATAACTTCAGAAATTTCTTTGCAGACTTTGACAATACTTTGCTGTCACTTTACTGTACTGCCGTGTATTTCTGAGCCTAGAGCAGCAGCAGACGGGGCATGCAGTATGTAGCTGAGAGCTCAGTCCCGAAGGAGGGAGGGTACCACACTACCGATGGTGAGGAAAAGGCATTATGCTGAACCCCAGCAACCTTTTTCTTGTAGTTCAGCTTCTTTCTACAATACACTAAGTTATTATTTGGTTAAAACCTGCTTCTAGGGTGCCAAAAAGCTCAAATAAACAGTTCACGTCACCTGGCAGAGCTCTTGAACAGGAGGTGGGTTGTCTTTCCAAGCCTTGACTGAAGGCCCGCTGTCTTAGTAGCTTTTGCTTAACACTCTCTGTTCCATTAGCTCCTGCAGATACTGCACAACATACAAAACAAAAACGTTTTGTAAGTACACATAATCTACCAAAACGCATTCAGCATGTTAAAGTTACTATTTAACAGCAGCCCCCCTTTTGCCGAAGCGGACAGTTTGCTGCCTAGATTTGCTGACAAGAGCTGGACAAGTAGGTGAGAGACCAGGCTTAGGCTTCAGGACAGCAGCTATGCTTTACTAATTTAGCACAGCAAAGAAATGAATTTGCCTTCTCTTGACAGCTTTTTCTTTTTTGGAAGAATATAGAGAAGTTTTCTCATTTGCAGATTGTGGCTAACTGCTTCTCAGCCATAGTTTGCATCATTTGCGCTGCTTCCCCTCAATGTAAGCTACAGCATGTAAGCTAATGCTTGCACTGGCAGTGCAAACAGAAGCTGGACAAGTGGAAGTCAGTGAAGCGTCCCTGGTTCTGTATACTATGGCCATAGACAGGGTACAACCACTATTGTATTAAAATACAATTACTACAATTATACCATCATTGCACTTATTAATACAACGGCAATTCACCACTGACAGCAAAATGCCAGCACTTTGTCAGTATGAATAACAAAATAATGCATCTTTACTGAAAAAAGTTGGTTTTGCTTGGACAGAAAAATTTAATTAGCACAAAGCCAAGGTAGGTTAAAAGTCTGTTGTCTGTTCCACAGATCACAAATTCTTGTTAAATATGGCACATGGAGAAATTAAATTTGGCCTTTATTTCAGGCAGCATCTTTCCCTCTTTGAGGAAATGATGCAGCTGTGATCAATGCGTTCAGCCTTACTTTGTGTTCAAAGACAGGGCTGTCAATTTGTCAATGAGTAATAAATTTTAAAAGTCAATTAGTGGTAAATTATCTGTTTCTGTATACTCCTGCAAATCTGTTTCATGCTAATGTCTGTGAAGCCTTAGCATGACTTCCCCTAAATTGTTTGTCAGATGTTCCCCTTCCCACTATCAGCAGCTTCAATGGAATATTAAATACTTGTATTTAAGATGACCTGCGGGCTTTCTTAAATTAATTCTCACATCGGTCTAATATCAATATAAAGTTGCTATTTCAACACTGAATATATTAGAATACACATTACCTGTAGAAGCAGCAAGTTAGGTAGCTTTTGGTACACCAACTTGTTAAAATAAATCTGTATAATAAGATTAGTACTCAGTATAAAAGAAAAGGTAAAAAAAGAAAATTAAGCCTGATTCCATTATGTAGATAAGCAATACACTTCAGAACTCCAGACTTTTGCATTGGTGGCTCTACCAAAAGCATAAAATTAATGACCAAAATCAATACCAAATAGTGAGGAGTTTCATGGGTACTGACTTTCATGATTACAGGACTTTTGTCCCACTTCTGATATGAGTCCACCTATCCCACTTCTGGTCTATTAACCTTGGCATTATTGCTAGACCCAATTCAAAAGCTACTCAGAAAAGTTATCCTTGTGATGTGGATGGCTGGGGTCCACTAATGCATCGGACAACAGAGGTCTCTAAGACTATACAGATTTTAAGGTTGTCCTTGTAGGAACCAGCATGCTGGATGAGGGGGAGGAACACAGCTGGTTGCTCTGTACAGAACAGCACAACATGTGCCAGCTACCACCTTTCTATAATGATCAATTCTGCAATATACCAATCGGTATTCTGCATATTCTGCAGAACATGACCTTGGTTTGACATGGACTAGTGACCAGTAAAAGAGACTGTTAGCTAATCTTTGTGTAACTTTCTCTCTCATTAATTCTCTCCTTTATCTAAATTATCTTTTTAATTTTTGAAGTTCTTCAAACACACAAAAAATGCACTTCCTATGGGAAGTAGAGTATGTACCCTTACCACTATGTATTGTTAGTCTCTTAGATTCAGTAATTCAAGTGGTTCCCCAAAATTTAATGAATAATTTACTTGGGATGTACGAGTACATTCAGGCCACGTCCTTCTCGGGCCATCATTCTGACTGGAAAATTGACAGAGTGCTTTAATTTCTCATTGATGTTTTTATCACAGTAACCAAAGGAACTTCTGGAACAGCTGCCATTAAGGAGGGTGAGTACAGAGGCTGAATGAATTGTTGTGGATACAAGCCACACAAGACCAGGCAATGAGGGTTTGTTTAACAGAATAAACATAGAAACTCCTGGATATTTAATAATTTGGGCATCTACTGGTGTTTTGCAACTTCTGCTGCAGGTGCCATAGAGGGAGAATACTGCTACCTGTCTGACTCCACAAACCTGATACAAAGTCGGGAGGATGCTCCTCCTTTGAAAAGTCCTTTTCTCCCCCTTCTCAGAGCTAAACAGATCTGTTCAGGACTGCTGCTATCACTATGGTTACAGACAGCCTCGCCAGGAGCTCTGTTTGTACCACTGGCCCTAAGAGCAAGAGGGAGAAGCAGAGCAACAGTGCTGGGCCTGGTGCTGGCTCAGGCATAAACAGGATGGGGGTCTGAACCTCTGCGTGGCTGCGAAGGCAGGAGGAAAGGGCATCGAAGCTGGCCTTTCAAAGAACTGGAAGGCCTGAAAGGAAAAACTGAAAAACAAACAAAAGAAGCAGAAATATGGTGAGAAAACCCTAAATTAAAGTGCATGAAACAGAGTACTACATGGTTGACATCCACTGAGACACTGGCATCCCTGGTGAAGAATTCAGGTTTGAGGTGTGATGAACCAGCCTCTAGACATGCCTCCTTCCCTCCACATGGGTGCCTGGATGTGAGATTAACACAGACTGACTCTTTTTTCTCAATTCAAATTCAGTTAAGACTTATCTTTGAGCATTCGTCTTAAAATGTCTGTCTGCTCCGCTTGTCATTAATAGATCTTCTCTCCTTTAGGGTCTTCATTATGAAGTTGAAAGCAGTTACAGTCAAGAAAAAACCCCACAATTCAGTGTTATTCTTAATAACAAAAACGCTTTCCAGATGCTTACATGGCCCTAATCTAGACCTCCTGGTGCATCCCACCAGTCAAGCTGTGAACCTGGGTTTCTCAGAGCCAGCACACCAGGTGACTTCTCAGGACTGAGTCTAAAACTACCTTGCCAAATGGTAACCCCAAGCCCCTATCTATTTAGGCCTGGGCAGCTCCATCCACAGTCTCTCCTTATTCAAGAAGGTTCCTATTTCCTGTGTGGCTTTTATTAAAAACCCAAACTCCTGTTTTGTGGGGTTGGATTATTTTTGGGGTGGTTGGTGGTTGTTTTTAAATCCAAAAGCTATACAGCTTCAGTAGATCTGATCCCTTTACTCTGAATTTTAAGAGTACAGATGTCACTTCCTTTTCTCATCCTCTTAAAGCACTTCAGGTTTTCAGAAAGATCAGTATGCATCGAAAATTTGGACAACATGCATCTTGAGAATGAGGTTTGTCTGAAATACCTCTTGAATCTCTCAGGGTCAAGTGATCCTGGTTTTGCTCAACAAACTCTTAGTGTGGGGCAGTTAATGGAAGTCCGTCCACAGACTTTAAGAAGAAATAGAGTCCCATGTAGGCCAGTACTGACCAAACATGATACAGATCTAAAGAAGCAAAATTTTCATATTGGTTTTTATTCATGACACTGGTTATTTGTTGCTGAATATGCAAGTAATGACAGATAATATATTTAAAATGCTTTTGTAATTGCAGTTTGTTCCTTTGCATACTCCAGATCATGACCTGACCACCGTCTGGCTTATAACCAAAATGGTCTTTATTTTTTGCATTTAAATTCAGTTTATAAAACATAAATTTTAAGGCAATAGTACAAATTGTCTTACTTATCTTTTGCTGAAATATTTGACAATATAGAGATATAAAATGAGCTATTAACAATCATAGTTTTTGGTGACTCAGCCAGGAATCTCAGTGGCAGAAACTGCTGGTAACAATATGGACTAGTTCAGAAGGTATACAGACCTTCACACTGAAGATGTACACTAGATATTAATAAAAAGTTGCATCACTAATTGAATACTTTGCCTAGCATAAAGTTGAGAACTATTTTGCATGCAGCATTTAAAGCTACTCTAAATTTCTGCTGGGTGGAATCAGCAAACCCCAAACCAGTTTGTGTATTTTTTTTTTTTCTTGTTAAAAAGAAGCCATCTGTCTTTTTGAAAGTCAAGCCATTCTAAACTCCTGACAAGAAGAGTCCAGAGTCACTCTTAATGTCAGTAATGGAACATGAAGTATATGTAGATTCCAACTGTTTCTTTCCTTTGAAATCAATTGGCACTATGACCCCAATAACTGACCGTGAAGTTCAGAGGAAAAACTGTGTGCCTCTGCTAAGACATGCTTCCAGCTCCCCCCATAGCACCCCATTAATGATGAATTTCTAGGAATAGAAGTTAACATTTCTGTGGTAAATGAAACACGATTTCTAAATATTACTAAAATGTGTCTGTACTTGAACAGTAGACTATAGTAATGCTAAAGAACACAGTGTTATCTTTCTGTGCAGCTCCAGCATTTATTCATTTGCTACTCATTACTGAGTAGGGCTGAGAAGCACCGACACGTTCTCACTATCAGAATATGAGAGTCTCACTTACGGGAACATTCAGAGTTTGCAGACTTCTAATGCTTATTGCTAGCCATTAGCAACATGTGCTTTACATCTTTTTTGAAATGGAATCCCTCTCCATATTCAAACACTGCATTTGAGAAAACATTTGAATTTTGAAATCCAGACGACTCTATTCCCGTCTGCAAAATGAAGGTTTAACCAATATCAAGAGCCTGAAAACTCGAAGTTCAATGGACACAAGCACCTTTTGAACAGTCATTTTGGAAGAGATTTTCCACAGAAATGGTAACTTGAACTTTTGAACATTGTTTCAACGGGATTCCCAAGCTTTCAGACTACCTAGGACTTCAAAATCTCTTGGTTATTAGGAAAAAAAAAAAAAAAAAAGTAGTCAAAAAGCTGTTTCATACTGTCACAGACCACAATCCCTTGTCAGTGTTCTGCTCCTGGCATAATAAATGAAAGTGGTGCCGTATGTCTTTGTATGCAACACAAGCCAGTTATCACTTCATATGCACAAATCTTCAACATCGACTGTACGTACTGTTTTCTTCAGCTTACTAATAACACGCACTTACATCATCTTCTGAAATTTGTTCCGATGGCACCTCGAGGTTAATTGCTACCAGTACCATTTCGTTTGGACCTTACCCACTTAAGCCACTTTACTCCAAAAGTAAGTTCAGCCAATTTATGGTAATAGATGTACGCCGCATTTCTCAGTACTCCACAGATCACTCCGTGAGGCTTCAGTTACACAATAACATTGTGGCAATATATCCTCCCTAGCACAGCGCTCCGTTGTGACCAAGACCTTCAGGGTATCTTAGGTAACGGAAAGAAAACCCTTCTGGGGACGTATTTCGGATATCTTTGGCAGTAACAACAACGTCATAAAAAGATTCTGGAGATATCCAGCGTACGTGCAGTTTTGGGATCCCTCGGGGCATCATTTTGAGCGTTAACGGCAGGACCGCGGTGCAGGCAGGGGAAGCATCGGTGGCTCCGGCTCCCCGCCAGCCTCCGGGCCCCGCGGATCCCCACCGGGCTCCCCCAGACGGCACCCGTGTGGGGACAGCTCCGGCCGGCCGCCCACTCCGGGGAGCGGGAGGCGAGGGCGGGGAGGGGGGGACACCAGCCGCCGCGCCCCGGGCGTGCGGTGGGGCGCGGCGGCCCCTTTAAGAGGCGCGGCGGGGCCGGGGGGCGTCTCTGCCCCGCGGTACCGGGCGGCCCGGCTAGACCCGGCCGCGCCGCGCCGAGCGGGATCACCTGACTGCGCCGGGCCACCGACCTGCGGCGGTAACGGCAGCGCCGCGCCGCGCCGTCCCGCCCTCTGCACCGGGGTAGGGGGCGGCGCTGCTGCGGCAGTAGCGCGGGGATGAGGCTGCGGGAGGATTAAGCCGCCGGCTGGAAATAGCAGCGGCGGCTCCCGGGCGTGGACGCCCAGCGCATCCCCGGCGGCGGCGGCGGCGGCGGGGGGAGGGAGGGGGCAGCCCACCCCGCACCTGGGGCTACCGGGGCCGGGGGGAGGGAGGGGGGGAGGGGGGGGGCTGCTGCCGCGCCGCGGGGCGCCTCGCAGCGGGCAGCGCGGCGGGCCAGGCCGGGGAGCGGTCGCGGCGGGAGGCGGCGGTGCCCTCCCCGGAGCGGCGGCGGCCGGAGGACGGGAGGGAAGGACGCGCTGACAGGTCGGGCGCTGGCGCTCGCTTCATCCTCGTCTCCCCCCCCCCCTCCCCCGCCTCCGCCGCGCTGCCCGGGGCTGCTGCATGGCGCTGGGCGCCGCCGCATCCAGCGGCGCCCCGTTTCCTGGCGCGGGGGGGTGGGTGGGGGGTCCCCATCGCGGCCGGGGGGTGGCGGTGGGGGGAGGCACCGGGAGGGCATAACATGGCGCAACGGTGCCATAATCTCCCATCGGGGAGGCGGCGGGGCGGGCGCTGCGGCGGGGCCGGGGCGCGGCGGCGGCTCCTCCGCGGGCCGGCTCAGGGGGCGGGCGCTGCCGGGGCAGGTGGGGGGGGAGTGGGGGTCCTTCCCCCCCACCGCCCCCGGGGGCTCGTACGTTGTTTGTGTGCAGCCTCCTTCTACTACCGTCATTATTTCCCCTTCATCCTCTCCTTCATCCTCGCCTAAAATACCCTCTATTTTTGCCCCGGGCGGCTTCTAGCGAGGCGAAGGCTTACACAACGGGGCGGGGGGGCTGCGCCTCGGGAGGGGCCGGGCTGCCTGAAGGAGCATTGTGCGTGTGGCGCGGCTGTGTGTGTGTGTCCGTGCGTGGCTCTGCCGTGACCGTGTCGTTCGTGTCGTGTGTCCCGTCGTCGTCGTCGTCGTCGTCCCCCCGGCGATAAACCCGGACTCTCCCCTTCCCCTGCCGTGTTTTCCGCCCCTGCAGAGCAGGCAGCAGCAGGCACGCCAGCCGAAGATGTCGGGTCAGACGCTGACAGATCGCATCGCAGCTGCTCAGTACAGCGTTACGGGATCAGCCGTAGCCAGAGCCGTCTGCAAAGCCACCACGCATGAAGTGATGGGGCCCAAGAAGAAGCACCTGGACTGTGAGCACCCCTTTTTGTTTCCCCCGTGAAGGCCCGGGGCTGAGGAGGCTGCCCACGGGGCTCCTTGGCGTGCCGTGGAGCCGCCTGGCTGTCGCACTTGCTGTAATCCAGTTTGCAAACCCTAAGGGTTATGAGAAGTCTCCAGGAGAGGATGAGTTATTATTGCATTTCTTCTCTTATTGCATAATACTGCTCTTTCGGCCATTTTTTTGGGGTTGTTTTTTTCCTTATGACCTCTTGCCTTTTATCCAGGAAGGCAGTGCAAAGCCTGCCTTGTGGAGTAGGGGTTTGGATGAAGGGGAGGGAATTGGACTCATACTCGTCACTGCCTGCCTCGGTCAGGATTAAGCTAGGCAGGGACATAAATGCTACACCAGGAGCTGGGCAAGCACTGGTAGGAGTGTGACCATCGCCACAGCAGACTTCTGAAGAGGTTTAGATGGTGGTGCGTGTAAATAGATGTGTTTAGGTGGTGGCTAGGCGCTTGGATAATGCTACGCTGTAGATTGGGACAGCCTTTTGGAGAGTTTAAGGGCTGTTGCTGAGGTCCCGAACATCTGACAGCAACTTCATGAGCTGTCCAATAGTTTGCATCGTGTTTTGTTGAAGATGGCTGGTGGCTTTGTCTCATACATTTATAATCTATTCTGGACTGGCATTAGCTAGTTAATGCATGAAACAAGGTTGAAGTCAAAACGTTTCTTAGAAAACAATCAGCTAGTGATGTTTTGTCTTGACAGTTTTATTTCTTTTCAACCCACTCAACTGTCAGTCCCTGCTTGGAGACACCAAGGAGTAGAATGGTGAAAGAATTTAATTGTGTGATGTTAATAGGCCTTGTTTACCAGTAGTAACTCCATTCAGCATTGAAATCCATAGATCAACAGCGGGTTTTAATCTCTAAAATTAAGTGTTTTTCCCATTCTTTTTTGGATGTGGCAAGAAATACTTTCAAGTAAAGATCAGCAGGTTTTATACCAAGCAGTCTCTTGGCTGCTGGCCATCACTAAGGTGCACTAGGTGCATGAAAGTATAATTCTTATGATGCTATATTTCTTAAAAGGAGGTAGTATTACTTCTGGAAAATAATGCCAGATTTCAGTTCTAATGATTTCGTAGCTAACCCTTGAAGTGGCAAACAACATGCCGATCTTCCAGTATATCTACTCTTGTATGTATAAGAGATGCTGATGTAAGGAGCATTGATTGAAGACTCACTTGAGTCTAAACCGTTGTTTAAATAGATCAGTGTTCTTGATATTATGTATTCTCACTTGTTTTCTTGTATATTTTAAAAAGATCTATCGATGTTTCCGATGTTGCTGTTTGGTAGCTGTCTGCACTTCTTAATCTGTAGATTGTGTCTGGACTGGCCTACTCTATCTGTTACTAGAAGCTTTAGCTTAAAAAAAAAAAAAAAGCATAGCTCATGTATTTAAAAGCCTGCAGTGTCTCTGTGTGTGGATGTATATATATACAGACACATGTATACGTGTGTGTGTATATGTATATAAATAAATAACAGTACTATCTGGAATAGGCAGGATGAAAGTGAGGTAGAAATAATTTACCAGTGCTATATTAAGGTCTGGAAAGGGACTGTGTTTGGGTATTGGTGCTAATATTACTTCAGAAAACGAGTCTAGGGGAAACAGAAGCCGGTAGCATTCTGTGTGGTTTCATACCAACCTGCATTTAAGACACATAAGAGGAAGAGAAATGACCATTTCCTGGGAAGATATATCCCTGTTCATTTTTCCTTCTATTTTCCAAGCTGTATATAACAGTTGAGAGTTTAACTATGTGGTATCACTGAAGATGGAATCTTGTCAGTGGGAGATACGCACATTCAAAATTGCGGACTGTAAATGAAGATCAAGTTTATATTTTAAAAGAAAAAATATTCTCGGGCTCTTAAATGTAAGGTATCTCCTCATAACTATGAATTGATAGGCAATTCCTTGAACTCTTGCCGTGTATCTTGTGAACGTTAAAATGGCTTTATGTATTGTAATGAGAGGGGAAATTACAAGTTGATCCTCTAAAAGAGCAATGCACCTGTGCGTGCAGGAGGTACTGCTAGGTGGAGGTAGATCTGAGCCACATGGCTGACTGCATTTCATTCCCTTCTCCACATCCTCAAATGTTACTTACCCAACTTGAAAGATAAAGCTTACTATGCCTTAAGATAAGTTTCGAGTCAAGCTGGGAAGGATTTAGTCAATTAAAGCTTTAGGTACCAGAGAGTGATGGTTGGAGTGATGTTTTATGAAGAGCTGTAATTTTAGTATTGGTGTGGGGGTTCTGTGTCCTTAGGGAACTTCATAATTTTGTGTAATTCTTAGTGCTAGGTGTCATGTCACACAACCTGTCTTCCACTGCTCTGCTTAGCAACTGGGCTTTGTAAATTAAATAGAGAGGTCAGCTATTTAACATGAGTTAAGTAGTCCTGTGAGGATAGGACACAGTGATGCCTGCCCTTACATGTTTTCTGCAGGAGATACTAGTTTCAGAAATACATAGAAAGATGATAGGTAACAAGGTGTGGGGTAGAGTTTTTTTGTTTGGTTTAGGTTTCTTTAGTGAGCACTACTTAGAATTTGCTCTGAGGAATAAAAAGCATGATTTGGGTATGAGTGCATGTGTGTGAGGAAGGGAGGAGAGAACAGAATGACTTATCTTCTGTGAACAAAAGCTGAGCTGCTGTTTACCTTAGTGTGGTTTTCTGTACTTGCTTTCAAATACAGGCTTTAATATGGATGCCAGTTAGTGGCTGTCCTTTGGCTCTGGGTGCTACACGGGTTTGTCATGTAAAGAAGTACTGAATTCCTATCATATACTCATTAGTGAAATTTACCATTTTCTTGAATTTCAGGTCTAATACTAGTGAATTTCCAGCAACTGCTGAAGTAGTGCCAGATGGCATTAAATGCATTTCCCAAGTACCTGTGGGGAGAAAAGTAAATCTAGGATGCTCCAATGGTTTGGGGCAAGCTGTTGCAGTTGGCATGTTACAGCTCTGACCCTTTTGCACTTACCGAACTGTTGTCATCTTAAAGTTATCTTAAAGTCACCACAATGATACGGATCATTTCTCTCAGCTAGCCATGTTGTGTTAAATAAATTGCAATTAGCAGAGGCATTCCCGTGAAGAAGTGGGGATTAGCAACTTGATTTTGCTGCAGTGAGAAGGGCCATTGCAGCATGGGTGAACGAGATATGTGGGCTACATTAAGGATATACAAGCTGTGGTAATTGAACTGGGAGGGCAATCCTAGTACACGGCATAGAAGTTTCATTCTCAGAATTGTTCTGAAAGACGTGTTAAGGCTTTACTGGAGATTTAATTGTGTGGGGCAAGTACAAGGCAGCTTCCAGCCTCAAATGAGGGTGACTGATGCTGTCAATGAGGAGAAGCTTTCAGAGAAGGGAAATAACTTGACTTTCAAATGTTAAAATACATGATAGATGAGGGAAAAATAGGTAGATCTGAACTCAGCTCCTTTTATAAAGGATCTCACTCAGAAACAGACCATCAAGCTTTCATTTAGGGAAGTGAATTGGAAACCAGTGGGTTGTTGTGTCTACAGTTGGTTGTAACAAGTTCCTGTTTCTGAAAATTATGAAAATGGGTGGGATTTTCCTTGACTTATTTTCTTGAGTGAATTGTTTTGCAGCAGGAGGAAGTTCTGGAGTATAGTCTAGAAAGACCACGTGGTGCTTCCTTACTTCTACAAAATAATTCTCATAAGGTAGAAGGCCCTTCTGGAGGCCTGATCAGAAGCTGGGAGGTTTTCATGAAATCTGGAAATAAAGCGGATGAAGAGCAGGACTTGATTTTCTGTGGCTGTGGGGATGACTTCTGTATCTGTAGTCACAACTTTCCATCCCAAGTCTAATTTTGCATATTTGTACATGGCTGACAAACAAAGGCTCTATAAGGAAATTTATAGTTTAATTTATGCTGGTAACTGAACTGCTGGGCTGGTGTCAGTATTTTGTTTTTACAGACACTTTGTTCCTGCAGTGTTTTGCCTTTCTCCTGCAAACTGTGGGGATGACCTAACAATTTTGAATCACTGTGGTCTCTAGTGTTGAAACAGAATTGGCTGTTGACCAAAACCAATGGGTTAAACTTTTTTCCTAGGCTCAGTAAAGATAAAGTTGCTAGATCCCACAGGTTAGCCTAAGAAACCTCTATCTCATTCCTGAGGAATATGTCTGTTTTTTTGGAGAGGTGGGGGTTAGTGGTGCTATCTTTCTTAACTAGACCTCAGTGACTGCTGAGACTAACTTAGATGCATATTTCAGAAGTTGTTTGCTGTTGAAGCGATCTGGGGAGTGTTCCAAGTCTGTTGGCACTTGGGGCCCTTTCCTATCAGGAGTAGTGCAGACATACGAGTACTGCATTGCTCTGCAGTCCAGCTGACACTTTGTTTTTATGGCCGTGGAAGTACCTTCAAGAAGATTGTTAAGAACAGAGTCCCTGTACAAACTGGGCTTAATCCTTCACACTTTACAAATGAAACTACTTTTGTATGTCTCACTATATCTTTTAATTTGTCGCTGTTTCCATGCGCGAGAGAACTGACTTTGTTTAAAAGTTAGCATTGAAGTTCAGCTGTAATACAGTGTCTTGGTTTTGGTTGTCACAGCTGGGGTGTATTCTAAATTATGAACTCCATGTAACCCCGATGTATCTCTTTCACACCTGAACAAAAAAAATCCAAGCAAGCAATTCTTTTATTTAATTCATTAATGGATATTGGATTAGCACGTCCATTTTTTCTGTGTGTGTGTGTAAGGACTTGTCATCAGTCACTATGTTGAATAGTGCTCTGTTTCTGTGGGCTTCTCCCATGTCCTTTCCCAAAACAGTATTGAAGACTTACTTCATTTGGAGGTATGTAGATCTCTGAATAGGAGTAGAAATGTCTGTCATGGGTAGAGGGAGCTAATAAGAAGGTTTTTTAGATTAGTTGATGTTGAGTATTTCAATGACATTAACTTTCAATTACCCCCCCGGCCCCATACTGGTTTTAAGGCATTTGTAGTAACAAGAAAAGGCTACCCCTTTAATTAAGCTAAGACTTGGCTAACTAATAATTTTTCAAAGTATGTTGAAGCTGGGTAGAAGCTTGAATTCATGTTAAGATACAAATGTTGAAATATGGGCAGGATCACTCGATCTTGTGGATCTGTTCTGTGTTAAAGTCTTCTTATGGTACAATAAGGAAAGGGAGGATGAGGAAACAGAAGAGTGGGTGCACAGTGTAATATTAAACTTTCTTTCATCCAAACAGTGTAACTTGATAAAGCTAGACTGACTAGTCCTCCCCTCCCTCCCCTTGGCTTTTCCTCAGCTGAAGGCATGTATTCCTAGACTGTTGTCAGTAGTCATCAAGAGCCTTCTGTTAAACATGCTTTGACAAGTTCAGGGTTGACAAATTCTGGGACAAGTCAAGTCTTTGTGCTGTACTAACTTCCATTAGTAGACCTTGATAATGAAGTAGCTGTGTCTTTCTTTGAGCCTCCTTGCTTATGAGATGGTCATGATGACGGTGACCCATTCATAGTTTTAATCACTTCTATATAGTAGTTGAACGTGTTTCATAATAGTCTTATAGTGTCCACTCCCTTAGATCCTGGTTAACAGCAATTGAACATCTTTTAAACACCAACAAAAAAAATCTGCAGTTTGATTTCCTGTGGTTTGATTTGATTTGTGCCTCTGATTTCCCAGCCTGGCTCTTAAACTTTCTATCTTCTGTGTGTGCCTTACCTGAGCCTGTTGCACTAGTGGGGAATTCTATCAGGTGTCCAAGAAGTGCTCTATTGGTGTGGTCTGTCCATGCTTCTCTGTCTCTGTCCTGTGAAAGATTCTCTGAAGTGCTTAGAAGTAGATGACGATCAGGGTAACTGTGAAGGACATAGAGCATTTGAATGCTATTTGTCTCTCCAGCTTCTTGCTGAAGGGAGAAAGTGGTAGCCAAAGAGGTAGCTGCTCTTTTAGTCTCCACTTCTGAAGAAATGGTAATACAGCAGAGGCTCACCTGCTTTTATTATTTTTCTGCCTGTGTTCAAGATACTCGAGACTACTTCATTCCTCCTACCCTACTTACTTTGCCCCCGGTACTGGGTGTGCATGGCAAGGTGTTGGCTGCAAGGATGGCCTCTATGAGAAGAGAATAGGGCATGCTCTGTGCCAGACGCAGCCAGCTCCTCAGTGAACCCACTGCAGGACACAGCTGAGCCCATTCGCCAAGCTTGTGGCACCTCCAGGAAAACATACTTAAGAAAGGGCAGAAAACATTGGACAGGCAGAGGAGGAGGAGGAGGGGAAAAAGTGTGAAATAGCAGAGGGAGCACCAAGGTCAGAGGTGGGGCAGGAGGTACTCCATGGTGCTGGAGCAGATATCCCCAGCAGCCTGTGGAAGAGACCCCTGTTTTCAGAGGTCACAGCTTCAGCATCAACCCCTGCTATGAAAACCTTGCCACGTGCACCCAATATACCCCCAAAGAAAAGAAGGGGATAGACCTTCCTCAGTCAGCAGCAGATATAGGGTACTGCTGAAGGAGCTGGCTCTAGTGTTTCTGGGGGTGGGGTGATGACATTATATCCCTTCCCTTAGTCTTACTATAGCCTAAAGATGAGTCAGTGGTACCAAACAAAATCATTAAATTAACATGCCATGTTCCTTTTTTGGAGCTTCTTTTCAAGTCACAGATCAGGATGTGGGTAAGGGTGGAAAAGCACTAGTTCAGCCTAGGGGAAATAGAGTAGTCTCACTGATGAGTGTCTGATGAAACTTGACTCTCCAGACTTCAACACATGGCATACAGATTAGGACCAATAATCTGCCTGGTTTGGAGAGGGGGGTTTCTAATACCGTGAAAACTAAAAAGCAAGGAATAAAGCAAGCTGAGAAATCAAGGTCTGAATCTCAGCACGGGACACCTAGTGTTCTGAAAGAATGGGTCATCTAGCTCGCGGCTGAACCCTGAAATCAAACTAAATGATACAATGCAAGGAGCTTTCCTAGCAGCTTTGCAGGCAGTGATCTGTAGCACAGGGTTTGCAGCAGTACTTGTGTTCCCCCGAGTCAGCAGTACCAGCAAGATTGCAGTGTGAAGCTTCATTGGTAAGTTGATCTTAGAGTATCCCACTCCATCAGACTTGGCATGGTTGCTTGATTTTTCATACTGGCCAAAATTTTGCTTGGATGAGAGTTTGATGGCTTAAATAAAACCTGAATAAACCAGATGTTGGCAATTGCTAGACGACAATCAGAATACTTGGCAGAGGCTAGCTTGTCACTGTGCAGAGTATGAAAAAGTCTACTTTTTCTGTAGTCTTGCAAACCACATGCTAGACCCTTATAAACTCTTATTAATACTTTTGATCTTGCTATTTTGATCATTTACTTCTGCAGAGCTGCTTGAAAACACTGAAAATCAATACAAAACAAGTTTTGCAAGAATGGGCTCGGAGTTATATTCGACAGTTATAACTGATAACCAGTAAGGTGCTTGTGCTTTAGGTTGTGAAACATTTGCTGAAGCAGCTGAGAGTTGTAGCCCACTAGGAGGGGGAATATACCAGCAATCTGGACTAGTGCCACAAATGGTATTGGACATCAGCCTTGAAATGTCACCATAAAGTAGGTGGAGTATTAGAACAGTGTTTTCTAGGCTGCTGGCAAGTGGTGCATCCGCTGGGCGTCTAAGGCTTGCAGCTTAGTCATAGGCATAGTATAGGGAATGGCACTGCACTGTATTACCACTGACTTCTGGATAAACCAAGTCTAAATACCCTTCTGCTCCTCCTCCCAGCCCAGGATAATGCAGTCTCATGCTTTGTTTTAGATTATATATCTGTATCTTAACTTGCTTTAATGGAAGGGATTGCATGCTGAAAAGTCCCAGTATGCTAATGTTGTGTATTTATGTAATCTGTACTCTGACCATTTGAGCCGAGGCAGTGTGTCAGTCAGTTGCCTTTCCTAGAGTCTGTTTTTTCTAGCTATTGATAAAACTCAGATGTGTTACGATATTTTTGTAGAGGAGATTTTGCAAGTACATAGGCATGAGCATATTTGAAGGCCACCAAGAAAGCACACCCTACTTCTCGTATGTACTGAGAACTGCAGGTTGCTGACAGGACATGTCTACAGCTTGGGTCTGACTAATGGCAATCACCTCTTTTCTTTGTTGTGAGCCAATATGCAAAAGTACCACAGGTAGAAAGCAAGTTGACAGGAACTCTTGTGTTGTAGCTGAGCCCAGAGCTCTAACAAAACAGTTGAGCTGTGTGCTTTGCCAGGGTGGCTTTACTTTCTAAAAGAAGGAATTAAAAAGAAAGCTATGTCCTTTGCTAGTTGTTTCTAGGTATTTAGGAGACCAAGTTATGACTGAGATGTGAAACACTGCTAAGGGTAAATTGAAGAGTTTGGTGTTCAATTGCACTAAGATAGTTCTACTATATATTTAAAGGACCAAACCCCATGTTTTTTCAAGAAAGTGTGTTAAGCTTCATTGTTCTAAAGAGGTGGGACAAGACTGTGGCTTGACTACTGACAGTATCGTCGATCACTTCAAACTGACTCTTGGCTTGGCTTGAGCGCAGATGACACAATGGCAGCGGGTGCTTCCACAGCAGATGGTCAGCGGTTAGCCTGCAGAGCCTGGCAGGCTCCTAGTGCCTCTGGCATACTTCTGTTATATCTCTTAAGTCTCTCTGATAGTTTACAGAATGTTCTAAAATGGTCCTCCATGGAAGGGAGAAGAAGACATGACTGCTCAAAGCAGGAATAAAGCATGCTGACTTGTCGCCTGCATTCTGAATAGATATGCAAGTTTACAAGTTTAGAGGAAGGTCCCCAAAATAAGGCAGTGGTTGGTTATCTTGCCACAGTGCAGGACTGCACTAGCTAGAGCATACATCTTTACACATAACTGAAGAGCCCACACAGACATGCTTAAGTGGGAGTTCATACTGGTTTTAAAAGGCCTCTTCCTTTCACTTCTTGTTTCAGAGAGTGCAGGACTTGTATGAAAGGGGGAAGCCAGCAGGCCTGTTTCCTGGCTCGGAAGGCTGCTGTTTCTTATTACGGAGAGGTTGAATATAGACGAAAGCTTTAACGTACCATTGTATCAGTTCTTTAGCAACCCTGGAGTTTTAAAACCTAACCTTTTCAAATGGAGACTTGAGTCTGGATCTTGCTGCCTGACTGTGGCATCCAAAGTACAGTTATTGTGCCTGTAGCTCTTAATCTAAGTTTTATGGCTTCATCTAAACCTGTTTATAGGAGAATGTACATTCTGCTAAGGGGCAGCAAGCCAGAGGGAGTTAGCATATCTAGTGGGCCAGTGTTTTGAAAATATGTACATTTTATCATGAGTGGTTTGTTCCTGGCATCTGAAACAATTTTATTTTCATGTGTTAGCCTTGCCTGTGGCTTTCTGATCCCATCTTTCGTTCTAAGCCATGTAGAGTCTTTCTAGTTTTGCTAAGACAGAAAGTATACTTCAGATCGCTCTGTTACTTGTGTATGGCAAGAGTATTAACAGGCAAAGTTTGCTGTGTTTGGAATAGGTGAGTGTAAAGAACTTCCCCTTGTTTATCAGGAAGCTGGAAGTTGCTTAGGCAGTATTATGAGAAGCTACCTTTCAAAACTCACCTCCATATCGCGCTTTGGAGTTTAATTGACACTTCTGGGTATTCTGGTCTAGAGATCTGACTCTGCACGAAGCCTTGCTGCCAAGATGCCTGCATGACAGATTCCAGCTTCTCCACTTGTTAATAGCTTGGAGACTTCCACTGCCAGTTGCAAACACATCTTCCAGAGGCACTGGTGACTCTGAACAACTGTTAGATAGCAACTTAATACTGTCAGGTTTTTTTAAATGTTAGTAGTCCTAACTACATCTTCTATCTGTCAGGTGGATGTTCCATTGAATTTAACAGAATTTTTTTGCAACATCAGTAAATCTGCAGTATATGAAAGGCTGCAAGCTCCTGTTGAAGAGTAGAGTCTACTGGTATTTGATGTTAGTTTTTTCAAAATTTCTGAGACTTAAACTCACCTGTCTGTGTGGTAGAAGCAAAGGATTCTTGTTTAATTGATTTAGTACAGGGGAATGAACATAAAGGAATTGCATGTTTGATATAATTTTTTTTTTTCAAGGAAAAAGTAAAGCTGTCTAATTGTGAAGGACATCACTCAGTTTGTAAAAAAAATTGTTTTAAGGCAGAATATTCAAATAAGAGGCACAGCTGTCTGGTTTTAGGAACTCCTTATGGACTTTCTGTTGCCTTACAAATACACAGATAGAAGACAAAATGGATTGAAATGATTGCACCCGTATTATAAAGTACTTGCTATTTAGTTGCAACTGCTTCAGTATGCCTCCAGGAGGTCGTACTGTTGCACCAACTGTGTGGACAGGTTTGCATTACACTTGGTTTCTTTTTCAAACAGATATATCCATGTTTTTGACAGGACTGTCTGCATAGTTGTGGGCATTTCATTCCAAGTTAAGAATTTCAACCCATGCTAAGCTTCGGGTGCCTTGTCAGGTCGACGGAGTGCGTGGGCTCTCCAGCCTTGTTTGGTTATTTTTCAGGCTGACCCTACTGAATGTTGTGTCGTCATGTGGCATCCACTGACAAAACAGCTGAACTCTCAGAGGAATCCCACTGAGAGAATAGGAAAAATATGGACCATGATCTGGATATTGAAAGTTAGATGTGTCAGCTGCTGAGCCTGCCTACTCAACTGATCTGTTTCTAGCATATAGGCTGTAGCTAATTAACATGTCACTGAAGTTGCTTGCATGTTGTCTCATCCCCACCCTATTTTTTTTAATATATTCCCAACGTGTAACAGCTAAGCAGTGAAGCTGAAACATCAGACTGCTTCCAATATATTTTCAGTCTCATTCAGATTTGTAGTGGATTACGAATTGCTGTTCTGGGCAGAGTTGATAGGCTAGTGACAGTTTCACTTCTACAAGTTTATTAAAAACAAATGGTTTTCTGAGGAAAGTAGATCATTTGGGGGTAGAAAGCACTAACCAGGGTTCATTCTTCTCAGAATAAAAACAACAGCAGCACAACAGCTCAAATAGCTCATGTACCATGCCTCAGTTGATTATCACTTTCTGCCAGATGTGGTTGGACTGTAAGATCAGCCCAACATGTAGAGGCTGATTAGAAAACGCTCTGGCACGGAGATTACAGTAAATGACCCCATTTTGCTGTGGCAAACATGAAATCCTTACTTTTCTAGTGTAGCTGTGTTCTGAATAAAAGCCATGGTTGATCCTGTTACTGATACTCCAGTAAACAGCCAAGCGATAAGAGTTATGAATTGATACAACCAACAGATAATGTTAGGGGCTGTTCACCCTCATGGAAAGATAATCACACATCACAGCTGGAATTCTGGTATCCACTTACACTAGTCAATTAACTAGATCTTACTGACTTTTATCCTTCTAAGCAATAATCTTGCAACAATATACTGCCTTTAAACTTGTTCTGTTGTTTGCAGCAAGACCTAGGATGGAATGGGACTGTTGCTTTAATGCTTGCATGGATGGAGAGAACAATTCTACCTCTTAGGGGAAATTGAATAAGCACTTTTAAGGCTTGGCAGAAGATTGGCTGATGGCCACAGTTTCATATTTCTTCTCTAAATTAATGTGTAGTTTGGTTAAGGCTTCCAGGCTTGAACTACTGAAGGAAATGCCTCATAGAATGAGGTCTGAGATTTGCCATGTAGGATAGAAGCTCCTTTTTATGCAAAGTTAGTGGTCAGATTCTTAACACAAATTCTACTTGTAATGTTAGTAGAGTTTTTCCCATGTCCCTTCTTGTCCTAGAGTTTGGGATCTAGGATGCCAGTGGGATAGGGAATGGCATTTCTCCAAGACAACTGACTTTAGATTTTAACCTTATAACCATCAGTTGGTGTCTACCAAATGCAAGGGGTGTTTTGTGTATCTTAAACTACTGAGAGCTGTGCAAAAAAAGGTAGTACAATGATGATTTGTGGCTCAGTTGCTATCTGCACTAATTCAGTAAAACAGAGAAGTGACACATCTAGCTCCAGAATTACTTGATGTTTCATATCGACATAAGCAGAACTGCTCAGTTCCTGTCTTTGAGCAGAAAAATACATGTTTCGGTTGAGCTAGTTGTGGAGCAGAATTTGAGTAGAGAGACAATCTGGAAGGTGGTCTATATGTGAGAGGAAGGGATCATTAGAGCAGTGATTGCTTCTCTTTCCCCTGCTTTGCTGAATGTATATTCTTGCCCAAGACAAATTCTTTGGTATTCAAAGTGAATAAATTCTGTACAAATGAGGTTCAAGACTGAGCTTCTTAATGCTTTGGACAGGGGAAAGATTCTGTGCTGTGTAACTAAGGCTTTCCCTACAGTGGAGCGGCTTGAAAAATCTGCAGTGGCTGTGGTTGGGAAGAAATCAGACAGGATTATTTGACTATGGGGCCTTTTCCCCTTTGCTTAGTGTTCTGGCTTTGTGCTTGTGAGGCTAAAAAGCTGCTTTCTTTAGTACGGTTGTACTAGGGAGTTTGTGCATCCCAGCTTCTGGGTGACAGCTCTCTTGTTCCAGATACGTAATGCCTGAGTAAAATTGAAGCTTTTATCCTTCTGAATAGTTGGATCATATGTGTCAGTAAGGTCTCAGATTTTGTCCATAAAATATATTAATCACTAATTAATTAGCAGTCTTAAAGACCATACTTAAAATCCCAGTGCTTAAACTGGAGCTTCTGCAGCTGGCCTGAATGTCATTTTTCAGTTCTACTACTCTCAAGGAGAGAACTCCAGTGTAGACACTAAAGGTAATGCACATTATTTTCCCCCAGAGGCAGCGGAGCTATAAGTTCTGGGAACTGTTAAGTATAAAGTTTTCATAGTTTTTGCCATAGCAACTCCTTCCTGTTCCATGAATTCCTTTTGACACAGTATTTCACACCTTTTCCCCATTATTAGTACTCATGGAGAGAGCTGCCTTGGTCTCAACCTTTCAGATCCAGTAGAAGGCCACCTGACAGTTGGCTTTTATTTTCTCCTTTCCAAGAGAGTTGTACCTGAACCCCCCAGGAGGAAAACCCATATGTATAAATCTTTAAGGACCAAAAGGGACACAAATCCAACATAACTGGTTTAATACTGCTAAACAGCTGGAGTGGTTTTTACAGATGACTTAAAGCCATATATCTTGCCTTGGTATGGTAGGGAAGAAGGGGTACAAACTGTATGAAACTGCATTGAAATAGAATCCAGCAATGTACATGGGTAGTAGATTTTTCAGCTTTGTTTTCAAAGCAGGTATTTGGTGATTTAGGAAGTGGTGTGCTGTTGTATTTAAAAAGGAGTAGTGTGATAATAAGATTCTGAGGTAGACTGGGAAATTGGAGGAATCTCCAAGAGAAATTTGCTGGTACTCAGAGACATCTGCCCTGTCTCTCTGCAGACTCTTCATGTGATTGATAGGGAAGAAGAAACTCTCTCTCCTGCAAAACACTTAATACTACGTGTAGTATGAGTATTCCTGTGAGTGGGCAGAGAGGAAAAAATTGTATATAAAAGGTTGTCTTGGTGTGGGATGCAGCTGTGTGATTCAAAGATTGACTGCCATGACCTCTCAAGGATCTGCAGCTAATATTTGTCCTCACAAGAGTCTGAGATATGTGTGGAAAGAAGGAGGTCTGTGAATTAAGTCTGGAGAGAGGGGGTATCAGACCCTAGTTATTTGTAGTCACAAGGGCTATAGCTGCATTACTGGGAAAGTCTTCATAGTACTGTAGAGCATGTCCTCTATGGAAGATTGTGTTTGGCATAGGCACTATCTGGAAGATGCTGGACTTTGATAAAGGGTAGGCTTTCTGGAGTCAAGATGAGGTGTAGTAACTCCTGAGGTAGACTTTTGGGGAGGAAAGAGGAGACAACATGAATTGCTGTTCTGCCTGGGGAGATTATTACAAGGCACATTGTGATGCATGTTTATGGAAATGAGGCAAGCTGAGGGTGATGGTAAACTTTAACTCCACAGATAAATTTCCAAAACTTGTTTGTGGAATTGCTTGATAGTCAAAGCCAACAACATTAAAATCATCTCGTGTTCTCAAGAGCAATTATTATAGAAGCAGAAACTGGTAACTTTGTTCTGCTTTCCAGTAGTGTTTTGTGGTCAGCATTCTGTACACCTGGAAGTTTAGCTCTTGCGTTAGTTAGCACAAAGATACAGTAGCTTCCTGATACAGTTCTGTGTCTTGCAAGGGAGGACTTGTACTGTTACTTGCCTTTTTAACTTTTTTGATTGGGACTTGTAAGCTCTAACTTTAATCCACTGCATGTCCTTGACTAGCCCACATTTTGAACAATCCTGCATTTCCTTTTCTATAGGTTCAAGGCATTATTTGAATATTTATAAGCAAGGAAAAGATCTCGTGAAGACTATTTTAGCATTCAATGTAATAATGAGGAAGGTCTGTGAGGAGGTTACTGTCAGAGAGATTGGCAAAGTTTTTAGGAACTGAATGTATGACACAGCTCAGATGCTGAGGCAGCTCACATGTTAATTCAGCCTGGAATGACAGCTGCTCTTAAATTGGCACCAATATCCCTCTGAACAGAGAGGTCTTGTGCTCTGCTGCTGGCTTTCTGCACACTGAAATGTAAATTAACTTTGAACTGGGGAATCCCAGGTCTGTTTGTTAAAGAATTGAGTAAAAACATCCTAAAACAAGAAAAAACCCTGCCCAGATCCAGAATACAATCTGAAAGGGTGAAGGAGTAAGACAGATTCTTTAAAGTGTTGTATAATCTCTCTCACTTAAAAAAAAATGAATTTCAAAACCAGGAAGTCGTTTTTAATGAGACAGAAATTAATCTAATGAATCTGAAATTCTGAAGACTTTGAAAATTGCTTGCAGCTCTCTTTTTCTGCCTTATGAACTTAACAAACACCAAAACTTAGTAATTTCTTTTAGTGGTCTGTTTAAAAGGTCATGAAAAGCTCAAGTGTCTTGTCTTCCTTCAGTCTTCCTCACTGAACAGTCTTCCTCACTGAATTGTGAACATGTTAATCGTATTCTAGCTTTGCTTCTCTTCCCTAATTGCAGATGTCTTAAGACTGGGTCAAAAAGTTGTCTAGTCAAAGAGTTTGAACACTGGGGTTTAGATTTAAGTTACGGTGTCAGAGAATTGGCAATGGTTTGTTTCTTTTATGTGCATTGGTTTTGCATCTCAAAACTTAACTAGAAAAAGTGTATTGGAGTCCAAATCATAATTTAAACAAGGATCTTTAGACTGAGTAAGTGTTCAGAATAGCAGCTACCAAAATGTGAAGAGAGTAAGTAGGAGAAATCACGTACTGTGATTTTGGCAGGTATAATTTAGTCCCACAGTAAACAAACAGATTCAAATGAAGGGTATATAGGTCTTCATTCTCCAACTACGTCATTTCTGTGAAAGTCATGATGAAGGCACTTGCTGCTACTGCTGTGCAATTCCTGATTTTGTACTCTGCTTGGAATTTGTATTTGAGCTCAGTTTCTGGGTTTGGGGATTAGCTGTCAGTGCACTTGGCATGGATGCCTGCAGTAGCAGAAACTTCCATCAAGAAGGTACCTTTAATCCTTGTTTGTCCTACTTGTGTAGGACACATACACCCAATGGAATCAGCTTTGTAAGACTGCTTCATATGGCTTCTGATGGGCTGCTCTTCATCCAGTAATTTTACCTATTTTGTATTAACAAGTCCACCTGTGAGTTGCTTGGAAGGCTGAACTTCATTGTCTCTTTTGAAAACTAAGTTTCTGTCCCACCAGTAAATGTCTAAATCTGTATCTTTTAAAAATGCGGTTTCTAAATTTTTTTGTATGCGTTTTTTTGCCCTGTACACATTCTTTCCTACTACACTGACGTCAGATTAATTTTGCAAAGTCTTACTTGAAAATTTAACTTAGCCACCAAGCTCTGCTGTTCAGAGTTTGTTAAAGTTAGCCACGCTTGTGAGTTGCTCCAGATGCTGACGATTGCTGGTTGACCTGAGACTCTATGGTATTGGGGAAAGAAACCTAGGAATCTTGAATTCCGTAACTTTGTGGTGTGACTTAATGGCAAACAGCTCTTCAAGAATTAATCCCCCATCTCCTCCCCACCCCCTCCCCCCTCAGATGATGAGTAAAATCTTCATGCATGGTTTAATTCTTTTCAGTGCACTGAAAGTAGTAGGCTTAAATTTAATCATTTAACCTCTCTACTTGGTGCACTATAATTACTTGTGTCCTAAACCATTCAGAACTGCCAACTGAGATGCCATACCCTCCAGCAGTTTGGAGAGGAGGCAGAAATGTCTGAGTGACTTTAGAAGTAGTGCTGTGGTAGCGTATAGGAGTAGTGCCTTTATGGCCTCTGTTGCCAGCATTGCTGTGGGTGGACTCCTGAGTTTTCATTATCTAACATCCACCAATGGAATGCACAATTCATAGCACCCCTCTTCCTTAGTGAGATGTCTACTGAGACTTAGGACTGAAAGCTTGCAGATTTGATGCATTTTTCCTTATACTAAGGATAAATGCTGTCATCTGCAGTAAAACCTCTGAACAGGGTAAGCAGTGAGCAAGCCACTTGTGACTTGCTTCTAGACTTTTACAAATCACTGTCTTCTATAATGCATTAATCAGCAGTAAAAAATAGAAGATTATTGGCCTACTTGTACAACAAGATCAAGGAGACTTGTTGGAGCTCTGTGAGCTTGAACTGCTGTCATTCAGTAGCATGGCTTTGCTACCATAATACTTTGTCTGCAGAACTGCCTCCTCCAAGGGTAGTATTAATGAGGTTAGAGAATTTAACTTTACATTTCAGAAGGTATTTTGCAAAAAAACCCCACCCACAACCAGCACAAAACCCACCATGACAACAAATATTTTAAAAACAAACATGGTGAGTAGATCACGTAATTTTTGTCTTTTGTCTCATTACAGAAAATCATTCCGCTGACCTGAAACTGAAGACAGCTTGCATGTCCATAAAAAAGACAGTTTTAAACACAAGCACTGCAGTTGTCAAAGGCTTCTGACTCTGAGCTATAGATTTCTTGTATCTTAAATGAGTCTAACAGAAGTAAAAACCCCATAAAAATCACTTGCCATTAATTAAAAAAAAAAAAAAACAAAAAACAAAACCAAAAACCACACCTAAATTTCTGAATTCTTCTGGTACAGCTGTGTGGGTTTCTGATCACACCAGGTCATTCTCAATAGCTGTGACTTCTCAGTCTGTTTAGACAGACCTGCCCTCTGGACTTTTCCTGCCCTCTGGACTTTTCCTGCCCTCCAGAGGCACAGTTGGTAGTTTCACAGCACTCTGAACCTCCACTTTCCGCTCTTAGCAGCAGAATTAATGCCCTCCGTTATATGGAGTTGTGCTGGGGAGAGAAAACAGGTCTGTAAAGTGGTGATCCTTCTGCCCAGGTAAACTGGACTCCTGTAGACTGTTTACAGCAGATTCACATAGTTTTGTTGTGCAGAGATTAGTCATGGAATAGTCTGTCTGCTTCTAGGGTAGAGTATCTGTCATGGGTGAATGACTTGAATAGTTGGATGAGTATTTCTAGTCGGGGTGTGGGGGTGAAGAAATATGTGGAAAATCATTAACAATAATTACTGTCCTCTCAGGGAAAGTAAAAGACAAGTATTTTCACTAGTAACACAGCTAGTGCTTAGTCTAGTAGTTAAATATTTTAATTTTTAACTTGTTCTACTTAGGTCTTCAAACTTTAAGCCTTGGCACTACAATTAAGTCTGTATTCTGTGCTCTTTGTGTTGCATGAAGTTATCTCCAGGGTCTTGCTAGGGCTGTGTCTGGCATCACATGGCTTTTGGCCATGCAGTTGCACTATGCAGTTTTCACCAGTGTCTCAAAAATAGGTAATAGCTTGTGGAGGGTCATTGCTAGCTGCCTAGCAAGAGTCTGTAGGTAATAGGTAATGTAATAAATCAAAGATCCTATCAGTACTTGTGGGATATAGATGCTAGTGGAAAGCTTCAGGTACTCTCCTGTGCAAGTCTACACATTCCTAATGTACAGGACACAAAGCTGTATTTTATTCTTGTTCCCTAAGACAGTCTAATACTTTATTCCTTCTATGTAAGGTGCAGTTGCAGAAAACTATTATTTTTTTAGTATAAACTAATGCCTTTTTTCCTACCCTTGAAGAGGTCTTAATGCATGCCTGAATGCAATCTTCTGCTGTGTATGTAGAGACTCTAGGAGGTACGCTGTAGCATGCTGATGAAACCCTAACTGCTGAGATGACTAGAGTATCTGTTTCTGGTGATACCTCTTTTTGCTGATGTGATTGGGATCAGTGTGCTTGACGTATTACCTGTAAGTGAAGAATTCCATAATACTTATTCATCTAACCAAGGTAGTGAACTGCCACAATTAAGTTGAAAACCTGCAAGCAGTAAAGTCATGTGATGTTGTGCACCCTAACTTCATCTGGGATGAAGACAGACAAAGGTTGAAACATAGCTCAGGAGAGAATTGTTGGAAAGCTAGTACTGTTGGACAAAATGCTGTCAGCATGTACTAATATAATATGAGGTTTGGGGTAGTTTGTTGTTTTGTTTGTTTGTTTTGTAATATAGAACGTAAGCACTGAACTTGCTGTTTGTCACATCCGTGACCTGCAGCCTGGTGTGCTGAGAGCTCAGCCATGCTACAGACTTTTTCATCTTACTTGTAGCACCTAACACCTTTCTCTTCTCTCTTACAGACTTGATCCAAGCAACTAATGAAACAAACGTTAATATTCCTCAGATGGCTGATACGCTTTTTGAGCGAGCAACAAATAGTAGCTGGGTGGTTGTATTCAAAGCCTTAGTTACCACACATCATCTAATGGTTCATGGCAATGAGGTAAGTGTAATCAGCTTTCTCCGGAGACTACGTTGGCACTGAGTAGATTCCAAGCCAAAGATGCTAGTAGCACAAAGGCATCTCTTCTAAACCAGTAAGGACCTGAGATAAAAGGGCAAGAATGACTCTTGGTGAACCTTTAACAACATAGTTGGAGGTATGCCAGTTATCTGTCTCTTCATTTACAAAACTGTGGCATAAGAGCAAGCAGCAGCCTGTTCCAGGATGTTGGCAATTTTTGCATTATCTGGGGCTACACAGGATTAAAGACTACCTGGGACTTTTTGACTTGAGTCAAAGTTGATGTTCTGGCAGATGTGTTCTGCCATCCAAATAGCTGCCCTCTTTACGTGAGTGTTAAAATCTTCCTAGAGCTGTAAATTCAACTTGATAGCCTTTTGTATTGTGTTTCCTTGCCCTTGCTTTTTAATTGACCTGTATAGACTGGTATTTCTGCGTAAAAATAAAAAGCATACTTAAAGAGCTTTAGGATTCCTGTGAAACAATTCCTTCCTGGCTGTATATAAAGTGTTTTCATGCAGTGAACTTCTCCAGTGTCACAGCATAAATTTTTATGCCTGTCCTTTTTCTGTTCCAAGTTTTGGCTGATACTCTGATTTGCTTTTTGTAACTGTTTCAGGCTGTTCTTCCCTGTAGTTGATGTTGCGCCTGCTTGTTATTAAAACAGGCTCTCAGTTTGGCTGAAACTGGGGGCTGCTGGACTGAAAAGTCTGAGACTAGCCTGGATATACGGCTTTGTAAGCAGATAAATCTTGTGCTTCCTCAAATTTCTGAGAATTAACCATTTTTATTGCTCCTTCCACAGTCTGGTTTGTATTTTGCACAGGATCCGTGTGTACAGTTGGATATTTAGTAGAGATTCAGGCTAAATGTAATTAATGTGAATGGATGAAAAAGGTTTTGAGGAAGTTATTGCAGGCTAGAAGAAAAATTTGGTTTTTATGTGTGTATGCTGGAACTAGACTGGTAATCCTGCTAGGAGGTAGAAAGCCTTCAAATACTGCCTGTGATAAGAAAGTAACTTTGTGTTGCAGAGATTTATTCAGTACCTGGCATCTAGAAACACATTGTTCAATCTCAGCAATTTTCTGGACAAAAGTGGATCTCATGGTAAGCCTACTCATGTTTCTTGGTTCCTGCAAAATTTTTACTCAAAAGCTGAAACTGTACAACTCACTTAGAAAGTGCTGATTGAAGTCAGGACCAGGTCAGTTATCTCCTTAACTGTTACAGGAGTTAAGAATGAAATGGATAACTTTGTATTTAGTTTTTTGCAGTTTACTCAATCTTAAATGGTAATTTGGTTGCCTGGGGACACTGCACTTTTTAGGAATTGTCTGGAAGTGTTTAACTGGGAGCAGGGAGGAGGCACCAAAAGAACTAGCTGGTTCTCATTTGAGTGGTGAATTTAGAAAGGTCTAGACAGAAATTAAGGAGTTCTCTCTAAAGCTTACAAAGTGTGCTTTTCTACCCTGGCTCTGGAATTAATAGTGAATTTTACTGTTCCTTCACTTAACAGAAGAAAAGCTTGTTTCACGGTAGCTCTACTAGAGAAGAGAGAAAACTTATAGTTCTGCAGCTGTGCGAGAATTATTTGTAGACTGTATGCAGGAATGCTACAATAATGGGCAAGATCAAAGCAATGCAACGTTACTCCCATCTCTTAATGGAGACGTGACACCAAAAAGACTCGAACATCTTTTAGAAGTGGTGACACAGGACAGGAACAAAGCCAAACAAATATTAAAACTCTGCTTGTCTAAGCAAAGCATGCTATGCATGCTCAAAGATACTGGTATTTGGCAACAATGAATTCTGTTAAACGCATACTTTTGTATTCTTTGCCACTTTCTTTAAACTTAAATTGCCATTTCATAGATAATACAGCAGTGTGTCATAGACAATGAGGCATCAGAGTTGGTAGTGTTAAGCCTAAGTTGTCAGAGATGGTTAATGTTGAGATACTAGGGAAAAATACAGTCAATGACTAAGTTGAGGGGTGTGGATTTCAATAAAGGTAGCAAAAAGGGAGTTGTACTAAAGAGGAGGATGAGTTACCTTCTGCACAGATTTCTGTAGCTTAGAGGAAGAAACTTTGAAAGAAATACCTGAAGGATAGACTGTAATACTAACTGTTCAGAAGTTGTATAGGCTTGAAGGTCACTGAAGTTTAAGGCTTCTTGTACAGCATTATGTGCCTTGAAGATCTCTGGTGTAGCAGTTCAAAGAAGGCACTAATCTCTATGAATGTTATCATAATTTCTTTGTTCTGGTAAACCTAGTCAGGGGAATTTTGAAGGTCCATGTAAGAATTGGAGGACTGACATAGATAAAACAGCAGGAATGTTTAAGCTGAAATCAGTCTTTATCCTGGAAGTCATGTACCAGTTAAATAAAACTTTTTTGTTAAAATATCATTTTTACTTGTTAATAAGGGGCTAACTAAATTTGTCATCGAGTAGTGTTACCAGATAACTGTGTAGGAGCCACTAGCAGGTTTCCCCAGGAACCATGCCACTGGTGCACTGGATGAATCTGTTAGAAGTAGAGGACAGTGGTAGATTGTTACGGTGCATCACTGCTGCTTTTTCTTCAGAAGCTGGAAGATGTCTTCTGATGCCTGATCTGTATGTGGAGTTGAATAGCACAGCAGAGATCACATAACCTTAGGGTCTATTGACTGTATATGATCACCTACTTAAAGAATCTCCAAACAAGCATGAACACTACATGTGAAATGTGTAACTATTTTTTGCAGGTTATGACATGTCCACCTTTATAAGGCGTTATAGTAGATACTTGAATGAAAAAGCATTTTCCTACAGACAAATGGCATTTGACTTTGCAAGAGTGAAGAAAGGGTAAGCAAAGTTTAGATATGTAAACTGATAGTGTTGCCTGACCCATGGAAATCTTGCTTGTGGTGTTACGCTTGATTTTAGTCTTAATGGCTTTTTTATTATATTTTTTCTTTAGCCACAGTGAAACACCAAAATGGTTGAATTTCTTAAGTATTTGTAATGTGTTAAAAACTGGACAAGACGGAGAGGAAATACTGTGGGTAGTAAGGCAAATTAGGTAGAAGGTTAACGTAAGGTGCCTTGCTTTTAGTGCTAAGTGCTAAATCCAACTCTTATTAAACTGTGCTGTAGCGAGACTGTGTTTAGGATTTGGAGAAGGAAACACTCTGAAACTTTATTTAGGATGTTTCATTACTCTCTAGACACTTTCCATAAGAAAGATAACTGATTGGAAAGGAAAACTGGAGTGAACACCTGAACGTCTTAGCAGGCTACACAGCAAACAGTTATAAACCGAATAAAGTTGTAAACTACTGGTTTTATTTCCCACAAGGACTGTGGGAGGTTTTTTTGAAAAAAAAAAAAAAAAAAGTTAACACAGCCCAGAGTAATATGTTGGTATTTATCAGAACATTTTTTTGTGGTGAATTGACCTTAACTGGATGCCAGATGCCCAACAAAGCTGCTGTATCACTCCCCTCAACTGAACAGGGAGGAGAAAATATAACGAAAAGCTTATGGGTGGAGTTAAGGACAGGGAGAGATCATTCACTAATTACTGTCACAGGCAAACAGACTCAACCTGGGAAAGTAACTTGATTTATTGCTATTCAAATCAGAGTAGGATAATGAGAAATAAAACAAAACACCTTCCCCCCCCACCACTCCCTTCTTCCTGGAGTTAACTTTAATCCTGATTTTCACTGCCTCTTTCCCCCAGGTGCTTCAGGGGGATGGAGGATGGGAGTTGTGAGCTGTTCATCACCCATTGTCTCTGCTGCTCCTTCCTCCTCAAGGGGAGGACTCCTCATACTCTTCCCCTGCTCCAGTGTGGGTCTCTCCCACAGGGTGCAGTCCTTCAGGAAGAGACTGTTCCAGTGTGGGTTCCCCACAGGTCACAAGTCCTGCCAGCAAACCTGCTCCACTGTGGGCTCCTCTCTCTCCATGGGTCCACAGGTTCTGCCAGGAGCCTGCTCCAGCATGGCCTTCCCATGGGGTGATCCCCAATTCGGGCATCCACCTGCTCTGGCATGGGGTCCTCCATGGGCTGCAGGTGGATCTCTGCTCCAGCACCTGGAGCACCTCTTCCCCTCCTTCACTGACCTTTGTGTCTGCAGGGTTGTTTCCCTCACATGCAATTGATGCATGCGATGCAGTTGATGCAACTGATCTTCCACAGTTTGTTTTTCCCCTTTCTTAAATATGTTATCACAGAAGTGCTACCACTGTTGCCTTGGCCAGTGGTGGGTCCATCTTGGAGCCAACTGACACTGGCTCTGACAGACACGGGGTAAACTTCAAGCAGCTTCTCACAGAAACCACCCCTGTAGCCCCCCTGCTACCAAAGCCTTGCCATGCAAGCCCAGTACAGTCTCTGACTTCTCTAACTGGGACTTTAATGGCTCTAGATTCTCTGTTGAAGCAGACAACACAGCAAGTGGCTTAACACTCACTGAAGGCGCAGCTTAATTGACTGCATGCTAAAGATGCTCCTGCTAATCATGAGTTGCATACAGGATCCTCCCGGCAGTTCTGGTGTATTCTGCAGCTTGGGACGCTGAGCTGATAATGCAGGCATTGCTGCCAGGCTTTCCTTTCCTGCCTCTCAAACTGCCAGAAGGTGTAGGGCCTACTGTGACACCTTTGCTGTATAGCTGGATGCCATTCCCATAGTGGGGACTAGAATAGTTCTCTCTTGAACCTATCTGGAATATGAATCACTAAGAAGGTGGTAGCTTGTTGTATTGATATCTCAGGCAAGCTTTGATCTAGCAGGCCACTGCAGCGTTAGCGTCTTAAGTTCTGTTTGTCACCTAGTGCCTTTGAACACTTCGTGTTAAATAAACTTAAGTTTTGTTGCTGGGAATCCTTCTATTCCTGCCTTTCTATATGTTCCTTGAAAGGCTTTCCATGCATGCTATTTCTGGTGCTTAAACCAAGGTGCTGTTTCACAGTGTAGCATAAAATATATAAGAATAGTGGTGTGCATTTTCAGACAGGAGATGCTATACCTGTCAGTGGCCAGAACGGGGCAATACATAATGGTGGATGGACAGGTTTGTGATATTCGGAGATAAAAATGTGCATGCCTGAAGACTGCTATAAGGCTGAGGGTGGCAATTAAGGAAGGCTACACATACATGACTTCTGTGTGATCCAACTGGAGTAATGGTTCAGGACTGATAAGGCAGGTCAAAGTCAGTGGAAGTGGTATGAAGGAGTAATATAATTAATTAGTACTCGGGAATATTGAGGTAAGAGGCTCTGAGCAAAGATTGCCCTTATTTAAATTGTCACTGAATTAACATGCATGTATTGTGGCACTTCATAGGGAAAAAACCCCAACTTGTAGAGGTGTGTTTTTTATTTCAGTGAGCACAGATATGTCAGCAATGAGTTGACACTAGTTATTCATAACAATGCACAAAGACTTTCAGTTGTCTAAGTACTTCTGTGGCAGTATTTCTTGTCAAGTTACTTAAACTCTCAGTGTCTTCTTTCCATTAAGAGATCAATCTCTTGCATTCATCACTCTAACACAAAACCTTTTCCTCACCTGCTGTCAGGGGGGGTGACTGGATGAAGTATTTTTCATGCCAGCTCTCATGATGGTGTCAGAAGCAGGAGAATCAGACAGTGCTCCAGACATTTGAAATAAATTATAGCTGCTTTAAGCTTAAATTTAGACAACGAATTAGTTTGGGAGAAGGGAGAGGGGAAACTCCATGTCTTCTAATCTGTATTCCTTCTTGCAGAGCTGATGGTGTAATGAGAACAATGGCTCCTGAAAAGCTGCTGAAGAGTATGCCAATATTACAGGAACAAATTGATGCATTACTTGAATTCGATGTATGTATTGAAGCTGACCGAGCATTAACACTGGGCACTGAGTTATAAATGCTGTGTTGTAGTGAACAGGTTTTACCTTGTAGGTAGTGCTTTACTGATCATCCCATCATGTGGGCCAAAAAAATCCCCTTTTCAGTGTCCCACTGAGGTAGTGTGGTGAAGGGTGGCCCTTCCCTGTATGTGTGAAATGTGAAAATTACACTTATTTTTTCTTCTTTGTAGTGGGGGTAGAGGAACAGCATGGGAAATGAGGGACATTGAGGAATGCTGACTTGGGGCTTGAAGTTTCATCTTCTGCCTCAGTGAGGGGAAGAAATGGACAAAACAAAGAAACTGAAGAATCTATGTTTCTGTCTCTTGGCAATCAACTTTTTAGGGGAAGGAAAAAAGCTGTTAAAATACCACATGTATATTGTTTGGCTTCCTCAAAATCTTCATCCTGTTTTCAGATGTAAACTAAATTGGCTAAACTTTATTCTAGACTGTTCATAGAAATAGGTGTCTACAATATATTTACAATGTTATGAAAGTTGGTGAGATTGCTTATCTACCTAAAGGATAAAAACAGGAGTTAGTTGTTGTAGGAGGTACAGTGTAACATTGCAAAGAGGCCTCTGAAGGATTTTATCTTTAAATTCTTCTGTGCGTGGTGGGCAGAAGGACACACTCCCAGGCAGAATGCAGGGCCCACCACAGCTTTCGGAGGAAAGCCTTAGAAGTACATGTCTCACTAATGTGTTTTTCATTCCTTAAATGACATAGAAATTGGTAGTGATCTCAGAAGAGGAGGTATTTTTAATAAAAGAAAGATATTTTAATAAATGAGCACTTATCTTCTGCTGGAAGGGTCTTGACATCATTAACCTAGCTGTATGATCTAGAAGACTTCTGAGGTATTGTTAAGCTCTGCTCTGAACTGACATATTTTGTCCAGTTTCACTAAAGCTTTGTGATGGATGAAGGGTTCAAGACTAAGATGTTTACTGTTGATGGGAATGCTCCTCTGCTGCAGTGAATTGTTTTGGAGTGGGGATAAACGCAATCCTTGATTTTGCTAACAAGAACCTTTCTTTGGTTTCTTTGTGTAAAAGCTTGTATTCAAGGTCTATAACAGCATCAGATACCTGGCGCAAGCTAAAGCTTTTGATTGCATTCAGTGCATCTGTTAGAAATAACTGGTATTTTATTTGTAGGTTCATCCAAATGAACTGACAAATGGTGTCATAAATGCTGCATTCATGCTTCTATTTAAAGATCTTATCAAACTTTTTGCTTGCTACAACGATGGGGTTATTAACTTACTAGGTAAGTAACCTGGTGTCTGTATCTCATACACCCTGAGCAAGTGAAAAACAAGTTTAGTATCTGCTTCAGTTTTTTACTTAACTTTCATTAAAACTACATTTTTCTTGACTGTTCTATTCTGAAGTGAGAGAAAACTTTATACCATAACTTCTTACATTAGTGTTCATCTGAGGCTTGTTGTCATATGTCCTTAAAATTGTACAGATGTCTACTTAAAGACACTGAGCATCTCTGTGCTTAAAGAAATGCACGGTGCTGTGTGAGCTTGCATAATATGTCCTGCAAGTTCAACAAAACAACTTTTGCTATTTGATTGTGTTTTTAAGATGCCCAGGTTCTGCTGTTATATATGCTATGTGGTAGCCTTATATGAAATAATATACTCCTGAATAACATTCCTGATATATCTGAAGGCATGACTGCCAAAGCTGGATCCCCTCCAGAACCCTACCTACCTGATGTGAGCCTACAAAGTCTATAGGAAGCTGTGAGCACGTTCTGAAGCTCAGACAGTTTAGTGTGATCACCAGCATAACACACCTTAAGCTGTCCCTGCAAAAGGCTTTGTTGTGAAGTCTAGAACCAGGAGTTGCTGTAAACTGCAGGAAACATAACTGGACCTGTAGAAAATGAGCTTCAACTATTAAAACTTGTCTGGTCTATACTTCAGCTGGTTCATAAAGACAGCTAAAACCTGAGATTGCTTGGCCAGCATGACTGACCTAAAACTCTGACTGCAATTAGAACAGGAAGAAACACAGAGGTTACAGAGTCTGAACAAGCAAAAAGATGCTTCTGAGCTGTAAAGCTCAAACAGGTTTTTTGTATCCATGTTGCAATGCTTTCTGGTGGCTTCATAGAAGTAAGTCACAGGTATTTTGACTGAGACTATAGGCATGGGAAACTCACGGAGAAGATAACAAATGTGTTGAGCATACCAATTGGATTGAGATTTCGCTGTCTGCTGCTACTAAAAGCATAAGTTCAGGGTGAAATATGTGGCAGTTGTGCTTGATAATGGCCATGAACCAACTTTAGAGAGCTACTCAGGTGGAAAAAGTACTGGGTTTTTTGAGTAAAGACAGCTTAATAGAGGATATTAGCATATGTTTAAGTATCCTTAATTACTTGGAATTTTAACTTTGGGAGCTACTTCACCTGCTTATGTTTCATCTTTAAAAACCTTGTTTACATCACACACACAATGCAATGGCTGGTTGGGGTTCAGTTTTCCAGTCTATATAATTCTTTAGCAGCTCAGCAAGTCCAGCTTCTAAATTCTACTGAGGACCAGGAATGCCACTAGATTAACATCCCAGTAGAAAAATGTTAATGTAGTAAAATATTCTTGAAACGTGATTTTCCTGAAAACTAGAGTTGTTGATGAATGCAGACCTAATGTAAGATATCTTAACTGAAGCTTGTCAAATTATTTCTCTAGAGAAATTTTTTGAAATGAAAAAGGGCCAATGTAAAGATGCTCTTGAAATCTACAAACGATTTCTTACTCGAATGACCAGAGTATCAGAATTTCTTAAAGTTGCAGAGGTAAGTGACTTCTATTTTTCTGGAGTCTGGCACTTAAGTATTTTGTGAATTTTTTTAGCGCTGATGTAAAATATTAATTGTAATTGTTAAAGCATCCGACTCTCTGTGTATAAATGTGAGGCAGTGTAGAAGTTCCTGGATCTGCTTGTTCAGCTCTTCTTGAAGTAGTTAAGCCCTATTTAGAACTTCCACATGTCTCTACTCTGCAGCCAGCCTCAACTTTCCTGGTGATGTAACAGATGTCATGACTTCAACCATATTAATATTTCTTGGAAATGCTGTAATAAATGCATGCTTCTAGGGCAGGGTTGAACATCAGAGGAAGATAGAGCAAATAGGGAAAAAAAAGGTAATGATTTTATAAGTCTGCTTGTTAAGTCTTTGTAGCCAACTACAAGTTAACTGGAGTGTGAGATTTTCCTGGTTTTGATCCTTGTTATCATCCTTTTATGTGGATAATAGAAATATTACATGGTTAATTAACTCTTTTGCTGGGCTCTCATTTGTGGTAGTTGGCTCCTTGGCACGAGATACACATTTTCCATGTTTCATGCTTCATTATAACGGACAGCAGTAATGAGATGAATAAAAATTTTGTTTCTTTGCTAATTTACTTAACTATCTATGAAGGAGCCTGCTAGGCTCTGGAATAGCATGTAATGTTTGATATGGATGTTGAACTTTAGGGAGTGAAGTATTTTAGACACCTATAGGTCAGTTTTGCAGGACAGGGATTATAGTGACTATACTTCAGGATTACTAGGTGCAGTGGAGCTTGTTCTTCTGCAGAAACTAAACCAATAGGCACTTTGAAGAGCCATAGTGAAGCAACAGGAACTAATAGAAGATTGTAGACTTAAATCTCATCTTGCTGTATTTGAAATGCTAGGAAGGAAGTGTGGCACAACAAAGTGACTTCAAGTTTAGCACTTCTTAAATGATGTCTTCCAGGATTTGCTCTTTGGCTGAATTTCGGAGAACTTCATTAGGTTAATCAGGTATCTGGACGGTATGTGTTTGGCAGTTCACTAATGCTGGCCTCCAAGACAACAGTGTAAGACCAGAAAGCACTGCCTGACTTGCAGTATGGACTATGAACTTTACCTGGGTGGAATTGAACTTCTTTTTTTTTTTTTTTTTTTTTTTTTCTTTTAATGGGTATTTACTTTATTCTTTAAAAAAAAAGACTGCTGCAGGTTGTTGAAGAAATTAAGGCATGCTGCAGTGGAATAATGCACTTATATTTTACTCTTTTATATCCACAGCAAGTTGGAATTGACAAAGGTGATATCCCTGATCTTACACAGGTAAGCTTCTGTCCTGGTTTTGACTGGGATAGAGCTGATTTTTCTTCTTAGTAGCTAGAATAGTGCTGTGTTTTGGATTCTATATGGGATTTGGTATGAGAAGAATGTTGGTAATATACTGATTGTTTTAGCTGTCGCTAAGAAATCAAGGACATTTCAACTTCCTGTGTCCTGCTAGTGTGCAAGAAGCTGGGAGGGAGCAGAGCCAGAGCACCAGACTCAAATTGGCCAATGGAATATTCCATATCATACAACGTCATGCTCAGGGTGTAGATGAAGGTGGGCTGGGAAGCTCGCTCTCTCTTTCCAGGATTGCTGTTTCAAGATTTTTCTCTTCTCTGGGATCACTAACTGGGAGTGGGATGGGCACTGGTCAGTGGGTGATGAGCAATCACATTGTGCATTTTTCGTTTGTATTTGCTATTATAATTATTTTTGATTTTTAAAATTTCAATTATTAAATTGTTTTTATCTCGACCTATGTGTCTCCTTAACATTACTGCTCCAATTTCCCCCCATCCCCGTGGCTGGTGAAAGATGAGCGAGCAGCTGCATGATGTTTGGCTGTCAGCTGGCTTTAGATCGTAACAGCTTCTCTAGTAGTCTTTTTGGATCTGTGTAATAACTAAAAGTTCTGTAATAAGCACACCAGGAGTGTAAATGTTGGTATTTACGTAAAGTCATGCCACTAACATTTTAAAGCCTTCCCAACTTGCAAATAAGAACTGCCCAAAGCTATTTTTGAAGACTGATGTAACTAAAATAATGTCTTTGTGATGACTTTTGACCTATAGTTGAAGGGTAGGCTGTCTTGCTTTTTTCCTTGTTAAAGGACAGATTTTTGCAGCTTGTAGCTGAAGTTCATTTTTGATGACAGACTATTCAGCAGTTGTGGTGTGACTTGCTTCATAATGTGACCCTGACACAGTCTTGGTCCAGAGACTGAATTCAGAGCTGTACTAGCTGTCTTGGTCTAGGTATAGTGAACTTAAAGTTTAAATGATGAAGTTGTGATTTGATTGCTAGATGCATCAAAACTTTTAACATCAAAATTCACTTACGCTGTAGCTGCTTAAATTCTATTGTGCTGGTCCATTTTCAATATCGCTTGGAAATTGACCTGAGTGCCTGGCTTCATATTTAATGTGAAAAGGATATTTACTTGGAGGAAGAGATACATGCTAAAGAGTTCACTTATGTCAGTTTTGATGCCAGTAAAATTGGAACAGAAGATCAGCCCAAACCACTTAACAGCTAAGTGTAATCCTAAGCATTCATAACCTATGAATGTGTAGTCTCAAAAGCCTGGTTTAAATCAGCATCAGAATAGGGATTCTTGTGGTTAAAAAGCCAGTTAAAATTTTTCAAAGTGAGACATGATGTGAAGGTGGAGAGTTTTAATCTTTATGGGTTTCAAATACTACGGAGCAATGAAGTCTGGCCAGTCTTTCAGCAGAGGAAAGCTTAGACTTCTAGCAGTGTGGAATACCAAAACCAGTTCTGAAATAGCCTAAGTATCGTGTTTACCTAACTGTGCACGTCAGGGGCTCTTTTTTAACAAGGTCCAGTCAGTCATGAATGAAGTCCTTGAACCAGAAGAACTCACCTTAAGCTCAGTTAATTAAATGTGCTTTCTAAATTCCTGTAGCACTTCATGTTTGTTTGTGTTGCATCAGCCTTGTGGAAAGGCTTCCTGCTGGGACTGCACAAGCCCTGTTCTGCATCATCAGTCAGTGCTGCACTTGGCTCAGCAGCACCTTTAGTTACTGCTACCAGAGGGTCCCTTTCACCTCATGAACCGATGCTTTAAAATAGAAAAGAATATAATAGTTCCTTTGGAAGGAAGGGATCTATAACGATCATCTAGTCCAACTGCCTGACCAGTGATCTCAAGTAGTCCGTCATAGCTGTATTCTTCCAGAGGTTGCTTGGTACTCACTTACTAAGACTAATCTGCAATATGCTGTAGATTGTGTGTAAAACCTAATCAGTGTGTTTCAGTGAGAAATAAACCAACAATGAATAATAAAACTAAATTTCAGCAAATAAATAATATGTGTTGTATATAATACTAATGGTGTACCTAAATTCCTAAAGGAAGCCATGGCAATAGTCAGTAGTATTCAATAAATGGATTGTGTAAATCAAAACAAGTGGTCACAGTACTGAATAACAAGCTGATAGCTGTCAACTTTGGACTTTCTAGTTTGTCTGCAAGGTTTTGGAAGCTGAGTCGTCATCTTAGCAACTAAAGAGCTTGGCTTATTTTTGTTTATTAACAATTCTTAAAGTATGGCAGTTTTCCCCAAATACCTAGTGGAGGAACCCATATCTAAGGTTCCACCATGATGCTGACTGATAGAATAGTTTAATGTTGAAGCAGTATCTAGAAGTTAAGCAATGTTCAGTGCTGCAAGTCAGATACCAGTCAATATTTAATTTCCAAATTGTTGTATCTGGGTAGAAGTTTTCTGAAGCTTCATCTGTGAATTCTGTTTGATCGATGAGTTTCATATTACCTTGCTGGCTTTTAAGAAACCTGTGAATAATATATTGGAAAGCTATTTAAAGTGTGTAGAGGTAGCTGGTAACAGGAAATAATGGATTTTTTTTTTTTTAAACATAGCTTTCTGTTTACATGTTTAAGTAGGCACAACTTGCATCTTACGCTATAGCCTTTTTGAATACATAGAGATCTTAATCTTTTTTTTTTTTTTTTCTTAGCAAATGACAGCCTTTGCTCATCTTTTTCTTGCTGCTGGAGAATTTTTGTAACTAAGTCACTTGTGTTTAACCAAATCCTTTCTTGTGCTCAAATAAGTTGAAAATTAATAAATATGCCTGTAAAAGCAGCAATGGTTAAGGTATTTCTGCATTGTGTATGTAGGTGGGACATATTTAAACTCAAGCCATCATTTTAGGATTTTTGAGCATTTTCAGTTTCTGCATGTGTGAAGTTACCTTACTGCTCAGTTTTAATGCCAAAATTAATATGCAGACACTGTAAGTACACTTAGCTGTGCATTGGTACTAGCAGATACTAAGCATCCTGAAACATCTGATTTAGCCAGTCAGCTGGTTTTCAGCATACTGTACATGGAAACAGTGGATAGTCTGTTTTCAAGCATCACAAATTGACTTTTTTGATGCATATATGTACTCTGAAATTAAAGACGTTGTTTATGAAAAACACTGTAGGTATTGCTGTCAGGAATTGTGGTTGATTTGAAAGAGACTGATAAAGAGAATTCCCCATTTAAAGACTGTACCATTGATGAACCGGTAACCCTGATGAAATACTTGAGTATTATATGTTACTGTATCTCTCAAGGGTTTCCTTTTTGCTTGTTGATCTTGTAGGATTCTACTTCTCTGGACTCTGTTTTTATACCGGAGTAGCCAAGCACACTGTCTTTTGCATTTACAGCTGTTTTTCCTATCTACCATTGTAACAGCAAGTGCATGCCTGGGGATATTGCCTGACCACAAAAAGTTGCTTAAAATAAAACCTAAGATCGGGAAGGCTTGAAAAAGCTTAGTTTTTGCAGATGTCTAAAATAGTAATCTTTCTGAATTTTGAGTTAGCTGTTGGGCTTAGTAACCTGCACCTGGCTACCGTTTTGAGAAGAAACAGCTATAAAGTTTTGTGATGTTTTGGGAGCCTTGGACCAAAGATAGCTGCTTCTGGGGGCACTGGAAGGGACTTCCAGTTTTTGTTTAGACTGCAATATTATCTAACCTCTGATCATGAAAGAGGTGTTGGAAGTCTGACTAAAAGCAAAACTGAAAGGATGATCTTGATCGTATTACTCTTAAAATTAACCCTATGGATGCCTGTGCTGTTGTCAATGTTTAATACTGACTCAAAGCATGATGAGCAACATATTTAGGCTTCAGGTGCTGTTTAGTAGAGGTAAATGTTTTCTCTCTGCAAATCTGGACAGAATATTATCTTTGAGAAGCTGTCTTTCCTCAATAGTTCTAGCATGGAAATCCACTATTTTCACAGCGTTGTAGATAAAATAACAGCATGAGCATGCACATGGTGGACTTCAGGGGAGTTGGTGCTGGATTTCAAAGTATTATTAGGTCAATGCAGTATGTTTAGAAGTGTGTCTTTCTCTTTGCTTTCAAGGCTCCTAGCAGTCTCATGGAGACCCTTGAGCAACATCTAAACTCACTGGAAGGAAAAAAACCTGGCAACAAGTAGGTATATATGTTGTACCATGTCATAACAGTAACAGTGTGAGACTAGCTGATGTTTAGCTTTGCCTCCCCCAACCTCTTGTTGTATCTTATCTGGGAACTAAGCTGTGGTAAGGCTAGGCTTTTCCTTTCCCTTACAAAGTAATCTTAATGGCAACTGGGTTTTTTCCTTACTGGGGGATGGGGGGAAACAATACACTGAACAACTAGACACTTTCCAAAATGAAGTAAAACTAACTGTGGAAAACTAGAAGGAACTGTTTTTCCCTGCTGCTAAGGCTTTTATCATCAAAATTTATTTGTTTTCTAATGGCTTTGCATCTTCTTACTAGATATGTGTCATGGCTAAGTCTAGAAAGGATTAAGCTAAACCTGTGTTTTCTCTTTTACTGTTGCTTTCCTTGCAATTTAGCGAAGGGTAAGTACATATTTTACATATCACTTGCATGCAGACATGTGGGGTTTTTATTAAGATGTCTCGAACACTTGAAATAGATATCTTCTTTAAATTGTACCTAAATTGTTGCTTGCTTTTGTATATAGTCAAGTTCTTTCTGGTTGTTTCTGTCATAGCTCCAGATCTTCTAATCAGTTCTACAGCTCCTAGGACTTACCCAATCCAAGTAACCTATAGGATGGATGCTAGTTCAATACTGGTGCAGTTTTAACTTCAACTCCTCCTTTCATCTCTTAGATCAAAGCTCAAAAATTATGTAGCAATATTTTCATACCTCATAATGATGAGAGTAAACAAATGCAGTTATGTACATTTAACTTACTTAAGATTAAGGCTCTGTCAGTTAGTTTTAGTGTGGTTTTCTTGCATGTGGGAGAACTTTCAGCTTGGGCTTTCCAACTGTTACCATACTTTTAAATATCATTATTTTAAAGTATCTCTGACTTTCTTTAAAAGAACAGTAGACTTTGAAAATTCACTGATTCATCCTCAGAAGACTTATGTTAGATAACTGCTTCCATAGTGGAGTTATTCTGCTGCTGTTGCATGATTTTATAGTATGGTGGTGACATCTGCACAAGTAACTTTTCTTTTGGCTCCTGTAGGCCTAAAAGCAAGACATTTGCATGCATCTCTGTCTTTTCTCCATTCAGTAGAGCTTATTTAAAGGCAGAATAATCCTATGGTACCAATTAGCTTAAGAGATTAATTTAAGATTCGAAGTAAAAATTTTTATTCTTTGTCTAAAGTGGCACATGGAAGTTTGAGAAATGGGGAGGGCATGCAGTTGTAGAGATCTTCAGAAAGCTGTCATACTTAGATTTTGGCATTTTTGCAGGAGTTTTGATGACCAGAAACACAGTTTCCGAAAGTGTACTTATCTGAAACCCCCCTTTTTTTTTCTAGATCTGGGGCTCCTTCTCCTCTGAGCAAGGTAAATACTGCCAATTGCTGTACTAGTTAATTCTTGTTCATATGATATGCTTTAGAACATCTTAAGGGCATAAAGAGTTAAATTTCCATCTCCTAATCTGCTTTTTAGACTTTGCCGCCTTGGCCCCATGTAATTGACAAAATCACATCTTTTAATGGCCTTGTAAATCATGGCCCCATAAAAGTGCTTCACTGATCTGTAGGACTATAGCACTTATACCAGTGCAGGATGCTAAGCGGCTTTGACGGTATTTGATGGTCATGCTTTGTGAAAGTGTAAAAGATACACATATCTTTATCTCGACTTCCTTTTTTTTTTTTTTTTTTTTTTTTCCCCCTAATCCTCATGTCAGTGAGAAACTGACTCTCTAGTGTTTCTCTTCCAAATTCTTCTGTCCACTTGCAGTTTTTTCGGAGGAAATTCTGACTCTTAAAACCACATTCATGTGAAAAGCCAGGAAGAAAACTTTCATCTCATATATCTAGTTTCAGAATTGACCTTAATTAGTGAAACTGCTCACCTTAACTTAAAGCAAGAGTTGCTAGTGAAACTGTCTTGTTTTGAGTGTCAGATAAGCTAGTGAGCTTTATGGTGTTAGTAATGGTAGTTCCTCGTATCCCTGAAGCATTGCCAGGTGACATAGTTCTGTGTCTAGTAACAGGTGTTGTGCTCGAAAAACTCAATGAAAACTTCCGAATCTGAGGAAGGCAGTTCAATGGTTGATTCTAGTGAAAGCTTTTAAATTTAATTCCAAAAAGCCTTTTTAAAAAAACAAACAAAAAACTCACCTGTTCAGTACTGCAGCAGTTGGTGAGAACTACATGATAGATCAGAAAGTGTTCTTACAACTTTAACCCCCCCCTTCCCCAATTTACGTGAAGAATTTGGACCACTCTAGTCTCAAACCTTTGTGAAGCCTTGAGTAGAGGCTAGAAAGCTTATATCCATCTCCTGCTAGAGTAGTGATGATGGGATGGCAGTAGGAGAACTCAAAAGAAAATTGCTTCACATTTGCAATGGTTTTTCTTTAGTGGAAGTGGTCAGAATGGCAAATGGTACTAAACACAAGACCTGTTTTCGTTCGTTAGGAAAAGGATCTCTCTGGCATGTGAGATGCTGTAACAAAGCTTGTACTATCTTTTAGAATTAAATTGACACTCTTCAAGGTAACTTGAGTCTTCAAGTGCACAGAAGAGTTGCAGTATACTCTCCTGGGTGTCTGTCCTTGCAATATTTAAGGCATCTTTATCCAGAATTGGAGGAGCTAATGAAGCAAAATCGTAGGCTGAGGTGTCTTTTGTATCTTCCCAAGGACTTAAGTGTTAGGACTGTTGATGGCTCTTTAAACTCTCTTCAGCCTGATGGTTTATGTACACACTTTTAACTTAGTTTCTAACCATTTCTCTTCTTCCACCATTTCTATGGTTAGAGTACTAAGGTGCTGCTGTGGAACAGCAGGTATTTCATTCTGTGAACAAAATGAAGGGTCTGACAGATGTAGAAACAAACCCACAAAAATACTTTGTTCCTTCCATCTTGTGGATGGTCTTAAAACTGAGAGAAGGGAGTTTGCTGGGAAGCAAACTATTTTCTTGGAACTTGCTAAGAATCTTTTGACACATAGGAACTGTTAGTTACCCTAATTGGGATTTTAAAAAGCAGGTAAGGCAACTCAAGATCACAAGTTTCTGAGTTACTTGCCTAGATGTTGGGTGAGTCTTGAACCCAAGGGACTAAAGCTCATGTGAGACTGGCTGCTGGTGTCTGCAGATGCTCTGAATGCATGCGATAGGTGTTTCTTCTTGAGCGAGGCTAGGTGGAGTCACCTTGGAGTTTCTCAACTCCACCACCCCCATAAAACTTAGCCCAGTCTTCCTTAAATTCTTTCAAGGGGGAACAGCTCAAAATAAGACCTGATGTCAGAATTGGATTTTTAAAGTATGTGAATCTGTGCATGAGTTGTTTGTAGAGAAAGGCTGGTCTATTGAATGTATATTTAAAATATTTCTCCAGTCTTCTCCAGCCACAACTGTTACATCTCCTAGTTCTACTCCAGCAAAAACTATTGATACATCTCCTCCAGTTGATCTTTTTGCAACTTCATCTACAGCTGCTCCAGTCAGGTGAGTTAAGTTAAAAAGCATATTGGAGTTACTGAGCTTGATCTAGATGCCAAAGTCACACTTGTAACAGGAGGCTTACCTGCAAGATTTTGCTTACTTTATAGGTAGTGTGCAATAGTATTGAATGGACTATATTTTTCTACCATTATAGATCACAAATGAGCTCTAACAAAAAAAAAGTAAAAAGATTGTGGCTACTCTTGATTTGCTTTCAGTGCAGTAGTGACGTTGTATCATTACCAACATAAACTTTAATTTAATAGACTGAAGTAACGTGCAAATCCAAAGTAGTCTTTGTCCTTCAGTATTCTGTTTCTAAAACTGCTGAATTAAGATTACTTTTTCTTGCTGATTTCTTCAGATCAGCTAATGAAGCACAAAAATAATGAAATTTTGGAGGTTAAAATAAAAAATAAATATTGACCATTGAGAAAATCTGAACCTTGCTTTCAAGTCAAAACCAGAATAAACTGCTGTTGCTCATTGTAATGAGCAGAAATGAAAGAACTCTAGACATGTAAAAGCTCTAAGCTTGAATCAAAAGTCCGAAAATGTGACTAACGTCAAGAAAATGTCAGATAAGTATTTCAGTGAAGAAGGAGCTTCTATTGTTTATTAAATGAACAAAACTTTGTTTCCTAAGCAAGTATCTGGGTGGTTTAAACCGTGGAAGTTTTACCAGCTCTCCTCTTCTAATGCCTATTTATTGCATGGAGATGCACATTCCCTGCTTTCTGACATGGCACAATAAAATACTGAAGTAGAATTGAGCTTTTTTCAGTTGCAGCAGTTCTTTGCTCTGTCCTTAGGGACCACCTGGGATTTTGTTTTTTGGTTTAGCGATTTTTGTTTTGTTTTGGTTGTTTGATTTTTTTTTTGAGGGATTGCAGAAGTCTCATAGATCTGGTATAATGTCATTGTCAAGTAATTGAAGTAAGTTAAGGTCCCATCCTGGAGTGTAATGTACTCTTGGCACTTGCTGTAGTAGAGGTGTTTATGGCCACTGCTCTAATCCTAAGGCCTGAAAATAAATGTGTCTCTCAATGGTTTCGTCAGTCATCTAACCTAAGGGTAAATCCAGTCCTGATTTTCAAAAAAATTTTAAAAACTGAATTAAAATGGATTAATTCCTCCAGTATTTAATATCTCTTTTCCTTTCCTTTGCAGCTCTTCCAAACCATCCAGTGATCTTCTGGATCTTCAGCCAGATTTTGCTGCAACTGGGCAGGCGGCTCCAGCAGCCCCTGCTGGAGCAACTTCATGGGGAGGTAGGGAAGCCTCACTGTCAGCATCTCTTCTTGCAGTCTCCATCTTCTTGCGTGAACTGAAACCTGGCTCTTTCTCTACTAGCACAGGATGTTCCCAGCTCACTCCCAGGTTTCTGCTGACCTGGCAGTCAGGCATCCCTTCACAGCACAAAGCTACTCCTTTTTTCCAGGGATATGCATAATAGTATAAGCTGCTTATAAGGGCCTGACTGCAAAGCTGGGGGGAGCCAGGATTATGTGACTAAAAGTGAGCAGGAAGGGGATGGCTGAAGGTGAACAGGTAGGGTAGACACTTTAAAACAGAAAAACTAGAACTGCTCATATGCTTATTGACAAGTTGAGGGCAGAAATCAGTTCTTCTGTTCATAAAGCAAAGCCCAGAGATCAGGAGGGAGAGGATCAAAAATATCTTTTAAAACAAAAATGCATCTAAAGCCAGTGGTGACAAATCAGTTATGCTGCAAGTGTGATTACCTCTGACAACCCTTAACATACTATATTAAAGTCTTCCTTGTCTGCTTAGAATAATAATATGAAAATAGAAGTAGAGGTCCAACTCCTTTCAAATAGGAATACCTAACCAGCTCTCTGAAATCTGAGCTCTGTGGTGAACTGAGCCTGTTGTTCCAGGCAGCAGTAGCAGCTGGTGGTCTGAAGGGGACCACATTAAATGTAGGCTGTGTTCACTCCTGTCCTGTGAAGACAAGGAATTAGGCCAGTAAATGTGATTTCACTTGCATAGTTGTAAACCCACTGTGGTATAATCTTAAGAGATCTTGTGTGGCAGCTTAATGAACTCATCAGCCCTGTCACAGCAGGAATGCTACACTGAGTCATGCTGACTCTGCTATGAATACTAATACTGGGTACTAGTGGCTTCTGCATTCCCTATTTCTTAGCTTTGATTCATTAAAGATGACATTGTATCTCAGCCACTTCATTATGAGAGGATAGCTAAGGCTGTCATGTAGACCATGTTTTGCATGTTCCGATTTAATCTGTTGAATATTTTTTTTTCAGAAGTGTCAGTTTTACTAACTGAAATGTAATCTTACCCAGAAAGCAAGCCCAGAGTCATCTATTCTAGGATGTCTGGAACTGATTATTCTGCAATTTTTGATTGCACCCTCTTTGTCTTGCTTTGTCATTGGCAGGTACTGGAACACAATCTTTGAGATGTTCCAAAGAGCTCAGGCCTCTCAGATAACTTTTTTTTTTAAGCAGTTGCTCATTTATGCAGACTAAATAGCTATTAATATTGTAAAATATTGATTCACATTACAGTTGAAAACTGATTTTAATTTTTTTGCTTTACTCTTCTGGACGAAGTACCTGTAGGTTGGAATTTAAGTGGTTTTGTTCTTCTGAATTACTGAAAACTTTAAAATTGACTAGTAATGAACCTAGACCTCTGACTCCACAAGAGAAAGACAGCTAACTTTTTTTCTTTGGTCAGGATTATTAATATCATCAAGTATATTTCAGTCTTTTCTTTCAGAATAGCATTTTGGTAACTTAAGTAAGCTTCAAGTTTGTCTGCTTTACTGCTGGCACGAGTCCAGGTATGATGACGTGTTACAGCATTGGAATTCTGCTTGCTTTTTTTTCCTTTTTTTTTTTTTTTTTCTTTTTTTTCTCTTTTAAATGGTTGCCAAACACCATGGCAGACATGCATAAATTGAGAACTGGAGTGACTTTGTGAAAATACTGAAATTTCCATTAATGTTTCATCTGGTAATGAGAAAACCTTTGAGCCTGTTTTAAGAGTTGTTTGGTTTTTATTTATTTAAACTAAATCTGCAGGATTAAGGTGGTAGTCATTTTAAATTGTATGGTCTCACAGGTAGTACAGAACTTTCTAATTATTGCAGGTGAGACCACATCAAGAATACTGCATCCAGTTCTGGGCTTTTCTGTTTAAGGGAGAGGGGCTTAGCAGAGGGCTGCCAGGACTCCAGGGATCTAGAGCACATCTCTGTGGAGAGAGATTGAGGGAACTGGGCCTCTCTCATCTGGCAAAGAAGAGGCTGAAGGGAACTCTTAATAGTGGCCTACAACTACTTGAAGGGGAGTTACAGAGCAGAGCCAACATTTTCTTGGAAATGAGAGTTGATTATAATGAAGGGTAATAACAAAAGATTGCAGCTTCAGGGGTTGATTGAACTTGAGGAAAAAATCATTTCAGTTGGACAGTAGGGCAGTACTGGAGCAGATCCCCAATGCGAGTTAGTGGCCTCTCCATTCCTGGAGATTTTTCAAGACCTTACTAGATATAGCCATGACTGCCCTGATCTCGTGTTGGGTATAATATTGTTCTGAGCAGGAGGCTGGACAGGATGACCTTCTTTCCACCCAGGCCTTTTGAGAGGATGTGTAACAGTGCCTCCCTGCTACTTAAGCTTCTTCCTCATCTGCGAAACTCTTCTGGCCTACAGCAAGTTAACGTGGGAACTCATAAGAAGTAGTAGAGGGACGAGGCTGGAAGAACTGCTGCAGTTCAGAATAGCTAGGAAAATGTGAATATCAAATACCTCAAGATGCAGCATCAAACTGGCACTTTAAATGTCACATAAACCTCAGGAATACATGCCACCAACAAACAATCCTGCTTTATCAAGTCTCACTGGCAGTGTAGATTCTCTGCGTTCTGGCATATGCCATATATTCAGTATAGTACACTGTATATTTAGTAGTATATACAGTACACTTTACATTTTGTTTTATACCTAAGTATTATTTCTGAATACAGCATAAGTTATCTAGCAAAAATACTGTAACTTATGAAAATCTACACTTCTGCGTTAACAAGAGATGATCAAGGTAGGGTCATATGTTGCCTGCAACATGCCTCAAGGTGAGTAGGCATGTCAATTTGGCAGGCAAACAAACCTGTAGTATTACCAAAAATACAGTAAGTCAAATTTGACATCCTTGTGAGGTCTGACTCTCAGATATAAAAGCAAATTGACTTGAATTTCTGTTCTGAACTACTTTGCAGTGTGCCTTAGAACATGGATTTGCTATTAGTATTGCTACTTTAATATTACTATACAATACAGCATTGGTTTAATCCTTCCCATATTAAAGTATAGATTACCCTGCTGGATAATTGTAATTTCACTGTATTGTGATCTGTAATGTAACTGGATAACAAAAATGCATTGAAGAATAAGCTAATAGAAGGTAAAAGTTTGCCAACAGTTGCTTATTTCAAGCCTAGCTGTGAGACATCCACTTAGTGTGCAGTAATGAGATACCACACTACTGCATTTTTAATATACTGTTACACTCTTTCAGAACGTATTTTGGCTTACCTCAGCTTGTGCAGTCAGTCTCAAGTAGAGCTCTCCCAAGAAATCAATTACAAAAATACCTAGATGCGGTTTCTTGGTGCCTTTTTTAACAAGCGTTGTAAAATAAACTTGTGAAGATTGGGCTGTGCTTGCTCAAAGCATTTTACTTCCTACATACTGACCCATAGTAAAGCATCTGGACTCTGTGTTTGCTGTTCAGTGTGGACCAGATGAACCCATGACCCTGTTATGTGTGCAATGAATCTAGGAACAACGGTGAGCTACTGGTTAGTAAATAGGCAGTTGTTGAGCTCAGACTATTCTAACTGCAGTATAAAAATGTAATAGGCCAAACTGGTTAGTTTTCACAGGTTTTTATAGCTTATAGCTGTTTTTTATGTAGGAAAGTCAGTCATTCTAGAAGCCAATGAAGCATCTTTAAACAGTTGTCTGAGAAACCAAAGTTGGAACAGAACCAACCGACCTGCTTATGCTGTCAATCATTCATACTCCCCATACCAAGTGTTAACAGAGCTGTTTGTTTCTGCATGGTATGCTTGCTCTATCACAAGTGCAGGAAAAGCCTTCAAAGAGGAAACACTTGTCTCAAGTACAGGAACCACAACCTGTCACCTCTTAGAATACACTTGTGGCAATAGGGATGCCATGGATTGTATCCTGAAGTAACATAACACTGTATTTGCAAGCTGCTCTCTGCTTGAGTACCCTGGCTTTAGTGCTAGTTTTGTGAAAGGTTCTAGGGCTGATGGGTAGATCACAACAGCTCACTTTGGCTGAACAGTAAGCTGAATTCTATTTACTTTTCATGACTGCTTTATGACTACTTTGGTCTAGAAAATACTTGCAACTAAGCAGAATTATCTTGAGATTCTCTTTAGTATCTGAGTATGCTCTGTTAATAGCTCATTGATTTAAATAAGCTTCAACTGTGCCTGTTTACTGTACTTGTATGTGAGCACTGAGATTCATTGGGACTCACTCTTCCCATGTATGCTTTTACTTGGTGAAAGTCTTGAATCTGTGTGCTGTTAGGCCCAGGAGCTTGCATTTAAGATTTTCAATGTTCTTGGGGATGTTAGCTGTTCATAAACTTCAAAGTCATTTACCTGCTTTTGGTCTTACTCTCACACTGCTAAGCCAAATGCAAGAGAGAACTAGTACAGTGGTGAGTTGAGCTTCTAAAGAAGTGGTTCTTGGCTTTATCCTGGGGTAGTAAAAGGTAGGAGACCTTCCTTTCTACCCTTACAGGCCACTACTTGGTTCTCTCTATTACGGTTTAAGAAAAGAAAACCAGCTGTATAAAACAGAAGTGATCAATACTACCAGTGTTTGAACATCTTGCTGATTAGCTATTAAGGAGCTTATCAAATACGTGAAACTTACATACTGGTTCAGTTTTGAATAGAGCTATTAAACAGAATGAGCTTTGTCATGTAACAATAAATTCTTGAATATTGGAAAATCCAAGTGCAGAAATTATGTTTAACCTAGACATGTCACTTAGAGAATAAACATGGCTAATGAACGTGTTCAATCTGTCAGTTCTACTAATTGGTCTGTTTCTTTATTCTGCTGTCATTTTGATGGACAATGACTAGACCTCTTGGGAGAGGGTGAGTAATATTTTTGATTTTTTTAAGGCTTTTGAATGTTAAGACTCCTTATTAAAACTCCAACTTTTTGGAGTTTAGTGATTGTGGTCTCTCTCCGTGTTCCCCTTACTTTTCCTGTTTGATCTTCATTATATGATTACATACAGATAATCTGGCTGCACTTTCCGGTGTTACCTCTGAGCCACAGATTTCAGATCCATTTGCCCCAGAGCCTAGTGCAACTACTACTGCAACTACTGAAACTACAACTACTTCAGCTGCTGTTGCTACAACTACAACTATTACTGCTGCCCCTGCTGAAGTGGATCTTTTTGGAGGTTAGTTTGGTTGCTCTAGTGTTCTATGTCTGCTCATAGGGTAGATGAAGAAATACTGGTTTCAGCTATTATAACAAGGCTTCTAATTTAACCAACTGTGCCAGAGATGCCTGTGTGTTGGATGTTGGATGGAACAGGAAATGTAAACTGTCCCGCTACATCTTTTGTTTGCTGTGCTTTTAGCTAATAGATTCCTCTGCATATATGTGAAAATGGAAAACTGTATACACTTAAGACTGAATTACCTTATGGTTGAATAGTGAAGAACATTAGTTTTCCAGCCCACACCGGGGTAAGCAGGTATTCTTTCTACATTATTCAATAACTATGCACTGTACTGCAATTTCTGGGAAAAGCAGTTGTGCTTTCATAGTTGAAGAGGATGGACGTGGCAGCTTCCTGCCCCTTCATTACATGCTGTGTTTGAGTTGTTTTATGTTTCTTTTGGATCTTTCCAGTAAATACAGTATTGAGTCAGCTGAAATTACTATATTTCAGTATTCTTGAGTCTAGGTTTTATTTCACATATCATTAACAGTAAATTAAAGTGGCAGTGAATTTGTACTAAAAGCCAGCTATACAACTAATGTATAGGAAACATACTCTTACACTTCAGTTGTACTCTTTCAGTCTCAAATGTTAGATGCTAACCTCTTGAGTAAGAATAAATTTCTCCCTGTATGTTGTCAGTTTTCTTGTCACTCCTGTGGAGCAGAAGCCTTCTCAACAGCATGTCGGAAATTACTATTTCTTTTCAACACTATACCAGCCCAGGTTAATGGAGAAATGTTCTGATTTACAAACTATTAACATGTTTAAGATCACCTAACCACTGTATCTTTCTAGTTTTTTCTTCCTCTGATGCGTACTTCCAGCATGACAGGGGATGTTAGGAATTAGTAATAACTTACTTGCTATCAAAACTGAATTCCGGTATGTTCTCTGCGGGATGTGTTTATTGCTTCTAGTGTCAGGAGTGCTGAAGAGGTCTCTTACATAAACAGTTTCACTACAAAGGTGTTTCCTAAAGACTGAAAGTTACCAGTTAGAAGTTTTGTTTAAGACTGATTTCAACAGACAGCTCCAAGATATCTCCAATAAAACTAATGAGAAGCTGTAAGAAAGGAGTACAACTGCTACCTGCTCCTTAACTCCTCCTTTTACAACAATGGATAATAGTCTAGGTGCCACAGGATCAGGCAGTTCAGAAGCAATTTTAAGGTAGTCATGGGCAGTGGTTCTGAACATCACTAGGAGCAAGAGGGAGTCTGATGTTGGTTTCTCTCAGAAGCCTGTTGCAAAAGCCAAGGCCTGTGCTCATCAACACCCCTGCAGATGCACAGCGTGTGAAACTTCTGATGTGTAGACGCTGGGGTGTAGCCAATCTTGGATACAGCACTTTGAAATTGCATTATTCATTTAGCATATATACATGACTTTAAAAAAAATAAATGATTGTTAAACGTCTAGAAATCACTGTAAACTTGCAGTAGGATTGGAAAAACACCTACCCTTGCCTATTCTTCCAGTACTATAGCAGCAAGATGTACCCTTCACTTTTTTATTTTCTTCCTACCTTTTCCACTATTCTGTACCTGGAAAAATGGCTTCTACCAAATCATGTGTCTACTTCCATGTTTATGAAGTGGCAAAGAGCTGGATGCTTTTAGTTTCTAGAGATTTAATTGATCATTAGATTGCTTAGTGGCATATGTTAAGAAGTGGAGCTGCTTTCATCCTCCAGTGGTGGAAAGAATTTTACTTTTGTAGTATCCAGACTTCCGTGACTTGATTTCTTCTTTTAAAGAGAATGTATTTTGTTGCTCAAATATAAATCTCCAGTGGATTGTATATTAGATAAATACTGACATTTTCCTGGAACACTTCAGGCTTTATTATTTACAATAGCAGAAAACATCTAGTTCTCAAGAAGAAAAACCTCTGAACACACTCAGCAGTGAAGGTAGTTTCACAGTGCCTTCAAGACACCTCCAGGCCAGACCCTTTTAAGATCTTGCAGTCTATTTTGAACTTCTGTCTCTCTACTCATGGGGGCTTTTTGTTTCTTTTTTGTTTTGGTTTGTTTTTTTTTCTGAAGCCTGTGCTGTCATGTGCCATACTAACATTTGTTGTTACTTTAAGATATACAGTTCAGGAAACGGTGGGGTTTGGGTACACACTGTTGCTCTCTGAACTTTTGTGGTGCTAGGCATGCTTACATTTAAGATTAACAAGTAGGTATTTGACCTTTGAGTTCTTCTAGAGATACAGTCTCCAAGGTCACCTTAACTTTTTACAGCTTGCCACTTCTTAGTTGCTTTACACAGTTCTTTGAGGTGAGGTGCAGTAAGGGAAGGTACAGGAGCAGTGATCTGAAGGGAAGGAATGTGAAGAGTCTTCAAGGAGTGCCTGGGTAGGGAAAGGAAGCTGAGAGCTGCAGGACAAAGGCAGCCAAGTTGATGGAAGAAGCAGAAGAGGAGACTTCGCAGCAATGAGTGTTGACTGTTGTTGTCCTGCACTGTACTGCTGGTACTTAAGCTGATAGGAGCCTGCATGCTGCCTATGACTGGGCTTTGTCTTTAAGAGGAAAAACAGCTCTGCATTATGTCTTCATCTCTAACACAGTCTTGGAAAGCAGATGAGAAATGCAGAATTGATCCAGCACAGCCTTTTGTAAGAATTCAGTCTGATTAACAAGTAAGATTTCAGTTACCTGGGTCAACTTGAAGGATTCCTTATCTTGTTTCTAAGATAAACAAGAGGAGGCTGTTTTCAAAGTGCAGCTGGAATCATTCCTGACATGGAGAAATGCAAAGGTAGAAGAAAGACAGAATATCTTGAAATGCCATGTATCTCAATAATAGATATTTGGAGACAGTATTTTTGGATACTAGTAACATGCTCTTGAATTCTGTTCTATTGTGATTACACTGTAAGCGGTGCAAGTAACAAGTCATGGCAGACATTGAGCAAATATCAGTTATTAGGCATTCAGATGACATGAATCATAAACAGGGAGGTGAACTATGCTTTTCCCTTTAAAGAAACTAAAAGCAAAGTGATCAAGACTTTTTGGCACTTGACAGCTAATGAATGTCCCTTATGCTGGGACATGGTAGTATAGCAAACCAGTGCTTATTTTAAAAAACAAGCAGAAAAAAAAAAATAAATCCCATCATTCTTACGATTCTTTCCCAGCACTGAGCCTAGTGGTATATTTCTTATTAACTGAGGTGAGGTTCTCCATGTCAAAAAGTTATGAGGTGTGACTGAAAAGGAAAAAAATATGGAGAGAAAAAATTTCTTTTCACCTGTACACTTTAGTTCTATGATCTTTTCTATACTTGTGACTTCCCATAGGGTTGTTTCATATGTTCCATAATACGTTATATGGTTGTAAGTCAGCTGTATCATAATGTGTGAGTAATTTTTGTCGTGTATTGATGCCATGGCATCAAATAAAGCCTGAATTTATTAAATTAAACAGGTGATTCTTCAGGAACATTATTTTGCTGCAGACAAGATGTATTGAAGCACTACTTCAGTGTTTCAGAACTTAAAAATGTCCTTGTTTGCACACCATTTCAATAAGAACTACTTTTATTTAACAATTTAAGTGTTGCACAGTATATAATACATACCTATCGCTTCTAACAGTGTGAACCTGTAAAGGTTTTCAGCAACACCTTTTAAGTTTCCAGGCTCTCTATAAACCCAAGTGAGGATCATGTGCTACTTGATTCTAGAAATCAAAAGCTAGATTCACTTTTTGAAGCAGAAGTTGCACAAATTTAAGGCAGCGGCATAAATTGGGTAAATGTAGTAACTGCTTTAAAGGGAGATCTTTTCACAGTGCTGGATATGCAAATGTAGGGTTACTATACCAATACAGAGGAACAAAAAAAACCCTAGTTGTCTAATTTTTTTATCTAATAAAATATGCAGTACTTAATTGTATCCATTTCTGCATGTCATGCTAGATTTTAGCAGACGGCATCTGTGCAGGTGCAGCAGAGCCTTTTGACAGGCTTCAGAGAACTTGCTGAGTATTAGCTTCAAAACAAGGGTTTGTTGTTTGGGGGGTTTTTTTAACTGTTGAGTTGTAGGGCCACCTGTTCAGATTGGTTTGTCTCTGTGCTCATATACGTTTCTTGAACTTCTCAGATTAAGTAATATTTTAAAGTTCTTAATACGGCATTTTTCCTTTAGATTTCACTACGAACTTAGGTGTTTATTCCACCTGCCATTTAACCCAAGTATGATGCTAAAGAAAATGATAATATTTGGCAACAACGTTATTCAAAAGCGGCAATAAATAATAAAGCTGGTGCCAAGCAAGCTGTTCCCTTCCATCTACAGGCTGGAAGGAATTTGTGTCCACGCGAATTTCTATGGGTGTTGCACACAGAACTTCAGTAGTCTACATCTGGACAGGAACAGGTGTTACTCTGAGGCTGAGGTGGTCCTAGCATAGAACTAGTGACTAACTATGCATTCTGCAATCCCACTTCAGATGAAATCTGGAGTCTGTCCTTTCATGCTGGGAAGTAGGGTTGACCGACTTCTATGTCTGACTTCCACTGTTCTGAAAGACCCCAGGGTGACCCTCCATCTGAAAGCTGACCCTATAGAGCAAAAGTCAACACATGACCGTATGCATAGCATATTCTCAAGTAATACAATTCAAAACTTCTCAGTTCTGTGTTGAATTTCTGGTACATGATGTATGCCAGTGTCTGGTATACGTAAAATACTGTGATGTTTGACTTTTTTTTACTTGGACAACTGCCATCCAGTTTTGTTGTTGAACCCTGTTATGTGAAAAAAAAATAGAATTACATTTGAAATGGCTTACTAGCAGGTCTTTCTTTGCTACTAACTCATTTTAATTCTATTGTACAAGACTATTTGGCTTTCATCCCTTCTGTTGAAGTTTCAATGCATGTTTTTTTGAGCTTTTTAGATTAACTGGCACAAACTTGTTTTTAAAATGGTTGTTTTCATTTTAAAATTGACACTGAAGCTAAAGCATGTTAAACTCTTTTCTGTACTAGTTTGACAGTGCAATTGCAGTATTCCCCAACAGACTTTTGGTTTTTTAACTTGCTAACTTTGTAGCAGTAGAAAAATGGCATTTAAGAGCATCTTGAAGTATTTAATCTTAATTGCGGGGTGTTTTTGTAAAGAAAATGCTTGCCTATGAGGATAGTCCAAATGGCACTGTCCATTAGGACTACTTCATGGAATTAAGAGCTCCAGATGGTGGTTTAAGCCTAGGAATAATGCTATAAAAGTTCATAGTTGGAAATTTAAACATACCACTTACCAAGTGGCAAACAAAAAAGCAGTCAAGGAAAACTCATGAGCAAGTTGTTCCAAAACCCTAAACCAGTTGTTTTCCCTGACTTGGCTGGTTGGCCTAGAGGTGATCCTAAAAGAAGAAGAGGCAAACTATGACTGGCTAGTAATTAAGATGAATATTCTTGATCTGTCAGAAGCAGGCTGAGTAAAGATAACCTATGCATCAGATTATGGCTTCAGAAAGATCCAATACTGTTAAGAACAAGTAAGTTCAATTTCTTGGATGTTACATGACTAACTTGGCTCAAAAACTAGAAACTGTAGATGCAGACCTCTGCCAGTGTAATTGGATTGTTATTCATAATGGTGCTTAAATTTGCAAAGCCCTATGCAAGTAAATTCACAGTTGCAGATTAATCACGTGTATTACAGGCTTTGAGCATGCAAGTTTTTAATGTCGTTATTAACACCAACTTACTGCCATACCTCTGCTCTTTCTTCATTCGTTAATTTTGGGTAGTACATAAGCATGCTGCTCTGAACCCTTATACAATGAGAATAATGCCGCCTTTTACACTCACTGTACTTCCTGCTGTCAACCTAAGAAGGTCCATCTCAAACCCTGTCTAGAACCTGCTTGTGTGGGGTTGGGGGAGAGACAAAGCATTTTGTGCTGCATGACTTGTCTTCCTGTCAGAGTAACAACATTCATGTTGTATAAGGGGATCTACCTGTGCAATTTAACTTGGTTCTTTTACTATATTTTTCTTCTCTTTATCCTTTTTCCTTTTAATTTCTGTTCTTAAACTGCACCCAAGATGCCTTTGCAGCTTCTCCTGGGGAAGCCCCTGCAGCAGCTGAAGGGGCAGCAGCACCAGCTACCCCAACCCCTGTAGCAGCAGCTCTTGATGCATGTTCAGGAAATGGTGGGTTTTATGTCATTAGATAGTCTCTTCTTTTGCTGTTTTTTTGTTTAAACTACATGGCAGTGTGTTTTTCTGGAATTTTCATGTTTGCAATTGGTCAAAACAAACCTTAGACTGAAGAGCATGCTTAACAAAACTGCCTGTTTCTGAGTCCCAGTAACTTTGTGCTTATTTGGTAGTGCTAATAAACAATTCTGTCAATGCTGTTTTGTAAGCAGTAACCTGCTAAACTGGATATTCTTTTGTTGTATTTCTGTCTTTTTTTTGGCCTTGTCAAACAGCCTTTGAAAGTTCTCCCCTTTAGTAACTTGACTGCTCAGTCTTTCAGATTGTCTTTATTTTGGAAAAACATAACATGTCTGGATAAGTAAGCTAGATGTTAGAGCGACATCCTCAGTGTGCGTGTGTGTGTTTGCAGTATGTGCATTGCCTGTAGTTGCTTTGTTCTTTATTTCCTCCTTCACTGATCCTAAGTATGCATACACATGTATTTCCCCTCTCCTTTTTACAAGACCCCTTTGCCCCATCTGAAGGTAGTGCAGAGGCTGCTCCTGAGCTGGACCTCTTTGCTATGAAGCCAACAGAGACTGCTGTTCCTGTAGTTACCCCTACAACTAGTGCAGCCACTCCAGTTCCTGCAACAACTCCTTCTCCAGCTGCTGCTGTTGCTGCTGCTGCTACTGCTACTACAGCTACTGCCACTACCACTACTGCCACCACTTCTGCTACCACCACCACCTCCGCTCCTCCTGCTCTAGATATCTTTGGTGGTAATTTTGTTTTTAACTCTTTGATTCTGATGGATTGATCTGTAAGGAGTTCAGAACAAACAGATCCTTGTTGCATGCATGCTGTGTGCTAGGCTTTCAAACCAGAGAGCCTATTAACTCCAAATATGATGTGCAAAACTTGAAAGTTCTGCTTTCAGTCCTGCCTTTCAAAAATGAGTTAAAGACATGTTGTGTTCTTGGCCTTAGATTTATTTGAATCTGTTCCTGATGTACCTGCAGCACCTAAACCAGATGCTACTCCTAGCATAGATCTCTTTGGTACAGGTAAAGAGAGAATTCTTCCAATACTCTGCTGCTGTGGTGCTGTGTAATGGTGTAAGCTGTCTTGAGTGATACTTACTTCTCGGTTTTTTCTTTCACTTCTGGAAGATGCATTTTCATCTCCACCTCATGGAGCTTCTCCTGTGCCTGAGAGTTCTCTCACTGCTGACCTCTTATCTGGTGAGTGCTTGTTTTCACAGGCCATCCTTCAGACTTCCTGGGTTTGTTGTTTTTTTCCAAGAGTAAATAAATAAATAAATAATAAATACTTACTGCCAGTTTACATCTTTAAGCTGAAATACTAAGTTGTGGGTTTGATGCTTTGGTCACAAGATGTGTAGTTGCTGAAGATCCAAACCGTGAAGTGGCTGACACTGAAGTTGAGTAAGTGATGTGGTGGCTGAGTAAATACTCTAAGCATAAGAAAACCATTAATGAGCAATGCTTTCTTTAAAGTCCTGTGGGTTTCAGTTGCTGTGTGAGAAATGTAACATTTCCTGTTTGCAGTTTTGAAGATTGCTACCTTAATTTACCAACCCTATGGTTCTAACTTGTTGAGCCCATGTGGCTTTGAAATATTTAGCTATCATTGTTGCCTTGCTGATACTAAATATTATTTATCCTATGCTTACTGCAGTGGATGCATTTGCAGCCCCCTCTCCTCTACCCACTGCCTCTCCAGCAAAGGTGGATTCTTCAGGTGTGATTGACCTATTTGGTGGTGGGTATTTTTCTTTCCTCACCACTTCAGAGTTTAATCACTTCATTTCAATTACCTTTGCGCTTTGCTAAAGCTGCGGGTTTCCCCTTCTCACAGCTTTTCTGTGTAGCGTTGCTGCTCAGACTAACATGTCCAGTTCTTTGTATTGCACAATAATGAACTGCAAGTAAGCTATCAGTACGGTCATTCTGTTGTCGTGACACTTGCCATTGTGCCTTCAGTCATTGCATGTATGGCTCATTCCTCAGAAATCCAATGAATGTTTATTGTGCTTTTTTTTTTTTTTTTTTTTTTTCTTTGCAACTCTTCATGGTCATGTTGTTTCTCAGTTCCGTTTCTCAAAGCAGCTGGAGTTCTGAGGGGTGACTTGTCTCAAACTGGGTATCTGAATCGCAGGATCTTTGTTGAATTCGACAAGGTGGAAATTAGGATGGGCACAACCAACTCTTGGAGTGTTGTAGAACCAGAATGTTGCTTAGATGTAGTGAATTTTCAAACATTAGTGAGATATTCTTCTGAAAAGACTTAATGTGAGTCAGTAGGTTCTGGCTGAAATTACTCCAATCTGATGAATTCATCTCTAAGGGTCTTAACCCTCTCATTTAGAATGCTGCTGTTTGTATGGGTTTTCTTAGAAGAGGCCCAACTAACGGAAAAGAGATTTCTTCCAAGTTCTGGTTTGTTGCACCTCCTTTTTTTCACCTGAACTTTGTGTCCGTGTTACTGCTCTGCAATAAAGATGGCCAAGCACTTTCATTTTCTTCTTCTGATGAATGAAATAGTTATCCTTTTGTCATCTTTTGTTTATGATAAGTGGTGAATGGATGCGTGTAATATTGAACTCTTTTTACTTGATGCTTTCTAAATTCCCTTTAGATGCTTTTGGAAGTAGTGCTTCTGAACCCCAGCCCACAACCCAGGCTGCTTCTAGCTCCTCGGCTTCTGCAGACCTACTTGCTGGTAATAAAGAACTTCTAAAAGCTTCTTATTCTAAAGCAAAACTAAGAAATGGTCTTTGAAATTTTTTATTGGGTGTAAGTGGACTTCTGCAGTGGAATAAAATGCTTGTTCACAAGATTTCTTAGTATTTTAGTTGTCTTAGATTAAAAATACAGTATAGTGCCTCCATTATAAATCACTGAAGTACAAGTTAACTTATTTTTCTGTACTGTTCACTGATTAAGAGTGTATAGATAAAGTTTCTTAGACTGTAGCAGTACTTAAGCAGTATTGCAGGCTATGCTACTTATTTCTTACTGGTAATTCATCTTTGTTTCTTGGTTGATTTAGTTGAGACATGTTACACACTTAGGAGCTTAAATGAATGACTTGGTGGCAGTCTTGCATTTGACTGAGGAGAGTGGGGTGATGAGAGAGGGCTCTTCTGAGCACAAGTGCATAGAAGTGATCGAGACTGTCTCCTTATACGGAGTGAGATGAAGTCTCTGCTAGTGCTGAATGTGGCATCATTGTCACACCCTATTTCAAAGGTTGAAAAAATGTATTGTTATGTATTGCATCCTACAGATAAGCAGTTTCAGCTGAATTCTGTTTGTACCATTCTCCAAAATTTGTGCTATACTGTGTATTTTAGTGGCTATAGTGATTGTGCTAAACAGTTGCAACTCTTCCCCATCCCAGTTGGAAGTTTGTAGAGAACAAGATCCCAGTATGTCTTCCTCAGATTTAAAGGAAACTAATGCACTTATGGTTTAAGAAAGACTTGGCTTACTTTCCCCCATGTTTCTGAAAGGTGAATTTATCAGTAGAATGGGTGGGTAGGTTATCCTTCATGAGCTTCAAAGGTGGTCGTTAGCTTTGTGTTGTACCTTTGTGGCTTTAATTCTGAGCTGGAGAGTGATAGTCTGCCCTTTATGCAACTGCTGACCACTCTAGGTATGGTGGGCCCTGATGTCTGTTGCTGTCTGTATGTCTGAAGGTGTCTCATGCCAATTTACACTATATCAGAAGTCCAACCCTCTGTATGTTTTGCCTTTATATGCTCTTGAGAGGTCCTCCATTTTATGAGGAGTATATACTGTGAGATACTGAGGTATCTGCTCTAAGGGCTGTGAGTTGATACAGGTGGGTGCTTGCATGCTGAAGCCATCTCAGAAGAGGACACATTTTCTAGTACCTGCTCTAAGTATGGACATCACCTAGTTGTGCTGCAGAAAGGTAGAAGTAGTCTAGATAATGATGTGTATGTCTGTTCTCAATCGGTTCCAGTGCTCCCAAGCCAATTACTTAAAGTGGGACATAATGCATAAATACATGGTAAAGCTTTAGTACAGGCAGCTTCAGGATTTTGAGGTAGAAGGCCACTTTTTGTTTTAATATTGCTTCAAGAGGTATTAGTCAGTCTATGGATAGCTTAATGCTGGAGATCAGGCTTTAGCTAGTCAGTTCTGAATCATACCAGTCATTTGTGGTTGTGTGTGTTATCAGGGGACTGGGTGCAGAGATGTCACACAGAAGCTATTTCTGCTTATGCAAACATTACAATACAAAATATTTTGTCCTTATCTGTAATTAAGCTTAAATTCCAATAGGAATTACTCTCCAGATGGCTTAAACTTCAGCAGTGTGCTCTCCAAATCTAATGAGTCACATTAAATCAAAACCTAAATTATAAAAGAGATAAGTCTAAATACTCAAGCAGTCCTGAAGCAGTTGGGGTGAATAGACAACGGGGGGTTTTTTGTAATTCTATTTTACTTTTGCTTTGAACATACATTTAGAAGGATTCCAAGTAGATTTAAATCTTTTCTGGCAGATACAGAGAGTGTGTAAACATCACAGCATATTGCTAAGCATTTGTTCACCCTAGATAATGGCAGATGCATAGCCTGCAGTGTAATCCAGTTTTAAAAGTGTCCAGAATTCATATGGTGGCTGAAGGCTTGTCCTTCATGGTTTATGAGTGTTTGGTTGTACTGTTTATATGCATAAAGTTGCGTGTCTACTTACAATGCATTGTTGCCTTGAGTGTTCTGCTGTCAAGTAAGTTTTTAGTCTCTTCTTGACTCACTGGAAAATATCATAGAATTTTTTTTCATGCTCTTCTAAGCCTCTCAGCAGACAACACTAGAACTGTGCTGATAAATAAGATAGTCTCGCCATTTTCCCTTCTAGATCTTTCTGTCCAATTAAGCTGTGTGCATGTGTATCCCAGTACGTACTCTAATAGCATGTTCTTACAAGAAATCTTACTTGAACGTGTAAGTAAAAGCAACCTCAAAACCAGGCAGTTGGGGATGTCCAGACAACACATCTAATTTAGTTGCTGCTGTTTCTGCAGGCTCCTTCTGGGTCTTGTGCAAGCTCCAGACAGCTAGGAACTTAATCTGTTAAGGCATTTTTATGACTTCTGTTCCTGATGTTGCTGTTAAATTGCACAAGGCTAAATGCTATGGAATTAGAACCAATCATCATGCAAACTGCACCTGAAGCTGAGGAGAACTCTCTTCTTTAGCTGGAGAAACAGACACTTTATGGGACTTCGCAAAACTTTACATAACTTTCTAAACAGAATCTTAAAAATGGATATTAAGTTGTGCCCTGCTGCAAAGCTCCTTGTTCTCCCTCAAGAAATGAAACAGATTTAACTGAGCACAGGATCTTTAGATGGCTCCAGTGCTTTAGGAATTTCTGCAGTCAACTGCCTTTGTCATCTCTGTATCTTGTCAGTCTGCTTCTGGTTTGATTCTTTGGAGATTAATACTTTTTTTTTCAGATAGCTGGATGCATGGAGCTTTGCCTTGGGACAGGTGATGAACTAGGACAGAGCTTATATGTAATGATCAGAGAACAGGTCAGGATTTGTGATGTTTTAGGTGTCTGCTGCAGACCACGTGATCAGGAAGAGGTAGTAGAAGCCTTTTTTAGGCAGCTGGAGAAAGCCTCTCTATCACAGGCTTTGGCACTCGTGGGAAACTTTAACCACCATAGTATGTGCTGGAAAGGTAATAAGGAGTATGTCTGGGTACAGGTAATCCAGGGGGCTTCTGGAATGTATTAGAGAATCTCTTGATGTGTATGATCAAGACGTACCAGAGTGAGTTCAGTGAAGGGCCACTGAGGTGGTGACTGGTGCACATGACATATGAGGAGTGTCTGAGAACTGGGTCCATTCAGCTTTGAGAGGGAAAATGGGAGGCCTTATAGATACCTAAACTACCTCAATGGAGGATACAGAGAAGACTAGCCAGGTGGTTCTTGGAGGTGCACAGCAACAGGAAAAAAGGCAATGTGCGCAGGAAATTCCCATTAAACACTGGAATTTTTTAGTTTTATCATTAGGATGGTCAGATATGATAACAGGCCTCCCAGAAAGGCAGTGAAGCCTCTCTTCTTGGAGGTGTCAAGGACAAACTCTGGGCAACCTGATTTGATTAGACTGGCTTTGAGCAGGGTGTTGGCCTGACTGATCTCCAGAGGTCCCTTCCAACCTAAATTATCCTGTGATAAACCCGCTTCAGGAACAGACCTGAGGGCTGGTCTCTGATCCCAGTGCATTTGTCCAAATTCAGAATTGGCATCTGTGAGTGTGTGACTTGCTCTGGGCTAGGATTTGGGTGATGAACCCTGAATTAAGCCTAATAAACATGAGAAAGCTCACACAGGCTTTTGAAATGCTCTTTACTTTGGACTGCAGAAAGCAGGCTGCTCTGCTTCCTGCTCCTGCTTCCCTGGCTCCAGCCAGTGCTGTTGGTTGGTAGCATCTAAAGGGACCCATTTAAGTTATGCTTTGTTTTCAGTCGTTGCCTGCAATCTGGCAAGCTTCAGAAGGAAGACACAATTTATGAGGTGTTTCTAATCAGGTTGTATTCTCCTGGACCTGTAGTGCATAGTCAGGTTCACTGTCCTCTCTCAGCTGTGTGGGGGCCAGTGTACTTGTTCATTTAGTCCAGGCGTTCCCGTTGATGGCACAGCACTCTTGTTTCCCTACTGAGGGTTTTGGTTTGAATACAGTTGGCTACTGCTCACTCACTTCTCTTCTAAAATATACATCTGTTGTGTAAATGAGTCTGATGCTTGCATCAAGCATATGTGTATAAATTTCTCTTATTCTTTCAACATTTGTTTGGTGTTTAGTCTTACTTTGTTCTCTGCAAAAGCAAAGTTTTGGGGGAGAGTGAGATCTATAAGTAACGATACAATTGATGCTCACAATTTGAGCACAAGTTTTGTTGAGCTGTAACCCCTCTCATAGTTAAATGTCTTTCAGATGCTTGATTTCATAGCTGGAAAATGTGCTCTTGTCACTGTTTGTAAGATGTCTGCATAATGTGCTGTAATCTCTATACTCTGTGACCATGAAAAACAATATGGATAAAAAAGTGGTTAGAAAATCTTCAGAATTTTCTTTATTTTCCCATTTTTAAAAAGCTGCCTTCCCCACTGAACTGTTAACTAAAGAAAGCTGAAGAAAGAAAAAGGAATTAGTTGACTGATTAAACAAGAGTGGTACAAACTATCTCAGTAAAAAGAAGGTAGTAATTAGGGTTTAATGTAAATAGAAGATCTCATCTAAACTGACAAGTTGTATTGAATACTTAATGTCAACAATGTGACTGTTGGAGTAGCAAGTTTGATTTTTTCAGATTCCACCCACATGAAAAGATCTGTATTTACTTTGGATGAGGATAGGACTTAAAATGGTCTCTACAAATTGGAGAAAATTGTCTAAAGGAGAAATTTCAAATGAGTAAATATTCAAGCTTCTGTCCATAGGCAGCAGTGATTAGCTGGACAAATAAGGACAGTGCATAAGGCAGGACATTCCCTGAAAAGAAACTAAAGGCAGTGGTAGAGTGCTGGCTTATCACTGTCTTGTGCTCAGCTGTGGCAAACTAATTCACTTCCTGATCTGATAAAGGGGGAAAGAAACCAGCCTGCAGGTTGTGCAGAGTAGTCTTCCTGCTGTATTTGTGTAGTCACAGTTGGAGCACTGAGCTCAGATCTGATCCTTTCTGTGTAGGAGCAGCTGGGAAAAAACAAGGCTGAGAGACTGAAGATGTAGTATAGAGGTCTTGGACATAACTGTCAAGAGATTGAGTAAGAGGAATAGCTTGTAGACTAAAGTGAATTGAGGAAGTGTCATGTATCTGTTCTAATTTTGATGGAGTCTTTGCATATTTAATCAGTTTCTAGAGTCTGTAGATAATACAAATAAGCTTAAATTGCAAGGGATATCAAGTTATACAGAGGGCAAGGAAGGGATTTTAATAATAGTCAAGTATGGGCGCGCATTGCTTACAGGCTGGAGAATCTCCATGATTAAGGTTAATGTATATATTGTAAACCCTATATTTATATAAATAAACCCTACTCATGGAGATTCTCTAGCCTGCAAGCAGTTCACTGTGGATGCTCTTGATCCTGCTTTGGCATGTGAGTGGAAGAGGCAGCAGCTTGAAGACATCTTGATGAGGGAGACTAGAATGTTTTAAGATGGTGAAAGAAGCTAAACTGAATGAGTAAAATGCTGCCTTCTGAACTGAGATTCCAGAGTAGTTGGTGATCATATGCTTTTCTCGAGTTTGTCCTCTCTTTCTCTTTTTTTCTGAACTAGTTCTTGTTTGTTGTATTCTGCCTGTGAGATTACTTACCTAGAATGATAGTGTGTAGTACTGGAAGAATTGTGTTCTCTACTCTGTTGGTCTGCCTCTGAAGAAATCTAAATAATAAACATTAAAAGTCTTTATTGGTGACTCTCACAAAAAAAATTTCATGGGTCATACCTGGTGTGCCAAGTATGCTTGTGTAGTACTGAGTTATTTACAATGATCTAGTAAGAATTGTCTCTATCATTCTGCCTTCTGTAGATTGAGGTTTTGTTAACCACAGCCCAACAAGACTGATTCTAATCTTCACACCTCTCTTATCTGGCTTTTTCAAGGCTTTGGAGGTTCTTTTATTGCTCCCTCCCCATCACCGTCCCCAGTCACTCCAGCTCAAACCAGCTTACTACAGCCTAACTTTGATGCAGCTTTTGGAACAACAACTCCAACGACTGGTAGTTCATTTGATGCATCAGGTGAGCCACAGGGTTTCTTCCTGTGTATTTTCTAATGTCTTTTATGTGTTAGATGAATTAATGACATATTTAGGCTCTGAATACAAGCAATATCAGTGATTTCCCTGTTCCTTCTGTCACATCCTCCACCTGATCTGAGTGGGACATGACACCTTCTCTGCTGGAAGAACTCAGGGTGGTGGTTAGGCTGGTCTGCGCCCAAAAGCTCTCTGTACCCATTTTTTATTCTACCATATCAGTAAAAAACAAACTAGTGTGAACATCATCCTTGCATGTGCTTGATTGCATGAATCAGGAGTTATGCAAGAAAAACACTGTTCTGTAAATCAAGTATGTAGGCAAGTCATCCTCCTGCTGCTGCTGAAGCTGTTCTTGAGCTTGCATGGCACCTAAAGGTACACAAAATGGAGACTGAGGTCATGTTCTTTGCCTGACTATAAGCTTAAACTTTCGTCACTGCTATCATTTTGTTTGTATCTCTTCCATTCTATATTTTCCATGCTGGGTCCTTGCTACAAACTTAAAATTGGTGAGTTCTGCAACTGTACAAGAAAAAAAGGTTGAAGTAATACTGCTGCTTGGTTATTTGGTTGCTTGCCAGTGCACATGCTACCCTTTCCTGTTAACATTAGCATGTACCTCAAATACAGATCAGAAGATAGAATGCTGGCATGAGATGTACCAGACGGTTTGACTTCAAGGGATCTAAAAAATGAACTTCTGAATTAGATGGCTGGATTAAGGAAGCTAGCTCTGTCAGTGTGGATTGTTCTGGTTCCTTCTGATCTCATAAGATGTTAGTAGGTTTCCCTGATGCCCTGCTGCTTGCAAGTAAATAGCAACATCTTGAGACTTTCAATCCTGTTGCTGTAAGATGTCAAGGTATAAGACTGCCTTTGCCACAGTAATTCTGACCGGTGTTTGCTGCAAGATGTTAATTTTAAAACCCTTTAAATTAATACCTCCTGGCAAATGTGTGTGCATCTGACATCTCTCTAAGGATGGCTATGAGAAAAACAGTGTCATGTGGAAGTGGTGCTGTATCTATGTAGATTCAACTCTCCAATTAAAGTCCTTCTAGGCATGTCCTCTCATACTAGTTCTCATCGGTATAGCTCTTTCAGGATTACTGTACATTCAGTGTCTAGTAAAATAACATGCATGCCCTTGCTGGCATTACTTTTAATGTCAAATGGTGTTTTGTTAAGACTTGTGACGTGGTTGTCTGTGCTATATTTGTTGGAGCAAGAGCAAAGTGGCAGGTAGTGGTTTTCTTACCACAGCTGCTGTTCTAACCCACTTTCCTTTCACTTCCAGTATTTGATGGCTTAGGTGATCTTCTTATGCCAACTATGGTTCCTTCTGGTCAGTCTATAGCTCCTTCAGCCACAGCAACAGTCCCTGCTTCAGCAGCAAGCAAAGGCCTCGGAAGTGATCTTGATTCATCTCTTGCAAACTTAGTAGGCAGTAAGTGACAAATTTTGGTTTTAAGTGGTGTGCATACAGCTATGGTATTTCCACGGAGCCAAATATCTGTCTGTGTTAGCTCGCTTCAGTGTCCTCCTGTTCCCCTGAGAGACTGGGGAAGCTATATGCAAGAATAAGGCCTGATTCAGACAGCTGGTAGTCTGGGTTTGTAGTTTGTCCCTCTTTGTGCCCAGGATCTGAGTCATATAATGGGATCTGTTCAGTAGGTATGATTTGTAATGTGTGAATGTCCCAGGTACATTCAGGAGCACATCAGACTCTTAATGGGTGTGCCCTTGTGTAATAACAGATGGAAAGGTGAAAATTGTCCAAAGCATCTGTGGAATTTAGGAAGAAAAGCTGGTGGACACAAATAGCTGACTTCTTGCTTAATGAGAGGAGTAGCAGTGGGGTGAGGAGTACACAACAGCCAAGAACACACCTTCTCTCAGACAGCGAACTTTCCAAAACATATTCTTGAAATGCTAAACTAGAAAATGTTCTCTTTCATGTAGTAGGAAAAGGGCTAGAGCCTTTATAGCCAGAGATCAGTAGCTGCAGCCCTGCAAAAAACTTAAGAAGCCCACCTAGCCTAAGGTGTAATACTACTGAGGGTGTACTTTGGAGGATTGTGTAAATGGAATACTATATTAGTATATGTAAACACACCACCGCAAAGATATAACTGACCTCATGATGCATACTCTTCTGTTAGGTGTGAGGGGAATCTACCATGCTTAGAAGTCAGCAGGACTCTTAATCACTTGAAACCTCTTCTGCAACTCATTTGGTATATCCAAGTTTGGGGGAGAAAATCAAACTTAGCAATTTGTGACTTGCAGGACTTGTATTGGTCATGTGAAAAGAGTATTTTTTTTTTTAAACTTAGTTTAAAACTTCTTCCAAAGAGTAATTAATGAAATTACTTGGAGTTTCAGTGTATGATAGAGCAGATAAAACAGTACAAAACTTCCAGGTAGCATTCAGATGTATGTGTATGTGAAAAATAACTTTTTATTTCTGTATGTATATTGAGGAACAGAAACTGGTGTAGTCATTCATGGTAAATACTTTGGTGCTCTTAAATAACTTAGTATTTTTTAGACCTAAATATATTGTTACTTTGGTTTGCTTACGGAGCAAAAATGGCTTCCTCAAGTAAAAGACCTCTGCAGGGTTTGTCAAAAGTTTGTCCTAAAGAAGGGGTAGATGTGGCCAGTCCTCTGATGCTGTCTAAATGAAGACAACGAAAAATGTTTTACTCTCTATAAGCCTATGTGCAATGAAATGTGAGCTATTACTTTGATATGCTTTAATTTACTAAACACTAAACTAAAAGTTTTTTCCTTTTTTCTTAAAATTTTCAGATCTTGGAATTTCTGGTACCACTTCAAAAAAGTAAGTTCAACTTTGTTTAAAAAAATAATTTCAACTCTGCTGTTTAGTCTTCCATCTATTTCAGTGTTTATTAAGAATCAATTAATTGGTTATGTGCCCCCTCACCCCAAGAAAATCGGTTCAGAAAAATTCAGGATAAAGTGTTCTATTCTGTACAGGTTCACTGAATAAAATTAAGGTTAAATGTTCTTGACATAGCTTTTAAACTTGTTGCCTTTAATATGAGTCTTCGACTTTTTTTTCTGTAAATTACTGTCTTCGTACTGGATAGCTGATTTCCAAATAGCTTAAAATGAACAATTTGTCCAGATAACAACTTGTATAGCTCCCCTCAGTAATCCAGGCTAATAGTTTTGTTACCTTTTTAGAGACGCTGGGTGTGCTTATCATGTAGGCATTGGAATACTTGTAAAATAGAAAAGAAGTTCATTCCATGCAGTGAAAAGCTTCTTTTTGCAAGAGGAAATATTTACAGCATTTAATTTATTTTTGAATGTATTTTCTTATTCTGATTGATTGCTTCTGAGCTGAGTCTTCCTCTCAATGCAAAACCAGTTTATGGTGTGTGTACTGGAGAATGTGTTATGCTTCTGCGAAGATGATAGGAGGGATATGTATAAACACATCATGAGGTTTATCTCCAAAACTTAGCTTCCTTCAGTCTACTCATTCAAATAGTGTATCTTATTCTGGATAAAGCAGCCTCTTAACAAAAACTTGTTTTGCAATAGCCCTTTTATTCTATGAATGATTTGTTTCTCTTGTATCTATTAACTTTTTTCAGAACTGAATGCTTTCCTCCTTCAGCTGTCTGAGCAAGATTTCCAGCATTGCAATGACCTTTCAAAGACTTCTAGCAGGCAGCTCTACTGCCTGGCCCCAGTAGAATAGGCAGTAGCAGTCTCCCTACTTTGCAAGGGTATATGCAATAATATGTTACCTTCAGTCAATACTAAGTAAAACTTCTCTTTAATCCTCACCACAAAGGCCATAACCATGTAACTGATTTCAGTATAGAGTGTACTGGTGTCTATTGCTAACAAACCTTTGAAACTGAGTGACATGAAAAGTCTATATTTCTGTTAATAACTTAAACTGCATAACCCATAAACTAATATAGCTGCAAGTCTAATGTTAGTGTATACTGCAACTGGTTCTCATTTTCAGTGTGAGGGTATGTAAATAGTAGCTCTGTCTCTCTCCCTGTTAGGGGAGACCTTCAGTGGAATGCTGGAGAGAAAAAGTTAACAGGAGGAGCCAACTGGCAGCCAAAAGTAGCACCTGCAACATGGTCAACTGGTGGTGTCCCAAGTGGTCCGTTGGTAAGTTGTTCATCCATTGATACTACTGGTGTTGAAACATCAATATTTTATGAGACTATGCAAGCATACATGTAGGCACTGCTGCTGTCTACTTGAGCTAAAGAGTTTGCTTCTTTATAAATGATACGATTGTTTCAAGTCACATCTTTAAGACCAGATTTACAGGTGGCGTAAATAAATCATTGAGTCCAGGTCAATGCAGATGCACTAACATATGTATCAAGATGTTAATTGACATGTACACTTAATACCTGTGGGCATGTCCAAGTGTGTGGTTAGTTGTATAGGTCTTGCCAGCATCAGGCCCAGGTTAATTGCCTAAAAGACAACGGTGTTGATCCAAAGCTGAAGGAAGCAGAGAAAATAAATAGGTTTTTCTCAAGCTTTCCAGAATGAAGTAGATAAAAAGACTACACAGTATTCATACTGATCAGATGATTGATGTTAGATTAGAAGTGGGTGGCTTGTTTAGCAGAGCAAAGTAGTCCCTGGAAAAGTTAAGACTGCCCTGTAAAATGTATCAGGAGGCACTAACTTTGAAAGAAGAGGGTTGAATTGAGCTAAAAGTCTAAATTTGACACAAGAGCAACTTGATCATGAGTAAACTGCAAGAGTAGTCTGAAGAGAGGTTATACCTCATCTCATAAGTCACACATGGCATAAAACAGCCTCCATTTGTAAAACGTTAGTTTGGGAAGGGAAGGAGAGGACTGTCAAGGGGGAGCATGACCTGTTCAGTTTCTTGTTGCCCCAGCCAGATGCTAATTTGACTCTAAGCATGTTCCAGCTTGTTCTTTAACCATATGGAAGATACAAGAATTGCCTGAACTTGGTACTTCATTGAATGTATTATTTGTAACGTCAACTTTTTTCTTAATAGAAAGGCTGGGCAATACTATACAGCGTAAGTGAATTTTTTTTGATCTCTCATAGTACTTACTTACTAAACACGCAGGTACTAACAGCACCTCCCCTGCACTACAATTATTACCGCTGGCTTAAAACTAGCTAGAAGCTGCCTAACACGGCTGTTCTTGGACTGTCTGTCCATCAGTCAATTCTCAGGCCATGTGTTGAATATGATAGTAGTGATTAACTATTTCTGTGCTGTAAGCTTGAAAATAATGGCTTCAAACCATCTTTGCTTTACTTGGATGTGAACTACCAGATGACTTGTACTACCTGAAATTTCTGACTTCTGTAACATCAGCCTGATCTTGTAGTAGTTTTACCATCTGATAAGTAACTAGCCTTTCTGGAAAGCTGAGTAGTTTTGATAGCATTTCATGAAACATGGGTACTGTATATATTTTTTCAGATTCATGCACTTAGATATTTTGTGTGTGGTCAGTTGACCCTGGCTGGATGCCAGGTGCCCACCAAAACTCCTTTATCACCCCCCCTCCTCAGCTGGACAGGAGAGAGAAAATATAACAAAAGGCTCATGGGTCAAGTTAAGGACAGGGAGAGAATTCAGAAATTACCATCACGGGCAAAACAGACTCAACTTGGGGAAAATTAATTTAATTTATTGCCAATTAAATCAGAGTAGGGTAATGAGAAATAAAACAAAATTTAAAGCACCTTCCCCCCCATGTCTCCCTCTTCCTGGGCTTAACTTCACTCCTGATTTTCTCTACCTCCTCCCACCCCAAGCACCACAGGGGGATGGGGAGTGGGGTTTGCAGACAGTTCATCACATGTTTCTGCTGTTCTTGTTCCTCATGGGGATGACTCCTCACACTCTTCCCCAGCTCCAGCATAGGGTGCCTCCCACAGCAGATGCTCCTCCACAAACTTCTCCAATGGGAGTCCTTCCCACAGGCTGTGGTTTTTCATTAACTGCTTCAGTGTGGGTCCCCCACAGGGTCACAAGACCTATCAGCAAACCTGCTCCAGCATGGGATCTGCTCTCCATGGGTCATCCTCAAGTCCTGGCAGGAGCCTGCTCCAGCTTGGGCTTTCCACAGGGTCACAGCCTCCTTTCAGCCATCCACCTCCACCCCAGATTGGGGTCCTCCATGGGTTGCAGGTGAATCTCTGCTCCGCTGTTAAGCTCCATGGGCTGCAGGGGCACAGCTGCCTCACCGTGGGCTGCACCAGGGGCTGCAGGGGAACCTCTGTTCTGGCACCTGGAGCACCTCCTCCCCTCCTTCTTTACTGACCTTGATGTCTGCAGAGTTGCGTTTCTCACATATTCTCACTTCTCTCTCTGGCTACAATTGCTCAATTGTTTGGTGGCATTTTTTTTTTCCTTTCTTAAATATGTTACCACAGAGGCACTGTTGCTGATGGGCTCAGTCTTGGCCAGTGATGGGTCCATCTTGGAGCTGGCTGGCATTGGCTCTGTCGCACATGGGGAAGCTTCTGGCAGCTTCTCACAGAAGCCACCCCTGTAGTCCCCCCCCCAACTACCAAAACCTTGCCCTGCCAACTGAACGCATTTTGAAACCAAAGAAAAACAGATCTGCAGGAAGAATAAATTTGGAGACCAAAATGAAGTTTTCCTTCACGTCACTGTTGAACCACTTAAGTTTCGGTCGCTTCTTCCCTTCCTTGTGAGCTTTCACCTTCTGTATTAAAATCATCAGAATTTCCTGAAAGCCCATTTACTTGACCCTAGTGCTTTGAGGCAAAAGTAGATTCAGTTTGTGTGGCCATTTTCTTGGCATCTGCCTAACTGGATTTTGAGCTACTGTGTGTTCCTGTGGTTGCAGTCAGTTCACTACATCTGATGTATCTGATGTCATTAATCTGTGTCCTTCTATTCCTTGCTTTCCACACCTGAGCGTCCAGATGTTGCTTTTAGTTTGGGGACAGCTGTGCTGCTAGTGCAGTATAGCTTTTAACTGAAATGCTCCCCAAAAAACTTTCAGACTGAAAAAATAGGTTTGGAATTATTAGCCAGAAACTGTAGGGTATTTGTTAATAAATGAATCTGGAATACATTATCTTCACTTGTCTTCAGTTTCCTAAGAAACTGGCATATTTTAGTCTGGAAGCAAGGATCAACCAAGGGCACTAAATGCAGCATTCAGAGAAGTGGACTGTGCACTAAGTAATTCCAACATATATCCAGAGACACTGTCCTTTGAACTGAGAGTGTGCTAGCTGCCCTCCGAGTGCGGTGGGATATAACTGACTCAGGATAGGTGGTAAGGATGTGGAGGCTCAGGCATGACCCTACAGCTTCTGTAATAGCTTGAGAAATTGTGCCAGTATACTTAGGCTGTATGACAGCAGTGAAGAAATTCTGGAAAATCCTATTACCATTTTTAAATCCCTTCCTTGAATGCTTCCTGCCTCTCTTCAGAGTTGTTAATAATTGGGATTGTCTATACTTCTGTGAAGAGGAGACTTGGATGCTTTCAAGTTGACCGTGCATGGGAAGTTATAGACAAGGGAACCAGGTGTGATGTGTAGGTTCTGCTAGGTAAGTGGGGTGGCCTTGTTCAGGGATTCTTTTGTGCTGTATATCCAGTCAGACTACTAAACTAACACTTCTCTCTTTCTGAATCCTGATGAAAGATCACCTTTTTTTACCCTTGTGTTATTTGAATGAGACTCATAACAAGCATATGAATGAAAAGCATAACCAGATAAACTAAACTCTCCTTAGTAAAGTATGTAATGGTTGTGATTGTGGCTGAAGTGTGTGAAGTTATTCTTTAACTTAAATGAATCTTACTGCATAAAAATACTTCTTTTTTTTTTTTTTCAATTGGAAAATAATTATAGCAGTTATTTCCTTTAGCTTTACAATCTGCATAAGCTTTTACTAAAGTACAGTACTACAAATGCTATAGTATATTGGCTATCAGTTATGAAATTGGGATGCTGTCTTACACTGTAGAAGGCAGAAAGTACGTATCTTTCGGACTATTTTGAGTTGCATTCAGTAAATAGACTCCATTCATGAAGAGAATGGAGTCTGTCGCCCTTCCTTTCTTACAAAAAAAGCAAGCTGAGCATCAGTGTAAGGACTGACTACACTCTCATTCTTTGAAGCATTGTGGCTTTCCAGAACAACTTTGAGAATGCTGAAGACTCCTTGTGATTTCCAGATAGTTGGTGTTAGAGATTCTTGCATTTTTTAATTTTTTAAAAAAAAATTTTTAGACGGGAGCTGTTCCTCCAGCAAGTGCTGTTCCTGCCACAGGAGGTACTCCACCTGTCCCACAGCCAGGAGCAGCATTTGGGATGGTGAGTCTCTTTCAATACGCTGTTCTCCTTCCTTCACCCAGAAGCCTTCTCACAGTGTGTTAAATTACAGCCCCCAGCAGGCGCAGGCGTACCCATGATGCCCCAGCAGCCAGTTATGTACGGGCAGCCTATGATGAGGCCACCATTTGGAGCTGCCACTGGCCCTGGTGTACAGGTAAGTGTTACTGCCAGATGAATGTTTAATTGCTCTTCATTTCTCTAGAAAGTAGCTTGTGTGTATGCGTTATGTCAGTTCAATTCTAGCTGTAGGTCTGTAAATAGGATTTTTTTTTTTTTTTTTATACTATAAGCTCTCTGACTTGCAACATATCACAGGGACCACCTTGATATTTTTTCACTTCCCTTGTATGAGACCAGTGGGACAAGTTTGAAGTCTCCCTCAACTAACTACATCCAGGACCTGGTTTGGGGGGATATTTGAGTAAAGCTCAAAGTGGAGCTGATGGACGTTCCTATTAGTTCAGAGCTTGTGAAAATTTAGTAGAGCTGCACTCACTATCTTCCCTCCCAGCCCACCAAGAGATTAATCAGAAAACCGACCTTCTGCTTATGGACAAGTTAAGGTCTCCTGTTCTGGGATGACAGCTGTTTCTCAGAAAGTACAATTTTATCTGTTTCAGGCTGTTAGCTTGCTGTATTTCTTTCAGTGCAAAAACAACTACATTCAATTATGACTTACCACGGTGTAAGTGGTGGAGTGCTCAGGATGCATGCTTTTCACAGCAATACCCAAATTTCTGTACTGTGGAGTGAAGTTTTTCTTCTAATTTACATTATTCATTTGCAGTCCTCCAACTTAATCTTAATATTCAGTCACTCTGTATTCTTTTGTAAGTGGGAGTTATATGACACTGCTTCATTTTTCATGTTTTTAAACTATGTTTACTGAGTCTGACATTGTGACAATCACATACTTACATATAAAGGGGACATAAGTTTGGCCACTTAAAACCAAAGCAAATATATTCTTAATTCTATACTAATTAAAAATAACCAGGAGACATTGTGTCACAAGTTACTGGTTGCTGTGGGTATGAGTCCTTTCTTTAATATGATGGAAAAAAAAATCTAATGGAATAATTAATGATGAAGCAGGTTGAATGAATGGAGGCATGCCATCCTTCCTGTTGAACTGGGTTGTATCAGCTGCTTCTCCGTTTCCTAAGGATTCTTTTTAACTTGAAGCTAATAAGTTTGGAAGTGCACCAATCTGTACCCACTCTGATGCAAAGCATTTAGCTCATAGCCACTCGGTGATGCAACGTAAATCATAATACCTGTTCCAGGCTATTTTTTTCAAAATAGACTTGTTTGTAATATCTCTGAAAAGGAAAGAGCTCCTTACAGAGGAGAGGCAGGGAGTGACTTAGCTGTAGTATTTTGCTTCTTTGTAAGTCAGAAGTCTATCTTGCCTTTCAAATAGGGTGAGAGATGGAAGTTGATGCTGCAACTATAAATCTGACTTGTAACACTTGAAACAAAGCCACCTCCATTTTTTTGCAAATATTAAGCTATCAACCTGTAGCAAACCACACTTTTGAAGTAGGGAAGCAAATTCCTGTAGAAATTTTTCTGGGTTTTCTGTGTAGAAATGGTAAGAACTTGAATCTACTCTAAGTGAGGAGATAGGTTGTAGGTATTACAGCTCTGCATTTCATATATAGCTTCTTGGTCTTGCTTTTCCTCCCACTTTAAAACTGTCTCTGCACTTACATTATCAAGAATTTTTTTTATCAACAATTTTTTCTCTGAGAAGGGTAGTCATCAAGGTGCCAGGGCTACATATAAAATACCTCTAGTGCTCTGAGTAAGGTAGGGATGGGGAGGTGTAAGGACAAGATGGGAGAATCATTTGGCTCCCTAGTGAGAAGATTTTCATGAAACTTGGAAAACTGACATTTTTTGTGGAATAACTGATGGTCTTTCTAACTACCAGAGAAGGAACAGAATATAATATAGTCACGTCTGCAGTACACTTTGGACTCTTATTTGCAGTACTTTGGGCCCCTTACTACAAAAAGGACATTGAATTACTCAGCTGTGTCCAAAGAAAGGAAACGAAGCTGGTGCAGGGTCTGGAGCACAGGTCGTACGAGGAGCGGCTGAGGGAACTAGGGGTGTTTAGTCTGGAGAAGAGGAGGCTGAGGGGAGACCTCATCGCCCTCTACAGCTCCCTGAAAGGAGGGTGCAGAGAGCTGGGGATGAGTCTCTTTAACAAATGATAGGACAAGAGGTAGTGGTCTCAAGTTGTGCCAGGGAAGGTTTAGACTGGATATTAGGAAGCATTTCTTTCCAGAAGGGGTTGTTAAATGTTGGAATGGGCTGCCCAGGGAGGTGGTGGAGTCCCCATCCCTGGAGATGTTTGAGTCGGGCTGACATAGCGCTGAGGGACATGATGTAGTTGGGAACTGTCAATGTTAGGTTAATGGTTGGACTGGATGATCTACAAGGTCTTTTCCAACCGAGATGATTCTGTGATTCTGTAAATGCCAGTCGCTGGGATTTTCATACTTAACTCTGCAGCATGCATTCTGCTTATTCTGCACCTTGGTGTTTAACATCTAACAATTGCTTAACTTCTCCCCAGGATGATCCTAACACCATTGTGTCTTACAGGGAGAGTGATTTGAAGGTGCACTAATTAGGATATGCAGTGTCTACAGCCTTATCCATTAAACGAGCCAAACATTGTTAACCCTGTAGTAAGATTGGAGTCTAAACAATGCTTGAGCAGAATGGCAACACACTGAACTTGCAGGAAAATGAGAACTTTGTGTGCTTGCAATGTGCTTGTGTGAGAAGGAGCTATATCTACCTAATGCTTGTGTATCCTTGTCTGCTTTGTTTTTTTTCTGCCTTCCTGGCTGGCGTCTGTTAGCTTTCTCCAAGCCCAACTCCTGCTACTCAGAGTCCCAAGAAACCTCCAACAAAGGACCCGTTAGCGGATCTTAACATCAAGGATTTCTTGTAAACAATAAGGTATTCTGTGATTGCCTGCCTAAGCATGTTACACTTGTGGTACGTGTCTGGCACACAGATGTTGATTAGGCTGGTAGATTGAAATATGACTGATAAAATTATAGCTGCAGAGATAGGTAGAAACATGCACTGATAATGTGGTAGTTTTAAACAGAAAACCAAATTCTCTGTTCACACTCTTAATTTTAGCCTGAAAGCTTGACTTCTGGCTATTTTTTTTTTTGCCAAAAGTGAGTGCCAGGAGAAGTTCTCTTCAATCTATAACTTCCATTATTGCCTTGTTTCCATTCAATCTGAGTTCATGTTTGGTTGTGTTTTTTTCCCTAAAATTAATACTGAAACAAATAGAATCATAACAGGCTACAAACACTGGGGGCAAAACAGTGCTGAAGGGGCTTGTTCCAGTCTTGTGGGTGTGGAAACAGATTTGGTATCATAGGTGTGAAGGGATCAAAAGTGGCAAAACTTAACATATCCTGATCATCAAGAGAAGGTTGTTTGCATCTCTCAACTGCTGCCAGCTAATGTCCTCCCCCACCATACAATTTTTCAAGGCCTTGCTTTTCTGAATGCTAAGGCATGACATCCTGAGCAGCGCCATGTAGAACAACAGTGGGGAAGAACAGAGGAGTTAATAAAGAGAAAAAAATGGAGAAGCAAAAGAACAGTACTGCAGAATGGAAGGAAAGAAAGGCGAAAACATTACCACGAGGGTTTTGGAGAAGGATGCAAAGAGGGCCAAGCAGAAATACCAGATTGAAAACTTAATGCAATTAAAAAATAGTAATGCAGAAGTAAGGTAGGCCCTTTATAATTCAGACTACGATAATTTGGCAGGTGAAGAGAGGACAATCATTACATATCTTTAAAGTGTTCTTCATAAGTCTGTTGTCTTCGAACAAGTCTTAGAATAAAGTTATAAGCCCCCTCTGCACTGGAGTTAGCAGCAGTGGGTGGGATCAGGCTGGTCTTAGCAGGCACTACCCAGTCCCACTTCCCCTTCTCCAAATTCTAGCCCTGGGGAGGTGTACTTGGTGGCACTTGGTGGAGATGGCCAGGAGTGGAGATGCACCTTCATTGCCGGGACTCGCTGCTTTCGACTTGGATTTATAGTAGACAGATTTGTAATTGTCTGTGGAAGGACTGCTGCTTCATTAAAAACTCATAACTACTTTGAGGTGTGAAGTGATGAGCAGATTTGGTGCTCTTTCTAGAACATGCTTTATCTAACTTGTTATTCCAGTTTTCATCTACTACTTTTCTATATTCACAGCTGCAGTTTTTCTGACTGGATGATAAACACGTGAGTTTGGAGTCTACAAATGGATGCTCAGAGTTTCAAAGTGAGCCACCAGTACCAAACCCAGCGCTTACTCAGACTTTCTCCTCCTCCTGAAACGTGTAGCACAGCTGTGAAAGTGAACATTAGGAATGTGTACTACCTTAGCTGTTATCCCTACTCTCGAAATTTGTGTACTTGGGTTATTTGTGTTTTACAATTTAAACAATGGATGTATGTTTCTGATGCCTTCTAGTGCTTTTCTGAACCTATCCTATGGGGACAGATTATGCAGCTGTTGTTTGGTGAGCCATTTGGAGCGATGTCTGTGGTTTTTGAAGGTTTCAATGTATATAACTTTTTGAGGACACCTAAATTTCCCTAGGACTCAATTTCTCCTTTATCTGTTACGAAACATAGTGTGATAATACCAGATAGTAAGAAAAATACTTATGAAATTGTGTGAAATACATGTTTTGTTTTTCTTTTCCAGTCACAGGAATCTCAATTGTCGTGAAAAAAGGTTTTATTTTTGTGGCACTGTATATGTTAAGATAATTTAAAGTAATATAAAGATAAACTTCCATAACAAATACTTTTTCGATGATTTACCAAGAATGAAAAATCATATCTGAAAGAATACCATATTTATTGTTGGTTTTATTTTTAAATCTATTTTAATTATTTAAGTTTTTGCACTTAAAATTGGCATATTTATCAGTTCTTGCTAAATGCACTGAAAATAAGTAAAGGGTCAGTTTTTCTCCATGTAGTTGGGAAAAGCAACTATAGTTGTGCTGGCATTAAGGAACTTGAAATGAGAGAGCACTCTTTGGTATATCTGTAGTCAGAACATTTCAAGTGATGTTACTCATCTCTGTTCAGTTCTTACGTACATCTCTTAATTTAGTGCTTACCTGTGTATGCCTTAGGCTAGTGTTTTCTCCATTGCCCCGAATGCGCTGTGAGTAGCTTTTGTACTATTGGTGATTAGATTTAATTCTGATCCAGAGATCCATGCCCTTTACTGTACATAATGTGTTTCTTTAATTTTTATTTGTTCTCATACTGTTTCTGCTGATGGCTTGGCGTAAGATCTTGACTCTTCAATGAGGTCACTGTTGATCAGTGTTACAAGTGGCTTGGCAGTTCTCTGTAAAAACATACTGGATTGGAAAGATGTTCACCTAAAGTCTTTCAAATTAACTATTTAATCAATGTATGGTACCATTAAAAGTGGTTGTATCTGAATTTGCTGTGGGGATAACATACACCGTAATGGGAAAGTTCTATAAAAAACTAATTTCAAAATGGCTCTTCTTTGTATTTCAGTTAAAAAAAATAAATCAAACAAACAAAAACCAGAACAAAAACCCCCAGTGCATGTGTGCCCTCTGAGATGCAATAAACACCTTGATCAAAGTAAATATCTTGTTGCCAGTTTCATGATCACTGAGATGTTGAGCACGATAATACACTTTGAGAGGGGGGGAAAAAATGAATGTAGGTCTTGTCACTTGCTGAGGCTGCTGCACATGGCAGTGACTTCTGCTGGTATTTAAGCAGTACGGCAGAGATCCATACAAAGTCAGACTGAGCACAAAGCCATAAAGTGAAATGGGGAGAGGGAAAGGAGAATTCGTTTGTTTGACCTATAACACCTTGGGAAGCTTCATTAAAGCTCTTCATCTCCTTAAACTAGAACAATATTGCAACTGTGGATGTTCCTGGTCCTGGTTTCTCTCCTGTGAGGTATCATTCAACGGCTTATTGAGTGCTAGCACAGCTATGATGCTACAGGAATTGTTTGTGCTGTGGTTTGTCTTATGGCAGGATGAAAGGAGGAGAAAATGTTTCATACAGTTTAGTACATTTAAAGTCTTTCTGGTATGAGATGACTAACTAAAGATCTTGATTTAGTAACAAAATGAAGTGCTGAAGCAGTACTGAATGCCAAGGACTGCTTCAAAGTACTTTATAAACAACAAAACATTGAAATGATTTAATAATGCTCTGGTAAGGTTTGAATCTTGAATTGGATTTCAAAGAAATTTCCAAGTTGTGCAACCAGTAGGGGAGTGCCATTGCTTGAGAGGTTTTTTTTTTTTATTTTCTACTATGTTGGTATTCTGAATCTATCAAGTTTGGCCTTGGAAAAGTTGATTTTATACTTCAGCCTTAGGATGAGTGCCTTGCTGAGTCAGGGTGTTCTGGAATAGAAAGCTGTAAGGCTCAGCAAATTGCTGTGTTTTCTTACTGTTTGAGCACAAAGCCCTGAACAAGGTCAGTAAGTGCACCCCTAGAAGGGCTCATCATAGTTTCGCCCATCCTTCCTATTTGCTATATGTTGCCAAATGCAGGGAGCACTCGACTTCTTACCACCACATTGTGCATGTCTTCACAAAGCAAGGACAGCATTTTCAGAGGACAGTCATAACCAAACATGTAAATATAGTCAGACTGCTCCAATAGTGTCTCAATCAAATTAAGATTCAGTTGCTGAATTGGAGATGAGTGTTTGCAATGTTACATATTTCAAGGGGCCAAACCTCAGCATGAGGGCCTTTTCTTTGACAGGTACGTGACCCTGACATACAGTAATTGACTTTCTGCATCAGCTTCATCCATGTCCACAACCCTTGGTCCTCGTTCTTGTCAGTCTTCTATGGCCAACAGCTTTTCAAGCCTGCAGGGTGTGTGACATTTGATAGCCTGTGAGGAAATAGACAGATTTCCTTCTGTCCTTTCTGGACAGAAAGCAAGCTTGGTGGAAGAGCAAGAAGCTTGTGTGCTGTGGGAAGTAAAACCAGTGTATTTCCCCAGTATGCTGAGTAGGGCTAAACAAAAGTGACTGTTCTCCCCATCACAAAGGAGTTATAAAATCTGGCTTGCAAGAAAAATAAGTGGTTGTCTCCTGGCCTATAGACAAGAACATGTTCTTGTTATCATCCGAGTTTCATCAGCCAGGCATGAATGCATCTGTGTCCTGCTATGACTAACCACTTCTCAGTACAAGCTATAGAGAAAAGTGGGTGGAAGGAGGGCTTCCATCTGTGGGAGGAAGAAACTGTCTTCTTCCCTTGCATTTTTCACGAGGGGAGGACAGGTTTCAGACAGCTGATACATCCCTTACTCAAGCTTTTGCTGTTCTGTGTGCTGGCTTCTTTAGAAGCTGGCACCTCTGGCCACATGAGACTTTTGTGGCTCCCCCTTAAGCCTTGGGTGCCTTAAGGAGTGATAAATACCTGGAGAACATGAACTTAGCTTACTGAGGTTTGAACAAAAAAATGTAACTTTTTCCTTAGAACTGACTCATTTTTTGGATGTTTGGGGTTATCAGTGTCTCCTACTCTCTTCCCCATTCGTTCATGTCATGGTTTGAGCTTAGAGGGCAACTGAGTACCACACAGCTGCTCACTCCTCCCTTCCCTACCAGTGCTGAGAAGGACAAAATAAAGCAAAAGGCTCAGTAGTTGAGGTAAGGACAGGGAGGGATGCCATCCATTACAGTCACAGGCAAAAGGCAGACTCATTAGAGGAAGAAAAAAAATATTAATACACTAACAGCAACAACGCTTAACAGACAGAGTAGGACCATGAGAAGCGTTACCACGTCCTGAAAACGTCTCTGCGTCCCTCCCTTCTTCCCAGGCTCGGCTTTGCTCCTGATATCTCTACCTCCTTTCTCCAGCAGCACGGGGAGCAGGGAATGGGGGGTGCAGTCAGTCCTGCCCCTTCTTCCACCTCAGAGCAGGGGAACCTCTGGCATTCCTCCCTGATCCAGCGCGGTCCCCCTCTCACAGCAGACAGTCCTCCACAAATCAGCTCTGACATGAGCCACCCCCACAGGTGTGTGGGTCACCCCCCCTGGGTCCTCCCAGTGCCAAACTACAACAGCAAGGCCTTCTTTCCATGGGGTCCCGGCCTTCTTCAGGCACAGACACCTGGGTGGGCGTAGGGCACCCCACAGGCCGCACGTGGATCTCTGCTCCACCACAGACCCCCATGGGTGGCAGGGGCGCAGCCCTGCCGTTCACCACGGGACAGAGGAGTCTCTGCTCTGGTGCACCTCACCCCCCTTCTCCTCCTTCCTTCCACTGACCTCAGTGTTCACATAGATGTTCTCCTCACAACTTAACAACTCCCACTGCTCCTCCCAGCTTCCCCTTCTTAAATAAATTATCGCAGAGGCATGGCTAATTGGCTTGGCCTTGGTCCAAAGGCAGGTCTGACTTGAAGCTGGGGGAGCCACCGTATCCCCCTTCCCTGCTACCAAAAAACCCCTGCCACTCGCTCAAACCAGGACAATTTGTCATTAATTTTAACTGGCTTTATTTAAGATTTTTAGCTGTGTTTTATAATGTATACCTTTCAAAATGTACTGTAATTTGAGTTGAGGGCTTCTGAACTGATGCTGTTGTCTCCCCAGGTGAAAGCCTGAATGGTAAGAACTAAATTGTTGTTGTCTTCTAAGATCCTGGGGACCACCTTAGCATTTCGGGCTGGTTGCAAAATCAGGCTGCTACACAAACTTCCATTCTTAAAATTTAGTAAGGCAACTGCAAGGGCTAGACACTTGCCTTAAAACCAAGCAGTAAAGTCTAGAGGTAGATCTGTAGCTGGCGGGGAGGAGGGGAAGATTTGCTTTGTAAATGCATTTGAGACTTTGGTAATATGAAGTGCTACTTACTGGTGGGTGACAGTGTCTAGTTCATTAAATCTCCAGTAGCCACAGCTGACATTGCTTTGCTTTTGTGGCATGGATCTTTGCTCCTGCCCCTCCTTCCCCATCTCTCACTCCACAATAAGAGCTACCTGCTCAGGCAACTTATTCTGCATGGGGAAAAATATCCCAATAACTTTTTAATACCTGAAAAAGCCATCTGAAACTTCCTGTGGTAGGTAGAAGTATCGTGGCAGTGACACAAAGATGATACACTGAGTTAGTGATCCAGCTCTTCTAGAACATGAAATAGATATTTTTATTAAAAAGAGAAAACATTTTTTTCCATGTCTTGTGTATTTCTAGTGCTGTGAGCAGTGTGGGAAGTGGCAGACGCTGAGTGGTAATGAGGGGATGAAATAAGAATTTCAGAGATGGGATTACAGAAGGAGAGAGGCTGTACATATTTTAAAGCAGACAGCACTGCCATTTTTTCTGTTCCAGATCTTGGCTCCTAAAGCTTCACCACCTCTTCCCTTTCCCTTAACTAAACTCTGCAAATAATGTGGGTAGCAAAAGCCTGATGCTTGCTCTGTTGCCTAAGACATCTCTGAATGCAATCATAGGTGTAAGAATAGGTGCCTTTGGGAGTTCACAAATGTGGTAGAGCCGAAGCAGAAACTGAAGCAAGTGAAGAAATGTGTGTGTCAGTGTGACATCCACTTCAAGTACAAAGGAGAGCAAAGCTTTCTGGTGGTGTAGGGGAACCTGTGAAGGGTCTGATAAATGTCTGCCCTGCAACAGCACTATAAATCACCTACATCCAAATGTGCATGGTTGAATGTGGTGAAGTTGGATCTGTATTTTTGAAATACAGTTTAGTATGATGAAGAGATTTTTACCTCAGTATCATAAATACCCGAAGTAGCCATCTCTTTTGAAGGTCTTGACAAGTGCCAACCCACTCTGTTGGAAGCAGGGATTTCATACCAGTAAGTGCAACAGCAGGTACTTTAAGGCACATGCTACACAAAGCTATTGTAAAGATGTGAAGATCCGAGGAACTATGGTCTTTGAGTAGAGGAAAAGCTGAGTCAATCTTTCAAGTTAAACTGATAGTTGGAGACAGTTGTTATCGATGATAACAATGGAGGGGCTGGTGGGGTCTCTGTCACACAGGGTAGGAGGGATCCTCCCCTGCCCTCTTAAGAACATCACATTGCTCCTTCTTATAGTCATTGTCTATAGGAAGGAGGCTGCCTGTGTGGGAGTAAGGGTAGTATTGCACTAAAGAGGGGAAAGAGAAGTGAACTAGGATGGATGCAGTAGGGCATGATGTGGGGTATAGACGGTGTACTCTTTGGCCTGCAGGTTGTCTGTAATTGAGGGAGGGGGTGGATGATGGAGCAGTGGGGGTACAGAGTGACTCCAGGGAGTGGGCAGCTCTGTCCCCTCAGCATCATAAGCTGCAGCAGGCCAGCAGCTTGTGTTTTAAATATCAGCAAACAGATTTTGTGCACAAGAGGAAGGCACAGGTGCAAGCAGACACCAGGCTTTAAATTAAAGAGTGTTTCATACTCTGAGTGTGTCTGTGTATAAATAAAGGGGATTTTTTAAAAACGCTACTCAAATGCAAGAATAAGACAAGTTAAATTCTAAAGTTAATTGTAAAACTGTGCTTTAAGTATCTATGATGTGTCTAGCCAGTAATTATACACTGTCAATCTGGGTTGATGATCCTTCTTTACTGGAATAATCCCACACTGGCTCCAGCCAACAGAAAGAGCAGTTTCAAAACCTTAAAATTTGACTTTATTTTGAAAAAATCAAGGGGGAGAATAGATAATTTCTTTTTTTTGAAACATGGAAAAAACAAGTTTAGTAGATTAGCAAAGGAAGAAATGGGGGGAAATTAGTATTGCTTAGACCAGCATATGGTATAAATCAGGTTGTCTTACTATACAAATTTGGGCTTAGATGTTAGAGCGTCTTTGAATCTACTGATCTCTTCCAAAGCTTTGCACAAATTATCTCCCGTTGTTCACAGGCCTTCAGCCACTTTGAGGTTTTGGTCTTTCCACTTTTATAGGAGAACCACATTTTAGGAGCTATTTCTGTGGGCACACCTTTGGGATAAAGCATACCATTCCCTTTGTGCTTGGAAGAAGAGGTTTCCAGCAATGTACTGAAATCTCCTCGTCCCAGCTCACCTCAACCTCATCATGACAGTATCTAACACCTCTCTAGCATCTCTGCTGCTCAGGGATAAACAAACACATTGGGCCTTGCTCAGCCCTGCACTTTGCAGGACATGAGTTGTCCTGATTTTAAATATATATTTAAATATACAAATAAATATATAAAATTGAATTTATACATAAATTTGCAGGCAGCTAGTGACAGTGCCTTGCTGCCTGGGGCCTGTGCCACCAGCATCGCAATTTGCTTTGTGTTTCTTCCTGTGAACCTTTGCAGCAGCGTGACCAAAAAACTTTCCCATAGCTCAATACAGTGCTCTCATTTCAGAAATGGTATTGATGGAAATCCAGCTGCTTATTTCATTATGCTTTCTTGAAGCTCTGGTTGTGCAGAATTTGCTTATAGAGCCCTTAGCTCTAAGGCAAGTCATGCTGGAAATTTGTTTCTCTCTCAAAATATTTGTCTGCCTGTAGGGTGGCTAAAATGTTTTATACTCTGAGAGAGTCAATGCAGCATTCAATATACTGTAGCTAATTTTTAATTGACACAAAAGCTCCATTAACTCCAGTTGCATACACATCACCCAGCACTTCATCCGTTTTTGTGCATGAGCTGTTTTTAAGCATCCTCCTAAACTTATATGAAATTAAATTAAGCTATTTTTTTTGGCTAATAATGCATTCATTTTTTTAATCTCTAAAACTTCCCCTTATATTTTAAAATCCAAAATATGCACATGAAATTACCTTCTTATTACCATAGTCCTCATACAGACTAGGGAGGGTGTTGATTCCCATATATTAACAAAGAGACCATACAAAAGATACTGTTCTTTTTCAAAGTAACATAAATAAACTACATAGTGACAGTAAGCAGATTTTCTATTTAAATGCTCAGCTATTGTTTAGGATTTTAAGTATTAATTATAAAACTAGTGTGTGTTGTAAGCCTGTAATGTTCCACACACTCTTTAGTCTGAGATAGATACTACTAAATAAATCTATATCTCCTGAGCATCTCTATAACTTTGTTACTGGAGGACAGCTAATACTTGTTTCAATGTTTGCTTAAGCCTTTCTGGTTTCTCCAAAACCTGTTATCTCCAGTTATCTAGCAAAAGTGCACTTTGTGGTTCTTAAGTGTTTATCTTCTTTTTAGAACATAGCCTGACAGATTATGTTCTTCATGGTTCATAAGATATAACATTAGGTTTTGGTATATACATCTTGTACATACATAATCAGTACAGTTAAATGTAATTTAGAAAAGTGTTACACTGTTCTGTCCACCCAAAAGATAGGATTTTGTATCCAAGAATTATTTCCCCAGGATCCTTGCAAACATAATAAAGTAGCTTACGTGTCTGTTAAAATATTTTGCTTCTTTAGACATTTGGCTTCATGAGTGATCATCAGGATTGACTCTAATCCTACTCTGTCATTTAGCCTCGCTTGTGGATTTTTCAGGCAACTCTTTTTTTTTTTTTTTTTTTTTCCCAATAGATGTTGAGGGCTGGATTTGGATTTTTTGGTGCTTTTAACAGCTTTTAGAAATACCTCAAAGAATTTGCTAACATATCACTCGCAACCTCCATCTCTCTTTAGATGAGGAGTATACACTGAGGAATGAGCAAATCATCTATATTTCACTCAAATGAAGATTTTAGAGGAACAGAGAACTGCAAAAGAATTGCAAGCCCTGGGAGCTGCATTGATACCTACCCCAAGAGGTATCCTACAGACACTTTCTGTTGTTAGCAAGGAAAATCCCCCATCTCAAACCTGCGGTGTTGTATTTGCTGTACCTTTACACCTTTGGGGCTAATATAGGAATAGCTCTCACTTATATTTTAAGTAAAACACCTTACCCCAATGTAGCATTGCAAGTGATTTTTTTTCTGAAATCTTAAAAGTAGCTGGTCTCGTGTATGAACTATTTACAGTCCAGTTCAGCACAGTTTGCATGAAGAGCCTGTCATGGTTGTGCTTCTCTCATTTAAAGTAGCCTTCAAAATAAACAAAATAGCTGGCAGGCTTACAGAATATTATTTTTCTGGTTGTATAGTTCAGCTTGCCAGGCAAGCTTTGCTGTCTGAGCCTGAATTTACAGTGGCTAGAAACTTTAACTTACAAGTCCAGTATTTTGATAGATCTGTCAGAGATGAAAGAGAGATGCAACTAACATGAAATAATTTTCCCCTGGCCAAACTGAAGAGCTAAGCTGATTCAATCTACACTGTACTGGAACAGACTCTTGTGTGAAATGTAATATTTTTCTCTCGGCCAAAGCATTTTATTGCCAATATAAAAGTTCTGTATAACTGTGCACGCTGTTTCGCTTAGAAGTTGGCTCTCTGCTACAGATAAACATGACCAACACAGCTTGCTGCACTCCACTGCAAAGGCAATGCATTCAGAGCTTGTGAAGTTTTCACTTTAAGACTGCTGGGCAGGATCATAAGATAGAAATCACAGAAAATAGAGCCATCTACTCTGTTCCTCTGCTCTAACGCCAAAATTATGTAATTCCCAGCAGACTTTTTCTAAAAGACCTCCATCAAACCACAGCCTTTCCAAATACTACTGCAAGGACATCACCACCTTCACCCTGAGAAAGCTGCTGTTAACTGTATTACCTGATTCCTCCTCGCTGTGCGTTGAACTGTTATTTCTTCTGCCTGTGAGGATACTCCCTGTATTCTTTGCAGCAGCAACAATGATATATGGACAGTTATCATGGTCATTCTTCTGTCTTACGCTCTCTGGCCTCAATCTTTCCTTGCCAGTCAAGTTATCTAGATACCTGATCAATCTTGGTGTTCTCTGCTCTCTCTTGAACTGGTCCACGCCTCCCATGAAGTGCAGCATCCAAAATGGGACACAGCAGCAGAGTGAAGGCACACCTGTGCTATGTGTAACAAGTACCGTGTCCCAGGGCTTGTGAGCCAGGCTCCCACTTAGAGATCCAAATGTGGAATCTGCACTTTCCCCAGCAGGATTGCATTGTTGGGCCATGGTCAGTCTACACTCCTCTATGCTCTTAAAGCCCTTCCTGAAGAGCTGTGGTTAAAGCAATTGCCCTTCTGCATTTGTGCATAGTGTGTAGCCATTTGTGGAAAAAAAAAAAGAAAAATTGGAATAAAAATTTTTAAAGGAAATAATTTTTAAAGGAAGAAATTTGAAAGCTTAAAGAATTTCATTATTGAACATTACTGTTTGACTCTCTGTGACATTAATAAGACTCAGCATTCTGCTAAATCTTTTCAGCAAAGGAAGAAATTTGGGGAGGAGGAGAGAGGCCATGGGCTGAACATCTCTCCACACCCCGCTTCTCAGGAATCTCTGTGTGCATGAGGAGTTGCTCTGAGAGAATTCCGCACACGGCAAAAATGGCAGGGCAGATCAGCTCTGTAGGAGGTGGGACTGTCCATCCTCCCTGAGCCCTTTGAATGCAGGAGCCTCAAACTCTGTTTCTCCCACATGCAGCTTGCTCAGGCGCCTGGCAGGAGAGAGAAACAAGAAGCAGCTGCAGGTCTCTGGGAGGGTGATGGGAAAGGTAAGGGAGGAGACAGTGCAGTGTGTGGGCACAAGATCAGGGTCTCATATGCATGACGCTGTCATTAACTCCTCTTCAGATACTTTTTGAGTATCACATTTACAGTCACACAGCTATGTATGTATTGTACATAGTTATATATACATATAGTGTATCCACTGATATACATGTACACATACACGTACATATGATACACTTGATACCTAATTTTCAACAGGATCTCTGAAATCAACTGTATGTTCTTTGTAACAGAGCTGCTATGTACAGTTTGGAAAATGTAAAATACTTTTTTTGGTAACCCTAACTGGTTTTTGCCAGAGTAGTGCTGGTATGTGGGTAGTCTCTCTGGGTTGCAAGCTTGAGGTTGCCCCTGACACAAAAGCATATGGAGCAGTGCATTTGGTGTGAGATGACCCATTGTGCAGGCAGGGGTCAGCAGCAGGATCCTCACTTGCAGGGTGATGAATGTGCCCATTTAGGGGAATCTCCCAATGAACATAATGATGCAAGCAGGTGGAAATAGCAGAAGGGAGTTTTAGGTCTCTCTCAAATAAGGATGGTGTTAGCATTAACAGATCCAGAGCACAGGTTTCTTTTCCTTGCTAGTTGTGCTGCATTCATATGCCATGTCATAAACGTATATGGGGCAATAGGGAGAGGTGGGATACAGCTACCGGCTGAAATCTGGGCATGACACAGGTCTGAACTGCTCTGCTCTCATGGAAAGTTTTATGGATTTTAATGACCATAGTAACTGGATGTTGTTTAGATATCTCCAAAAGACTCTCATCAGTAGAACATTAACCATCATCACCAATGGAAGCTACTGCCTTTGGATTGCCCCGGGTCATGTAGCACTACCTGTTGAACCCCTAATTCTTTAATTGGTGGAGCTGCCTAAAAAGCCCTCTGCTGAGAGAAGAGGGACATTGGCATCCCACTAAAATAAAAACCAACAAAACCTCCCAAAAAACCCTAATTGCTTAAAAATTTTCTTTCCATGCACTTAGTCAATGGGTAGTAGAAAGAAATCACATCAAGCCTTCTTTTTAAGAATGGCTGTGAATCTGGCAGTTATTTTAGCAATTATCTGCTTCATAAATAACATTGCTTCCCGCCAGTCTTCTATTTCTCTCAGATGTATCTTTATCGCGTTTCTACCAGGATATACTTGGTTCCACACTGACATTGCCAGATAAGCCTAAAAGGTTACAAAAAGTTTGCTTTCAAATTAGGAGGAGGGAGCTGGTCTCTAGACCTAAAAATGTTTGGGTTTTTGGTTGGGTTTTTTTTTTTACATATGTCTAAAAATACTTGCCTTGAAGCTTAGCCATTGCCAAATAAAAAAAGCTGTATTGTGGCCTGGAAAAGTACATGGCTGCACCCTTCTGTCCCAGGACTGCGTAATTTTGGCTCTGCATGCGGGCTCTGACTGATGTGGCAAGAGACAAGCACATGAAGACCAGCATGGTCTTGGCAAACAGGCTGTGCTTACAGCCCTGGCTCCACCTTGCAGGTTATAAAAAGTACCGGTATAGGGATATAACGAAGCATGGTATTCCCTAAATTCTTTTCAATATTTACAGTGTTTTAAATTTCTGCTGTTTAATGGTATTGTGGGGAGAAAAAGGCAGGTGCTCTTCACTGTACGTACTGGAATATGAAGCCTTTACCCCTTTTGTAGAGTTGGGATTTTTCTGTTTCACAAATATCATGTAAAGAAATGCTGCAGATAAGAGCTATCTACAACATCTATAGCTTTGCTTGTCCAGGCTTAGTCCTTGGATTAGCCCTAGAAGGCTGTTGCAAAGAGACATTACCTTAGGCAGCAGAATTAAATAACTGGTATGATAAACCTCACCTGCAGCCAGCTACTGAGAAGGTCCCTGCTGAATTTGTCCAGGGGCTGAGCAGATGTGGCTCCCACACAGGCACATCTCCCTGCAGGGATCATTCACTTTTTGCTTGAAACTGTTATTCCAGTGGATCTTGCAAGGCTATGGGAGCTGTTTACAGACCAGTTAGTATAATCTGATTAATAGCATCAAATTACTGGGTTTTTTGCAGTCAGTTAACTCAGTAAAATTAAATAAACTTCCACTGGAGAGTAGGATGTGTCTAGGAGATTAAACTCCATGCTTGCTGCTGGGGTCCAGAGCCTGTGACCTCTACCTCAGTCAGCATCCACACCAAGAAGAGCTGTCAGGGCAGCCTGGAACTGTTTTGTAAGGGACGGCACAAGATCACTCCCTCAGCTGGCAGCCTGCGTTTACGTTGACTCAGAGCTTATGAAAGTGTTTCTCAAGGCTGGCTCCAGATTCAATGCATTGTTTTGGAGCTATGAACCCTGTTTTGCTTGCAGTGATTTTGCTTTTAGTTTTCTGTTTGCAGCTTACCTTAATAGCACTTTGAAGTGGTTTCTCTCGGATGGAAAGCCAAGTTCCTCACTGTATAGCACCAGGCATTATTTTTTAAATTTAATGTTAGGTGTTTGGAGTTTAAGTAGAAAAATGAGGTGAAACCCCAAAGTGGGCACAATTTAAAAAATTTAAAAGTGGAATTAGCAACAGTGAGAACCCAAGATGGGCAGGGAAGCATAAGATGAAGTTGCAGACAGCACCTTAAAAATAGCTGAAGTTCAGAGAGTCTAGCCCTGCTCCAAAGGGCAGGACCCTGAGGAAGCAGGGGCACAGTGGGACTGTAAAGATGCTCTGGTCAACTGAGGCACTGAAGGAGAGGTTGGAGCAAGGGGAGCCAAGGTGAGCCCTACAGGGAGTCCTCCCACTCTGACACTGACCTGCTCAGTCAAGGAGCTTCCTTTCCTGAAGGGAGTTTGGGATGGGATGGGATGCGACAGGATGAGATGGCAGGGTATGCTCTGTGTGATGGGAAAGGCACTGCATGAGATTCACAGGACAAGAGATGTCTGAGCCTGTACCTCAGCGACAGGAGTATTGGGAGGAGGGGTTCTGGGCCTGCATTTCCTCCAAGGTCTCTGCAGTGGGGCAGGGGACAGGTTCCCTAGTTGCCTTCATCCCTCGGCTGTGTGCACGCCTGACGTAAAGCTGTTTGAAAAATAAGGAAAGCAGTCTGACGCAACACTCAGAAGTGAACAGGGAATCAAAGGAGTCTGTTGCTTGTAGGTCCAAGGCACATGTTTCCCAGCTGTGCTGGTGGGGAGCAGCAATATCAAGTCCATACATTACTGGAGCAATGAGAGCCAGGACCTTTCCCCACTATAAAAATAGTTGCCATAAGATAAGAGACAAAGGCATGAAAAACAATTCCTAGGGATAGCATCAAGGTGTAAAAAGCACATCAGCAAGTTCAGAAGTGGCTTGTATGTATACTTTCCTATATGCAAAAGAAAATCAAGAAAACGTGCTTCATTAGCCTGATAATAAATGGGTAGGGCATAAGCTGGGGGCAAAACTGATGTTGTCAATGTGAAGGATGAAAAGGTGAAGGCTAGATTGAGAAGAACCACACAAATACTCTATGGCATTTCTTTGATGCTTGTAGCTGGAGACAGCTAATGCAATCTCTGCAGAGCCTTCAAGCTGAAGACAAGTTTAAAACTGCCCCTCCTTGTGTATGTGCACATGGTGTACCATGGATTTGCACATCATAATAACCGAGCAAAAGCCGCTTCCAAAGTCATAACCCCATAAAGACAATTCTCTACCAGTTTAAAGATAATAAAATACAATTAGTGGCAGTTGTATTGTGGGTTTTTTAAGATTGTGGACACAGTTTTCCCAGTATGGACTGAAAACTTACCTCACATGGGTCATTGCACAGATGCCTGGTTTTATTTAGTCCCACCAGTAAGGAAGAAATCAGTAAGCAAGAAGTGTAGGACTCAAGGACGTCAGTTGTATAAGCAGCATTACTTGCTTGCAGATCACAGTTGTAACAGGTTAATTTACAAGCAATAAATCATATCTAAATTGAACAGTCAAAGCTACTTTTCCTTTTGAGTATTGGCTTCCTTTTTATTTCTTTCTAAAAGAAATAAACCTGTTTACAGATCATAAATGCCTAGTGTATAACACTCAATAACAAGTAAATACATATAATATGCGGTGGGTCAAATTTCCCTCTAACATTCACCATGGTAAATGAGAGGAGAATGTGATGCAATGTTTGTTTGGTTGCTGGACCTTATTGTTTCAACCTCCCATTATTAAAAATTACTTCAGACATCCTCCATTTATACATACAGCAAAATGTGTAAAAACCTAAATTGTCAGTGGCCATGTGCCTGGAAGCCTCTGTTCATGTCTACCATTTAAGAAGACCAGGTCTGAACCCAAACTCACAATAAGTATCAAGAGTTTAGTAGCACAATAAACCCTGCCCCTGTGGGGAGATGGTGGGTAGGCAGGCAGCAACTGGCGTTCTTTAGCCATGTAACTCACCACAGCTCTGGAATGCATTCACATCCTGCACAGCATAGCAGAAAAACCCATATGTCACATATATCTATAAAATCTTCATTGCCTTTATGCATACATATTTTCCAAAATATCCCTGGTTTACTTAACTAAAAATATGGTGCTCATCTTAGAGATTACTTTAAAAATATTTTTTTCCCCTTTGTATTACTAGTAAATCCTCTTTGGGGTAATCTAGCATTCTTTTGGATTTTTTTGTGTTGGGGAGAAGCCCCTGCTGGCATTCGAGGGCATGTCGTATCCCCACCACTGAGCGTGTTGGTTCACTCCTGTACAATATTTAGCTGATGAGTTAATCATTCAAGAGAAGGCAAAGGTATGTAAAAACTAGGGTTGCCTTTCACTGTAGGGAAAAACAGAAATCATGTTTTCTTCCAGTCAGTAAGGCAGTGTGCTTTTTTACTGTTGATCATGGTCTTCACCTTTGCCTTCTCCTGTCCTCTCCCTCTGGGGCCTGCCCTGCTTCAAAATGCCCATGGAGAGGTACAGCCAGAAAGGGTCCTTTGCCCTGTGCTGTCTCCTGGCTGCTTTTATCTTTCATTAAGCAAAGCTGAAACCAGCATTTAATCCATAAAGTTGGAAATTAAATGGGAGGGGAAGGGTGGGAGAATGCTGCAACTGCAGCCAAAGGGCAGCTGAGTAATTTGTCTGAAAATCAGCTCAACTTGGTTTCATCCAGTGTTTTCACATGGAAAAGAAGTAGAACCATAGCAACTGCAATAACTACAGTGTGTACATAATTGCCAAGAGGCACAGTCTTTGTAAAATATTTGTGTAGCTTTTCCAGTATATCTGATCTTTTTTCTTAGGAGTAACAGCTGAAGGGTAAACCATTATCCAGGCTTAGAGACATATTCCAGGTAGGAGGAGTTAATGGTTCATCAGGAATACCTGCATAATAACTGGCATAAGATGCCACTTCTTTGGTGGAAATGAGTTGCTGGTATTTGGTGAAGGCCTTCTGAGCATCTGTTAAAGATGATGGGAACTGGAAGTATGACAGAATATCTGTGCAAGGAACTGGGCTGTATCGGAACATTTTAGGGCTGAATAGATGTTTGGATAGGATGCCAGTTCAAGCCCTCTGGGGCCCATGGGAATGTGAGACCCACAGCACGTCTTGGAATGTATCTTCCATTAGAGCAACGCCATCCCTGCCAGTGGCTTGGGAATGGCCTGCAGAGGACACAGCTGTCACCCCTGGGTCTCTGTGTTCCCTGGATAGAATCTGAGAAACATTTCTCTGGCACCAAGACATTCTCCCAGAAGGTGGCAAAAAGTAGACTCCAGCAATGAAATGACTTAGATCCTGGTACCATCCCCAAATAGACTTTGGTCCAGGTGATGAAGCTGTTGATCCTATTTATTCCCCCATGGCACTTACTCCTCTCCGGTCTAAAGACCACCAGAGCTGGCAGGGAAATCCTTGCCAGACCCCTGTTAAATATTGCTTGTATTAGACACATTGCTAATCACTGCTGTAATAATTTCTAAACTTTCCATTAAATATTTCCAGCAGCTCTCATCCTTGCCAGAATCTCTTCTCTTGCTGTCAGTGATCAAATCAGCACCAGTTTCAGGGGCACAGAGTTAAGATAATGCTGAGAACCAAGATTATAATATTTTATGCATTTCTAATTTGGCCTGGTTCAACAGCTCTCTGGGGTAGAAAATACAACAACAGCTAATAGCAGAAACAGAACTAATTACTTATTTCAGAATTAATAAGTTGTGGCATAGTCTGTGAGTCATTTCCTTGCTGAACCAATTTTTTTTTACTCATCAAATTTGCTCATGGAGTAATTATCTTGAAGACAGGAATAGACAGGGAGGTTTTTTCCCAGAACAAATTTAAAGAGACATTAATATCTTGTAAAACCATGTCCCAGATGATTCACTGATAACCTGCTACAAGCGTTTACAGAATGGAGTTTGTGTAACACCACCATAACCATGACAGTGAAAAACAACAGAAAATATTTATTGACATAGTATGTGCATTGTATAATTTCTTAATATAGTAAAGGTTTGCATTTATTTTCCCAAATGAGTTGTCATTTTGTGCAGTTAAAAATATTTTTAAAACCCACATTTTTTTAAAGTTTGCTATCAGTCTTTAAAAAGTTAAGAACATTAAAGAATCATCAAAGCTACCTCTGACAGGTTTTTAACCAAAATGCTATCTCGCACTCAGAGCAAAAAGCTGGTGCAACAGGGATCAAATATACTTCCAAATCCTTTGAGATTAGTGTGCAATTTTAAGCTTTCGATTTAAAAATATTCTTTATTATTTTTTCCCCATTCATTCTTTAATCCAGGAATTTGTAGATGGAAGTATCTGCAATATTCTGTGCTTTAAAATTAGAAGCAGTTGATCAAATTTCTACAGAGACCAAACACAAGCGCAAGGTATTTGAAAAAATTTATTGGCTAGAATGTAGGTACATGCAAAAAATAGAACCAACATTTAAATGCTTCAAGTCTGAGATTTTTTTTGTTTGATGAGGTTTTTGGGGGAGGAGGAGTTTGGGTTTTTTTCCAATGAGTAACAGCCTTTACAGGAATCCCAACAAAATGTCAGGTTTGAGAAACTTTCAAGTGAAAGAAACTTCCTTGATTCACTAAAATCTTGGTGACCCGGTGTGTTGGGAGGTTCATGCTGCCAAGCCTTTTGGCCAGGACACAGACCTGTTGCTTCCCAAGCACCCTAAAAAAGCACAAGTGTAATCCCTGTGATTCGGGGCAGGGATTGTAGATCAGGGTCAAAATCCCCTGCCGGCTAGAACCTGAGCCCTCTCACAGGCCTTTCCTTGGTGCTGTTGGCTGGTAAGAACAGCCTCTTCTTTAACAGTGAAATGATACTCTTCATGTCACTTGTGATTTTTACATCTTAATTTATACTGTTATGCCTTTTACTAGCTGCCTACTCTGTCTTACAATAGGTCCCTCTGCAGCCATTTCATCTGTTACTTTTCACACTTTCTTTATCCCTTGCATACTACTTCCATCTTCCTGGTCTTCCATACCCTCTACTTCTCTTGCTCTCTCTTTCTGTATTGATTGCTGTTTGCTGTCTGGTCATCCCTTATCAGTAGAATAGGAGGAACTTCCCAGTTGCTTCTCTCCTCTGCATGTAGATACATTATTTTTTTTACTTAAGCCGTATTCTGTGCTGATTCATACTCCAGACAGACTCATAAATCTGCAAAATTTGGATGGTAAATTATAAATTGAGTCAAGGAGTTTCTTTAAGCAATTTTTAAAGCATTGGGTACTCTATACCTCATATAACAGAAACAATTTTGTTACCTAATATTGTGTTTTTAAGATAATACAAATTTGTTTTTCTTTTAAGATAATACAAATTTAGACTTAATTTTTCACATTGCAGATAGTCCCCTTGACTTCCATCATATATCTCAGAGCCCTAAATTAAATTCATGCACAAATGCCTTGCAGAAGCTGGTCTGGGTGTGTTAATGGTCTGTATATGAGGATTATCTTTGGCCTGGGAAAAACTCGCTTCTGAACTTTACAAATTGCCAACAGCCCCCTAGCAGAAAGGGGATTTGACTGAGTTTGTTTTTTCCTAAAGCCAGGAATACAGTTAAAGAAAAAGATCTATTATAGCAACCCTTATGGAAAAGCATCAGTACTGATGAAAACAAATGTACAGCCTGGTACTTGAAAGAAGGAAAAATCCTTTGGGAAATATCACAAGGGCTCTGTCCCCTTCTGGGCTGGGAACCAGCCTTGATGCTGGTGTCTTAGACAACAGCAGATCTGATCTACTAAGAACACCCCCTCCTCCTATTTTCTCATTGATAACTAGATACTAACTGCAGGTTTTTTAAGGAAATCTGAGATGATCACAGCTCAGAAATTCTTGTCCCATTTGCAGTGGCTGGTACCAAGGGCTCTAGGTGGGTCATTGACCTCCTGGGGTTGTGTGTAAGTACTCAATTTATGAACTATTTCAGAAGTCCCTGTAGTAAGCAGTCACAATGCCTACATAAAGCATTTCCTTCTCTATTAGGCCAAGTGACAGACTGAAATGTTGCCCAGCATCTTGCCCATGTCTTCTTGCACCTGAGGGTGCTGACCCACTCTAAACGGCACACGGTCTATGAGCCCCTACATTTGCATGTGTTTGTGCATGTGCACTCAGACACAGAGGCTTGAATATATATATATAGTTTTGATTCATTTTTGTGTTGCTCTGGTCGACCTCTTTAATCTCTTAGTATCATAAAATGAGGCACTGAGCATCTAATATTTATCCTCTGGGGATAAACATTTGTTATCAGCCTGGTATTGAGAACTTCAGGTCATGACTGAGGTATTTATAGTGGATGATTATTATAAAAAGACCATTTGAAAGCTGACATCAACATTTGTCATTCCTACCTTGTCCCTGATTCCCAAACTAATAAAGAGATAGATTGTATTTCTGCTCCTAAGGAGTACACCTAAATAAGACTCACTAAAACAAGGAAATTACTAAGCCACCTTATCTTGATCAGTTTTGGACCCAAATCAACAATGAGAATAACTGCTACAAAATCCATGGACCTCGGTTTAACGATTAATGTTTTGGTACCTTTGGATTAATGATGTGGTACCTTATTTGTCACAGTAACTATGGAAAAAGGCACTTAAGACAAAGATTACAGAGCCAACTAAAGAGCATTGCGGGCCTGTTGCATAGAGTGATAGTATTAAATACTGGACTGAGGTGATTTAAAATTACTGTCAGCGAAGCCATACGTCTTAATAGAGATGTTAAGAACAATAAAAAATAATTAACCTTAAAATCTTAGACATTAATTTCTAAACTTTAAAAATTATTATTAGTTTTCTGCAAACAATCACACAAAATTTAAAAAAAAAGAAAAAGTTAAGTGTTCCCTGGAAATGCTGACGTTAAAAGTTTCTTTTAAAGTGAGATCTCTTCCAATTAACAAAATATTGTTAGAGTTATGTTATGGAAGCAAGCCTTATATTTTTATGCTTTGGTGATAATATGACAGAAAGCCTGCACATTCAAAGTGTCAGGTTTATGATTTTAATTGTCTACAAAAAGTGGGTTATTAACAATGATCTTATTTCATCAAAAGATATTACAAGTATATTTAAAAAATACCAACAAACAAATAGTATTTTTAAATCTTGCTATACTTTTTCTTCTGCACAGGAAGAAAATGTATTTTGGTCAGCATAAACTTACGATCAAAAAAATTAAATATTGTGGTGGTGAATAACCTTAAAAGTATTGAAACCCGAAGGGTATGATCAGAAATACACAGTATCATTTTATGTTATTAGATTAATGTAGCACCATAACAATCCTGTGTGCTTCAAAATTTTGATATAAAATTAAAGATACAGACTTGTGTAGCAATCAACATTTTTTAAAAAGGTGATTTGTGTTTAAAGGTGTGTAAAAGTGAAGCTCACTTTGTGCTTTCATTAAATATATGGTTCAGCAAACATATGGAACCAAATTACTTGCTAACTACTGCTGCTACCTAACAAGATACCTGTTATAATCTACAGGATAGTTCTACCATTCAGAAGGTGGTATAAGTTAGTTGGGAGAAATTTTTAGTTTAACCTTGTAACTCGCATTGAGGTGGAGTCTGAATATGGCATGATTAAAACTACCCATTTTGCAAAACCATATAAAGCCAAACTAAAATACTGCTATCCAACTCCCAGTATAATACATACTATCCTATCTATGAAGCTGAACTCATATAAAAGTAATTTATAAAATCTGCAAAAACGGTTAGCACCCAAATATTCGATCATCTGTGAAGCTCTAAATGATTGTCAGATAGTCACTACAGAAGTCAGTGACTTCTCCCAATGATAAAGCTAAACATTTGACTAGAAACTAAACCTACAGCTCTCCAAATACTAATTGGAATGCAAATGCATGTGTTTAAGACTTCTATAGCTTCTCAAATAAGATTTAAATGCATTAAATTATATCCTGATGTTTCTTCTTCTTCCAAACATGGAAACTTCTATATTCATTAATTTATTTTTGCTGGGTTTACTGAGCAATGAAGTGAAACTTGTCTTTAAGGTCTAACCCTCAGCTACAGAAATTTGGGATTTCCATGGTAGTGTTCCTGCAGCAACCAGAGGAGCAAGTTTTCCAAACTAACAAGCATGAACTAGACTACTGCTTCTCAACATGGAGCTGTGGTCTTTAGAGAATGCCAAAATAATGTCTTGGTCTCATGCAGTTCTCTGGATCATTCTGCACATACAGTAATGTGCTGTATGCACAACCTGCATTTGAAGAATTGGAACAGAACCCTGAGAAAAGCAAATCCATTGGAAAAATAGGTATTGTCTAATAATACCAGTTTGAGATGTTTCAATCCTTCCCTTGGTAAAAAAAAGAGATGAACAGGTGTCATTTTTTTTTTTTCTAATGTGAATGATTTGAATTTAGCACAATTGCAAACATAAATATAGTTTGGGATTTTAAGTGCATATCTAGGGTTGATTACAATTAGAAATATTTTGTTTGACAATTCTACCCATCCCTCAGCAATTCAGCATTCCTCAAGCTTTGAGTTCGAAAACATCCTGACGTGGAGTGATGTTCTTCCCGTAACTGCTGCGGCAGACTTTCACTCTATGGTAATACGGGTGCTAAACGAGTCAGGTTCAGCTCTCTTCAGCCTTGTGTGCAATTCTCATCATTCCCATGTATCCAGAAGCAAATCTGGGCATATTTGAGAGGAGTAATTCTTACTGCTACATTGTAATCCTGCTGTTCACCATTGACATCCACCCACTGATGGCCTGAGTAAACAGCGATGATCTTGCGTTTCCACTTCTTTTTGTTCGGCTCTTTAAGACGGAGATAGACACCAGATCCAGTGGAACCAGGCTCAGCATCACAGTACTGATAGAAGAGATCGTTGGACTCATCAGAAATGCTACAAAATCTATAGACCAGCTGCCCAGACCTATCATTGTCAAAACCTGAGAAGTGGATCATGCTCCCAGGCATCATTTTGATTGTTGGGCTGATTCCCAGCTCCATGTATTTCCTTTTGTGTGGACGCTTGAGCTCAAGAACAGCATAATCATAATCCAGGGCAATATCCCCAGAGACACTCTTAAACCAGCCTTTCGGGATGTGGGTACTCTTCACCCTGGTCCACTGGAAGGAGGGCATGCCATCTGAGGTCCCCTGCTTCCTCCCAGATCTCCTCTGCTTTCTCCCACCACCTTTGGACTGTCGCCTTAGTTCTGTGGCAACTTCGGGATCCTCTTGGGCCGTAGAAACTTCTCTCCTACTTCTTTTAGCACCTTTGCGTTTCCTGCCTTCACCTCTGGATTTTGCCTTCATCAGGCCCACCCTCAGTCTTTTGCTGCCCTTAACATAATCCTTGCCATTGTGCAGACAGTGGGCAGCTGTCAACACGTGCTTGGGGGAGATGAGAATGCCACTACAGCCAGTGGAGATCTTCACAGCTGTGTTGAACGGAAAGTTGGTCATAAACCGCTTGTCATAGATGCTGAACCTACTGTCTGTTCCATATATCTGCCTCTTCTTTCTCAAGGACTTTCGTGCGGTTGTGTTTCCAGCTGGGTCAAGCCCTAGTCCAAGGACATTCACTTCAGTCAGGGTCCGTGTGCCGTTTTCAAAA